>NC_090871.1:13592558-13607558 GCF_036669935.1 Montipora foliosa
TACAAACCAGAAAACTGAACGCTAATAAGTACCAGGAAAGTTACAAAGTTCATTTTATAATTAGTGCTGTTCAGAAATAAATACCACACGGGGATCTTGGCTTTTCTGTCTCTGCAGGATAAGCAACACGTCATCGACGACATGAACGCCAAGATTGCTGAGCTGCGCCAAGAAGTGAAACAGTTGAAAGATAGCAGAAGGGAGGAGACGGCAGATTCTGAGTTGTTGCTGGAACTTCAATCACATTTATTTGCCGCAAATGAAGAAACAAATGAGCTCAAAGAAATGTTAGAAAAAGCTGGAGAGGCACTCGCGGAGAAGGAGGCAGAAATAAGTAGATTGAGAGCGGCTTTTAATGAACAAGAAGCTTGTTTTAAAAACCAGGTTAGTGTGGTCTTAGATCTCTAGAAGCGTTGCTTTAGAACACAATTTCCTTTTAATTTTGTTCATGAGGAGATAATATTTGTTTAATCGGGTGACTCGGGAATACTCCTTTGCAGAAGTCGAGCCTACAACGACCTTCCGATGACTAGAAAGAATGCCGAGTATCTCGGAGTCCCCATTGAAAAAATAATAATCTCTTCATTTCATTTATGTGGGTCATTCATTCATTTCAATTGCGAAAAGGCACCGTTTCCACAATTTCAGTCCTAGCAGTGTAAGGGCAATTGTCAAACAAGACAAATGAAAAAAGCATCGTCCAGTGATACAACATTTCTAGAAACCTTTTTCGCTATACTAGAACTTTAGCCGTACCTAAATTGCGGCACAAGTTGCAAGAAATTTTGCCGAGTATAGCAACGCCTTAAATTAATGAAATAAACTAACAAAATGATGACCAAAGTTTCACATAAAGTTTTCTTAAGTGGGCCGTGTCAAGTCGGCGACTGGGAGCTGGCAACCAAATCAAGGGAAACTATAAAAACATTAACGGGAGGTTTGAATAAAACAGCGAACCCAAAAGACGCCGGGATGGGTGAAATTGAAGAAGATTGAAATGGATTACAGTAGGGGTTTTTGAAAACTCTTCAGGCTTACATTTTTTCAGAGTCTATCTCTGTTGTTTGTTACCTGAATTATGTGTGCCCGACAGACATTTTTTTTGTCACGAAGCTGAGTTGCGAGAAGAGGCGAGTGACGAAACGGCACAAAATCAACTACTCTGCCGTGACACAGCTCCTTGAGGCCAAAAACGCATGTTTGCAAGAAGCCAATGTCAGGGGACAGAACACAGCTATTACAACGGATGAAGGAATTTATCTGAAAGAATATAAACAACTGAATTTAAAAGAGAAAGAAAAGGGCTGTGTTGTGCGATGCCTTTCTTGAGAAAACTAGTTTATATTCAAATGATGATCGAAACCAATTACCAACGCCAATGACTTTGATTGGTTTTTTTTGCCAGGATCCAGAGATTGAGCCGACGTCGCATACATCTGGTGTTAGATCCAGTCAGTTAAAAAGGACCAGCAGTGATTTAACCTTAGCTGAGGTAGTTTTTTTACTCCAATGAACTTCCTCTTCAGTCCCGGGCCGTTAGATATCCACTGCCTCTAGCCTGCAGTGCAGGAATCTTATTTAGGAAGGCTACGTACCTCTATTTTTCCTTCACTCTATCGAGGCGCCATGCTGGATTGATGTTGGAATGCCCCTGGCCCACTCACTTGGTGGCAATTTATTCCTCTCCCCAATCTTCCTCTACTTCTGAAATTCAAGATGGCGGCTAAGCCTACCAAGCGTGTGACTACCAAAATCAAAGTTTCAAAGGTTCAAAATTTATTTAAAAATATATCAATGCAATAAGAAAGAAATACACTTGCCCGTAAATAGCAAAGGCTAATCTAGGCGGGTAGGTTTAGGTTTAGGGTTAGGTTTTCACGACCACGAGGAGGTCTAGTTCAAGGTACACCCACACCATAGTTAATAGAGGGGAGTGGTTTTGAAGCTCGGCAAACATCAAAGGACCAAACAAAGATGCCATGACCGTGCACAATCTTTTGTTTTGCGCTCATACACTATCCATGAATTACGTAACCAACACGTTTCTATTGGTTAGGTCCTCAGTACGGAGTAAACAACTATTGTGTTTTGTGCACGGTCAAGGCCAAAAAAGAGAACAAAAACATAAAACAAAGAAATTTCTCCGGTTTCATAACCATTCCACTCTATTATCTATGCCCACACAAACAATTCTTGCATCTCATGGCCTTCAACTGTTTCAGATCAAGAAAAAGTCATCGCCCTCGAAGAAAGAAAGACTGGAGGAGAGTGATGAGGATTTCGCTCCGGGAAAACCGTGAGTTTAAATTACCAAAGCAATATCCTTGAGTCAATTAGCTCACCAAGTTCTACGGTAATTTCTTTCGAGAATATGGGTCTTTGTTTTTTTTTCCAGGCTTACTCGAACTTCTGCAAGGAAAACGGGGAGATCGAACTCAAGTCGTTCTAAACGAACAGCTCCAGCAACTGTGGATATTTTACCAACTATGGTAAGCGAGTAGAGAGCAACCATTTTTCGTATTGTATTGATGATTGAGCTTTGGTACATCATAGTAGCATTTTTCGAACATTTTAGTGGCATTGTCCGGGATCCAATATCTGTGAACTTTCAAGGGATAGTCAACTACTTAGCCTCTTCACTTAGCAAAAGACGAAAAGAGCAAGAATATGTACAAAATCTTAACCTATTTACTTTGTTGATTTGTTGTTATACCACTTGTACGCTTATACCTTTTTTGGGGGTTTTAACACTGTGTTTAAATGATAGGGTTTATTAAAAAAGCCTCTGCACAATGAGCGTTATCCGAGCATTTTGACGTTTTTTTTGGGGGAGACCGACCATTCAAGAGGGAAAATGGAACATTTTAGTGAGCAGACAAAAGCATAATGTACAAACGCCTCTGGATAATTCAATGTCAGACAGTAAAAAAGGAAAATTGTTCTCCCTGTTACCAAATTGAGGATGAATCCGCTAGGAAATTAACGAGCGTTATTTCTTCATCAGTTAGATTGGTTACTCTTACCTTTTTGGGGGAAAAAGTGAAAAAAGACCCTGCGGCTTGTGTGCGACTTTTCTTTGTTTGCCTTACTCACCCACCTCGCCCGAGTGAAACTATAATTTCCGTGATTCGTAATGTTGGTGAACAGCCTAAATTTGACATTATTTTAAATTTGATATCATTTTCGATTGAAAATGAAAGACAAAACTGGTTCCTTCTGTCCAGGATCCGATTAAGCCCGCAGAGTTCTTGCCCTGAGTCAGCATTTTGTCTGTGATTTATTGATCATTTTGATTGATTGATTGATTGATTGATTGATTGATTCCAGGAAAACCGGGAAGTACAGTACAAAGCGAGACAACTTCGTCCACGAGGCATTAAATATAACTGATTGGACAAATTTGCCAACAGTAATGAGTCCCAAGCCCCACGCTTGTTGAGTTAACAGATAGGATGCACTGTTTAGCAGTCTTCAATTTTGGGTTCCAGTTGAAATCACCGCTATCAACAAATGATTGAAACTTCCAATGTCTCTCCCTATGCTGTATCATCGTCTTTTAGAAATAGATCTTGGAAACTCACATGTACACAGGGTTTTGTCCTTTAGGCACTAATAATACACCTGTTAAAATTTTAGGATGTTGATTTTCTTAGAGTACGTCAATTAATCTCAATTAATGCATGTATATCATTAATAAGTAATCGCATGATTTTTCTCGTCCAATCTGGAATAAATAAGCACTTGTACACTTTTCGAAGACTACAAATAGACCTTTTTACAGTTACGTGTTTAGTTACCTGGTCTGTAAATGAAAATGAGGCTGGAGTTGACCTTGTTATGTTACACAGCTCTCTCCTTTTCTTATGTTAACGATGTTGTTCCCATGCTAATTAGTTGGAATTTACATAAGAAAAGCATTGAGGTTTCTATCAAGAGAAGGTCAACTCCAGCCTCACTTTCATTCATAGGCCAGCTAACACAAATGAAAAATGGTGTATTGCACTCGCCACTTTTGTTTGTCTTTGAAAAAATTTACTCGTGCTTATTTATTCCAAATTGCACTCGAAATACTAAGGGCGCGTATTCCGGAATAGGAATACATGGAATAGAATTTAGAAATCCTTCGTTTTTACGGAGATTCACATTAAAATTATCAAACACTTGCTAAAGTGTTATTTTAAACATACATTTATTATCCTTGTTGCTTTAAACTCGCCAAACATACCGTTTTAATCATCACTCCACGTATTCTTATTCCGGAATAGGGTAAATCGAACGCGCCCTAATTGTGCTGTGGATACACATGCAGACTCAAACTGGGTTTCCTAACGCAGTCTTCGCTGTTGTAAGCATTTTATGTCAGATCACATTGTGCCAGTTTCTTGCAACTTTCTAATCTTTGTTTATCACAAGAGTTGGAAAGAAATTACCTCGTATACATCTACTTAGAGAATCGAAACAAAATACATCCCAGATGCGAGAAGGAAATGAAAATCGATAACAACAATCCGCAAATCACGGACTCAGTGCTATATAGCTCTTTGTGATCTTTCTTTTAACATTTAAATTGATTCTCTCTTTTTTATTTAATTATTTATTTATTTATTTATTTATTTATTTACCATTACAGCCTACCCTTCTTTCGTGAAGATTAATGGCTGGGGTCAACGGTATAGTAATAAAATGAATAAGATACAGAAAAACGAAGTAACGGGGAAAGAAAAAAAACAACAAACAAACCAAAAAAAAAAACTAATTTACAGGACTGTGAGTGATTAGTGAGACGGAATGTTTGAATGAGTTGAGGTCATCAGTATCAAAAATACACTGTGGTAAACTGTTCCATTGACTTTGAGTGATAGTTCTGGGGTAGAAGGATAACCAGTGAGACGAGTTACTGGTAGAGAGGGGGATGAAGCTATTGTTGTGGGAATGCCGGGATTTACGTGTCATGGGTCGGAGGTATTTGGAGGCGTTAATTGGAACATGTCCTCTGTGGATCTTGTACAAGAGGAAAAGTCTTGCATCCGCTCTCCTTTGTTCTAGTGACCTCCATCCAAGGTCCTGGAGCATGTTTGAGACGCTAGAGGTATTGTGATACCTCTTTAGAGTCCACCTAGCGTCCCGCCTTTTTACCATTTTATTTGACTTCGCCCCAACAAATGTGGGGCAGGGAGGCCACAACAGCATAACCAATTACTGTGGTCCCATAAATAAATACTGAATTACAAAAATATTGAGCTTAATAGTTAAAAACTGCAAGTTATATCTTTAACAAGGGGTCAGGCCATATTTCATTTAGGACAAACAGATTTCCATGTTTTAGGATTGTCCGGGTTGTAAATGTTCAATAGAGCATTTGTATAATATTCAAAAGGTTTGTTTTTAAACGAAGCGAGTGAAAGAGAATTGTCTCTAATGTAGGTAGGTAGAGAATTCCAGATCCTGCTTGTACGTATAAAGAATGAACGCTGGTAAGTTAAAGTTCTACATCTCTTGGTAGTATAGATAGTAGCATTACTGGCATGGCATGATCTTGTTACTTGCAGACCTGCGTATGGTTGGTAAAATGCCGCGGTAAATGTCTATAAGTCCATTTGTAGCTTTATATAAGAATGCTAGGTCCATCATCTCGTGCCAATAGCTTATCGGTAGTAAGTTGCACTGTATAGGTTTATCCTGGTATGACCATTCAGTTTGGAAGGGTAACATTAAGATGTATTTAGTTCTATGCTTTTCATCAGTTCGATTGATTGAGGGGACCAGACTTGGGTTGCATAACCCAGGTGCGGACGTACAAGAGCCAAGTACATAGTTCGGCGAGTGCTAGATTTCCTGATGTACCTTGATGATCGACGAATAAATCCAACTAGCTTATTTGCCTTATTGGATTGATGGTAAACTTGGTTAGTCCACGTCAGATCGCTAGAGATCCACACACCCAAATCTTTCTCAGCTGTTGTAACGTCTAAGACAGACCCGTTCATAATATATTAATGCTCGATAGGATTTCTCTTTCTTGTTATATGCTGAGGCTTACATTTTTGCTGGTTGAATTGGAGGAATGTTGATGTAGACCAATCCATAAGGCTGTCAAGATCGGACTGCAGGGCCTTAGAGTCATCGACAGAGTCAATAAGCTTGTAGATTTTCGTGTCGTCAGCAAAGCATGCCACGTTGGATGAACTGCACCCGTCAGGTAGATTGTTTGCAAACAGCAAGAATAGCAGTGGACCCAGTAGTGATCCTTGATGGACCCCAGATGATACCAACACCTCGGTAGAAGTTTCGCCAGAGACCGTAACCCTTTGTTTGCGATTAGTCAGATAGGCATTAAACCAATCCAATAGGCGTCCAAACACATTGCATTGCTTGAGTTTACGTAGCAAAAGTGGGTGGCATACTTTGTCAAAGGCTTTTGACATGTCGAGGTAGATTACGTCGGTTTGCTTACCAGTATCGAGATGCTCACTAATCTGATCAAGCGCAGTGAGTAATTGCGTGACACACGACCTTCCTTGGTAGGAAGCCATGTTGAGCTGGGCTGATAAAGTGGTAGAGATGATCCCTTACACGCGTGTTCTTGTGATCTTGTGGGCGCCGTTATTTTCTACACCTGGTCTAGGGTCCCAAATTGCTGCACCGTATTCGACCTGAGGGCGTACAAACCCCATATACGCCTTCTCACGCAAACCACTTTCAGTAACTTTCAAATTACGCTTCAGGAACCCGAGAGAGCGATTAGCTTTGACTGTTGTTACATCTATGTGTTTATTCCACTTAAGATCTTTTGAAATAAGGAAACCGAGATATTTGGTGTGGTCAGCCTCTTTAAGTGGAGTACCATTCAATACGTAGGTGAACGGGATCTTGGTGCGTGCACGGGAGACGCGGAGTACTTCAGACTTTGAGGCATTAAATTGCATTAGCCGTTCCTCTCCCCACAGCTGAAGAAGTGTTAAGTCGTGCTGAAGCTGCTGACAGTCTTTGCTGTTATTGATAGAAAGGTACACAGTATCATTAGCGAAGAGCCTGACTTTGGATTTAATGCCATTTGGTAAGTCGTTGATATAAATACGAAACAGTGCCGTGCCGCCGGCCGATGACCGAGCCTTGTGGTACGCCCGATAGAACTGGGACGGGAGTCGAACGTCACCGTCAACAACCACGCATTGCTGCCTGTTATTCAAGAAGTTCTTAAGCCAGCCTAGGGTGTTGTTTCTAATACCGTAATACTTACGTTTCAGTAATAGCCTGTTATGAGGAACTTTCTCGAAGGCCTTTGAGAAGTCCATTACAATGACGTCTGTTTGCTTTATGTTCCGTGGGATGTTAATTAGGTCTGTGACAAATTCTAGGAGCTGAGTTTCACAGGACGTATTCTTGCGGAAACCATCTTGTAGAGGATAGAGATGTCTTTTCGGTAACATCACATTTGGAGGAAAGATGGTAGGGATTTTAAAGAAGGGTTTTGTACATGCCGACGTCGGCTTTAACCAATCTTTGCGTTATGGTTTTCAAGCTCTGGTCAGGAGGTGACATCTCAGGTCGCCCCTGATTTGACCGCGCTTAGAACACAAATAAACAGCCGGAAAGGTAGGCCATTCCTATGCACCTGACTCACGCAACCCCTATGGGTGTTACCCGCTGATAGCGCACCACCAATCTTGTTCCCAGAGTCATCGGTGCCTTGACCAGCGGTCGGGAAAGAGAGACTCTGGTCGAATCCATAAAAAGGCCATATCTGATTGGCTATTCAAAACGGCCTAATTTCCTGCCATTTGTCAAATTCTAAACTAAAAAGTCGCGATTTTTTCTGGATTTTTATCTATACAAGGTTGAAGATAATCTAGGAATAAATCTTTTTACAACTTATTTTTACTTTTGAAAATACATCAATTTTCACTTGGGTGACACCAGATACTGAAAACTGTTATGGTTGAAAAAATGTCTCTCCTTATTGTTTGTGATTCTCCGAAGTTTAAACGTTTCGAGTGAATTGGTAGATGTGTTTATGCTCATGTGTACCGTCATGACAAGGTGAACTCCAGGCCCCAGTTGTTCAAACGATGGATAGCGCTATCCGCCGGATAAATCACTATCCACTGGATAAATCAATTGGTTTTAAATTTCCTAGTGTTTATCCGCTGGATAGTGATTTATCTGGTGGATAGCGCTATCCATTGTTTGAACAACTGGGGCCAGTTGTTTTGTTGATTCTAACCGTCTCCCCTCACGCACGCGCAGTTACTCAACCGGAACCAGAGTTTTCTGGTTCGGGTTTTGGATTCTTTCAGAGCCTCTCGTGCCCGTTCCGCTAGACAAGGGTAACGGAGGCTCTGGGAACGAGATTGGTGCACCACCTGTTATAAACCGTATTCATAAATGGTAGCCAAGAAAGTATTTTTTTGTCTTTATGCTAATCATCCTCACTAGCATCGTTAGCACGAACAAAATTCATAAAGAATTCTTGCTCCAAAGTGATGCTAGTGAGGATGATAGAGTCCTAAAGTGTGACGTCTCAAAAAAATTTGTGAAATTATGGGATTTTTCATGATATTATGAAAGAACAACATCCAAAAGGTCTACTCGCCAAAAACTAGGATTTCAGTTATGCTCTGATGAATCCATACAAATCCTTCTAAATTTGACTCAGTTTATAAAGGAATCGAGTCAAATTTAGAAGGATTTTTATGGAGTCATCAGAGCAAAACGGGACTACTATCTCCGAGACAATTTGCCCCACAATGCTAGTGTTTGGCGACTAGAAGTTGTTCTTACAAAATATCCCAATAAATCCCATAATTTCAAAAAATAATTTTCATGACGTCACCACTTTAGAACTGCATTATGGACGGACCATTACAAAAGTTATGGGGGGAAGGGGGGAGGAGGGGTTGAGGTACGAAGTACCAAAAACAAAATTCATGCAAGGGAAAATTAAGCACCTTTGTTGCCAGACTAAGGTCTCTGTTACAGTAGACAATTTTTTGTGCAACTTGTCTCAGAATTTTATTGCGACGACAGTTCTCACATTGAGAAACGGGTTGCTTGATGGGTTTTACACAAGGCAACATTTCTTGCAAGTTGTCTCGTTTCGATTATCACATGAGATCGAAATCGCGAACATAGAGCTCCTCGCGGATTGCTTCCTAAGGAACAGTGGAAAGCCGTGGTTCAGGAAGTAAAATAACATCTTCGAGAACAGGTTTGTTCTCCTTATGAGGCGTTGAGTATGGCTTGTTGCCAGTTCGGCTTGTGTTTTTTCGCGAATAAATTCGATACCCTGTTCAAGACAAAAATCCCGAAAAACATACCCTGGCGGACCGCACGTCCCCATTAAGCCCTTATAAGGCAGTACCCCCCCCCCCCCTTCCCCCACCCCGGGTTCCAAATTCAAGCCCTTGCCTCTTAGCTTATACGGTGGTCTAAAAAGCAAGCGCTGGAGACGCTAACTTGTAGGGGGTTCTGGGGAAATTATCCGCCAGAAAATTCTGAAATCTTGAAGCTAGGGAATGCTTCTTTCAGCATTCTCGACGCGATATAAAAAACATAAACGTGGATCAACCGTAAAAGGACATATGTTTTACTTCTTATTTTTAATTTTTGCTTGAAATTGGGAGGCCTAAGGGCCCCCCCCCCCACCCCCCGCCTCCGCCGTTCCTGAGTGATCGTTTCGGTCAGGGGCTAAATTCCTTATCAATTTCCCCTCGCGAAGGCCTCTTTATCCCACAGCGCAAAACTCGCGAAGGCCTCTTTATCCCACAGCGTAAAACTCGACATATGAATGACGAACAGTATTTTGTACCTTATGAGAAGCCCATAACTCAGTCTCGATCTCTCTCATTTGCATGACCTTTTCAACCAAGGTGGAGCGTTAAGAGCGTCAGTTAAGAGCGAGCCATGCGAGTCATCATGCGAGTCACACAGTTATTGACAGCTGACTGTTCTAAAGGGTGCTTATACTTAAATGCTGTTTATCTGTGCTATTTGAAATGGGTGCTCAGACTTAAACGCGAGACTCACAATGCTCGCAAATTGTCCGCCCATCAAAAGAAGACACCGTTGAAAGTGTTTACATAACTGTGGTCAGACCACTAATTGACGGTTGAGAACATAAATGTTGAGTTGAATCGAATTGACTTTCTACGTGTATCGAATCAACTTTGATGATGTCTCGAAACGACTTCAATTTGTATCGAATCAACTTGTCTCGAAACGACTTTGTATCGAAACGACCGTAAACCGTACTCAAGATCTCTCTTAACTGTTTAAGGGAAATGAAGTGATCAGTGAACTGACTGTCCAATGACTTCAGAGTCCTCGGGTTACAATAACCGGCTCAACTTGACCAGCGGTGATCTACGAGAACGAACCAATCAATCGACGAGTGGAGACGAGTGGTAATTTCAAAAGTTCGAATTCTTCCGTCCACAGTTTTCTAATGCGAAGATTTGAGTAATTATCATCTTTTTTGTGTCTAATTTTCAGTGCTCTTAGCAGTCGTGGTCTCTGAAAATGTCTGAGAAACAGCAAAACTGTGTTTCGGACGGCGAGGAAGAAGCCGACGAATATGCGATCGACGAGCTTGCAAAGGACAACAACGATGTCGCCATTCGCAAGAATCTCTTCGATGAATTTGGCGTTCCAGCGAAAGTACAAAAGACATCTTCGGACAGCGCGAACTCTGGCCGCGAGTACGTTAAAGTTTACTTGGGAATTCGCCCTTTTAGTAACGAAGAGATTGAAGCAAAAGAGAATCAACATTGTCTTGAAAAGGAGAACGAATCGGCGGTATTGTTGACTGCACCGAAGGAATCGTTCGCTTTCAAAAACAGCATCCGCGCTGGCGGGGAGATTTCGCACCGATTCTCGTTTTCTAGTGTCTTCGATGAGACAACGACGCAGAAACAGTTTTTTGATGAAACAACGTTGCCTCTGGTTGCTGACTTTATTCACGGGCAAAACTGTCTTGTTTTCACTTATGGAGTTACGAATTCGGGAAAGGTATGCATGTGCACGAGCTCCCGGGAAGAGCTTATGATTTACAGTTGATTTCTTAGTTGAGATTATAAGCGTTTCTCCAATCTCAAAGGTCATTATACTGATTTCTGTATGATTTTTCATTGCGTAGATGGCAAGGATTCCAAGGTTTCATTCGCATATACATTTACCATGTAATAGCCATGGTACCGGTATTATAATTTGTGCCAACTCTAATACAACGTTTATTGAAAATCCAACTATGCACTAAGGAAAATTAGTTTTTACCCAAAATATGAAAAAGTAATGTATGCTCCTTAACCTAAAATGGCATGTCCTTGTGTTTCAGACGTACACAATTCAGGGAACTCCCAAAGACGGTGGAATTCTTCCAAGGGCTCTGGATGTGGTGTTCAACAGCATTGAAGGAAAACATTACAGCAAGTTGAATCTTAAGCCACGATTTTGTACAAATGTTATTAGACTGACAGATGAAGAAGAGTACCGGGAAAATGCTTTTAAGAATGCTTTGCTCTCATCTCTTGACAAAGATGTGAGTACAGTATATAATGTAGAACTTGTTTAGGGTCCATTAGCTGTCCATTAGAAATATGCTTCGACGAGAATGTTTTGGAACTCGTTCAATTTCTCCCGGACTTTTTAAGTTTAATTTGCTGAGCCTTGTGTTTTGGCAGTATGATTACATTTGCGCATTGTAAACATGTGCAGTTTAGTCCAGTAAATTACTTTGACATTCCTCTTATTTTTATAGGCCTTTTTTGATATATTAAAATTCAGCTGGATAGTGAGGCAGTGAGGAGAAAGACAAAGGAAAGTGGATGATATGTAAATATTTTTCACATTCATTCCAACATGTTTCTATTGTTTTTGTCCTCATTGCCTCACTATCACGCTGAATATTTGATATTTTGAAAATGGCCTTCAGGACCATTGTTAGTGTGATTTCAGTAGAGGAATAGTCAAAATGATGTGTAGCACCTCGTAAATAGCCTGACTTCTGGGTGTATTTTGTTTTTGTGATCTCATTTACTCGGAAGCCCTTCAAGCTAGATCAGCCAGGATGATAACGTGCTGGCTTTAAAAGGCTGCAACCGGGAACTCCATGTCCTTCTAATCTCTTCATGCAGAGTTTGTGGGTCCTTTTAAAATTAAGAGCCTGAGTACAGTAATACCCATTGTACATGTTATTATTGTTGTTGTAGCATTTACATGTACACCTTGGACTAATCTTTTTGATCAGACAATTGCAAGTTGAAGAAGAGAGTAATCAGCATCAATGACAGAGCCATGATTACATGTAAAGCTGGTACGCTGTACATGGCTAATAATATCTTTTATTTTGGCTTTGTTGTTTCTGTACTTACAGTATAGTGACTAAGTTGCCAAAGTCCAACAATATTAGAATATTTATTTTTATCCAGTTCAATATAAAAATTTGTGTATTGAAGGTCTTTTGTTTATGTTTTTAGTGTACATGTACATGTAATCGAAAATTGATGACACAAATACAATGTACACTGTATTGTAAATCTCTGTTGCACAATGCCTTATGACTACATGGCGGTCATAAACCCTAACCTGCGGACGTTGCTGCAGAACGAAGGCAGGCCTCATGGCCCACGGAAGGGCATGTCAAGCCCTGTGAACATTACCGTAAACGTCCATGTATAAGCCGCACTTTTTTTCACAAAACTGAAGCCATAAATCAAGGGTGCGGCTTATCCATGGATACATCTGTGTTTGGAGTTTTAAAAAACCTAATTAATATTCATACAACTTCTTAAGATCTCAGTAAAGAAACATAAAAGAAACTGAGAGCATGTTGCTGTTGTTCATTGACTTTTTAATGACTAATGGCTCCTAAAGGAGCCGTTTGTGTCTTCGAGTGTTTATCGGCGAATCTTGCTCTCCAAGAGTTCTTTCAAGCGATTAATTTTCGCTTTACTCGAACAAGTAAACACCAACCTACAAGGAATCTCCATTCCTCTGTACAGCTGTTTGCAGTGACGTCTTCGCCCAGTCACTTTCACGCATATCTTTCCGCCACATGCGATAAAATACCACAAAATTCGCGAGTACTCGCAAGGTAAATGGGCTTCTGTTTCGTTGTCCTTGACCACCTTTTCGGCAAATTTGTCGACTGCATTATCAAGCTCCTGTTCTGCATGAATTTTTTCACCTATTGTGGGTTTCAAAACATCTTTATAGTCGTGGTCATGATACCCAGGCCCTGGCCCTGGCCCTGGCCCAGACTCCTCCCCACATTTAAAGCTTGGCTACTAAGCACTCGTTCGTTTTGCTTCAATCGAAGGAATTTCAACTTTATGGTGAAACTTTGATTATGATGATTGTTTGTCCTTGTTGGTTTATAGCAATAGAAAGTTACTGGAACTTCAAACTTCATTGTATTACATTTTTTTCCAAAATCTGCGCTTCTAAATTTGGGGTGCGGCTTATCTACGGATGCGGCTTATACATGGACGTATACGGTAGTTACAGTCATCATCAATCACAATGGACTGTCAACAACGACGAATGGTACATACGGCTTCCAGCACTGTACATCATTGATTCATTTACCGGTCTAGTGTCAGTTTTGTTTCAATAGACCATTTTACAGTTGTAGTTAAGGGCGCTTTCCATTTGACAGAACTGATCGGCCAGACCAGGCATTTGGAAGGACTAATTTTACATTGCCTTCAAATTAAAACTCTTCGAGGATGATATACAATCCTCCAGAAAAATGCGAGGTATTATCATGCAAGTGTTCCTTCAAATTGTTGCATTTTCTTTGCAAACTGATAGGTCTGGCTGCCTAGTTCTGACAAAAGGAAAGCGCCCTAAGTTACCTGGCCTAAGAATGGAAGTGAGGCTGCCGGTGACCTTGCTTTTATAGAAACCTTTGTGCTTTTCTAATGGTAATGTAGACTAATTAGAGTTACAACAGGATAATTTACATGATAAAAAACAGTAATGTCTGTATCAAATGAATACATAGCCTGCGAACAGCAGACGCATTTCCGGTCGTCGCTTCTCCGCCACAGAGAAGCGACGACCGGAAATGCGTCTGCTGTTCGCAGGCTAATGAATACAAGGTCACTGGCAATCTCGCAGCCATTCATAGGCTAGATCACTGTGCAAACAAGTGTAAAATGGCCTCTTAGCCAGCTCGTACATGTACATGTACCTCCATGTGAACGAAAGACTTTCAATAAGGTTACCGGTATTCATTGGATAGCATCATGCAGCTTTCCCACAACTAGGCTTTACCCTAGAAACTCATAAAAAGCCACTCAGACTTGCTCACCATTAGTTTTATTTCATGGTTGTTCTTGCAGTACTCTTAAGGCCAGTTTATAAAGTACGACCGGCCGGTTTTATCGGGCTGATACATGTAAATCGTACCGTGTAAATTGTTTAAAACGTGTAATTTTTCCTCCAAAGATCTTACTGTTGTCCTTTTAGTATCCACCAATTTGAAGGCTTTAATTTTTTAAGTATTTGTGCGCATTACCCACTCGCTTACCCATTGATTGATATGTTGGTTTCTCTTGGATTGTTGGCCTGACTTCAAAAAAGTCTGATTTTCATTCCCATGAATCAGTCATTCATCGGCTGTCAAAATACATGCAAGATTTGTGCTCTGATGCCGTCGGGCCAATAAATTGGGCTGGCAAACCGTAACATGTAAACCGGGCTTTAAATGATATTGAATTGTTTTTTCTTGCAATTGTAGACATTTGACATCAATGCACTTCTCAAACTGGACCAAGATATATCAGCTGATGTATCCAAAGTTAGCTATGCTGATGAGTCAGCACTTTGCAACACAGTGACTACAATCAAAAGTCAGGAGGTAGATAGTAATCAAGGTAATAACATGGATCCCTCTTAATTGTTGTGCATAAATTTACACGTGTTGTTGCAAACACAGTTGCTACAGGAGCAGATGTACAGCTGTAGCGTGATTAACTGGTGTGCGTTGACAGCCAGAGG
>NC_090871.1:13617558-13622558 GCF_036669935.1 Montipora foliosa
CGACAGAAAAACTAAACAGTAGTTCCGAGTTGTTTCCAACGAGAAAGTCAAAAGAGGTAAGCTTATTTTAGGCATGAAATATTTATTTGTTTATGTTGTTTCCATGGAAGTTATCTTTGCCAAACCATGTTTGCTCGTGTTTCGGTCACACCGTTGAAGACCTTAAAGTTGTAAATTTTAAACTGATAACATTTTTCGTTTACTGTTTTTCACCAAAGGGCAATTCCTCTAAAAACGCGGAGGGTTTTGACAAAACAGACGTTTTAACCTCTGAGATGTGATATGAGAGCCATGGATTTTTCTGTGACCTGGTTCTCCACAGCAAGAGCAATGGTTTGTATGGTAGATTGTGATGCTCTTTCTTTTCCAGCTCTGTGTTGCTTTGCAGGACACACCAGGTTGTGGTATGATTAAATTTAATTGATCTCTAGATTTCTGTTGATTTCATTGTCCCAGTCATCTGACCTGAAGAAATCTTGTGGAAAGTGTTGATATCTGGCTGGCTGTCATTTTGACTGTCATTACTTTCAAGATGTAAGCAACTGTTTTTATCTGCATTGTTAGACAAAACCTCTTATTTAGTTTTTTTATAAAGGGATCTTTACAAATAGGGCACAGATTTCCATGCATGAAAGTGACCTAGTGATAATATTATTGTTTTACTTTGATCAGTTTCCTGTTGGTTCTTAAACATGTCATTTATTCTTATTCCAGTGCTTAAGTCTAAAACTCTTCCTGGTGTGTGTGTGCTGATCTGGTCAAACCATGCATGGCAAGCAACATCCCAGATTGTTTTCAGAGATTGTGATGAGGATTTCAGCGTTGAATATTTTATTGGTTTTGTGATGAAAAAAGCCAGGGTTGTTATTCATCTCTCATTTTTTCTTGCATGAGATCCTGCATGATGACAACAGTATTACTGCAAATTAAACATCACAGATGTGAGCATGTCAGTGATTAATACAAGATGGTTTCCAAACAGCTCTTCAAAATTGTCTAGAAAAAGGACGATAATTATTTACTTGCCACACCTTATAAGTCAATGTTTGAACAAGCAAATATAATTTGGTTTTTTAATTCAAGTAAACTGTCTTACTTTCATTAATACAGCTGTATGTTATTCTAGTCTTTCTCTTGCTGAGCATGGGTTTGGATATTAACTTCTGAGAATGCTCCTACTTGTAATAGTCTTCATAATGAATATACGGTACTTACAACAATAAAATTAGAGAGATATTTGAGTTACTGTATATTGTGTTTTGTGTATATTGTGTTTTGTGGTAACACATACCATAGTAGTTGTTGTGGTTGTTGTTGTTGAAAAGGAATCAGATAGAGTCATTGTGGGTCCAGATAGAGCCATTGTGGGTCTATCATTGGGTAGTGAAACTGGATCAGTTGTGCACAATAAAATGTTAGAGTATGAAGCAGAATGCCTCTAGTCTTGCTGGATATATGATTACATTCCTCTCTCAGTATCTTTACACACAGTGCAAAATTTAGGCTGGATTTTTGCTGGTGCAATGCATGCAAAAGTGAAATCAGTATTTTCCAAACACATGCAGGTGAATGGTTTCTTATTTCATTATCATGATTCTCATGTCTCCCCACCCTCATCCCAGCAAGGCTCTACAAGGTGATCGACAAAGCTGGAGAAAAAATTACAGTTACCAGCCAGCTGCAGGAAAAATACTGGAAAAATATTTTCAACGATGGACCACTACCAAACTCCAAGTAAAAGGGAAACATCAAGTAGCATTGGAGTCAAATTTATACTTAGTTTCAAAACTTTTTTGCGATCCTCTCTTAAAATTAAGACTTATTTTCTTTATTTTATTGCCTCGCTCTTGTAAAAGTAACTAGTGTTGTAAAATATGAGAATGGAGGGCAGGTAAGTGACTTATCCAAGTTGCCGAATGAGTGGGATGCGGGCATGAAAAGAACTTAAGCTTATTTCTCACTTTCAAATGATTCCAATGAAACAAACAGACGATTTCCTCATTCAACAGGAGCAACGTAAGCCATCTTCGCAGATGGAATTATCATTCTGCCCTTGCAAAGATGTTTACCCGGCGTTTTCCTTCTCAGTGCACAGTTTTCCCCCCAGAGGTTTGCCAACGCAGAGACCATCGCGACTAATAATATTACGAACTTCGTCCTTTTGCTCTAGCGCTCGAATGCAAGGTAAAATTCTCCTGGTTTGAACTATAGTTTTTTAGTTTGAAAAGACACACGGAAGATTAGTCTTTCAGGAAGCTCTCTGCAAAATTTAAACCTTATCAAAGTAGTGTTGTCCTTATCATCACAAAATGAAAACAAACACAGAAAATTTAAATTGCCGCCATTTTGCCGCGCTGTTGTTCCTATTGCAAATTTAATTGGTACCAGTCCCTCGCGCGTGGAAACGATTCGCGCGTGGCTCAAGCCTGCGCACTCATTTTGCCGCGGTGTCAGCCAGGTGTGGTGTGTGTGTGTGTGTGTGTGTTTCACGTGCGGCTCTCGTGTATCTATCCAGCGCTGATCTTGTTATTCACATTCTTAGCAACTTGTCAATGTGGTGAAAATGTTGCAAGAAAAGTTGATCGAAGAAAAGCGGAAGATGCAGACTTTAGAAGTCAGGATAAGAGAAGAAGTATGCAAAGAGATGGCAGAGCAATTAGTGTCCATCGAAAACGCTTACAGGTAGGCAAAAACAATGGGAGGTTTGTCCGAGAATTTGACTGAATGCGTCGTAAAACGTGGGAAAGTAGCAAACGTTTAACGGAAGCTAGTGACGTGGCGTGGGTTATATCTAAGATTACGTCAAAAACGGGTTGTAAAGCATTAAAAGTAAGTAGTAATAAGCAGTTTGTTATAGTTACAATACAATACTTACTTAATTGACCACTCCCCATAGGAACTTTTATGGGCCAATGAAACACAATCAACGAAACGACAGAACTGAATAACAAAGACAGCTGTTAAGAATCCCAACTGGCCGGAGGCAAACTAGTTGGCTAGTTACAGTGTACAAGTGCGACCGAGAAGTTGAACCAGGGAAAAAATTCAACGAGTGGCCAGAACGGGTCTTGAACCTGGGAACTCCGGATTTCAAGGCAAGCGTCCTAACCACTGGGCCGCACTGCCTTCCGGAAGTTGACCCACACCTAAATTCGCGGTCTTACAACCAATGCCTGTCAGTTGTGGTTACTAGGAAACTTTCGAGACCATGCATCATAAGTAAAATGCCAAGGAGAAAACACAAAAATATGTAAAGCTGTGGGTTCAGGGCTTTTTCTTAGTAATGCATGCTTTTTAACAACTGCTGTTCCTGTTTGGTGTTCTTGGCTGTTCGCATGCGAATTAGAAGTTGACAAATGCGCATCCGGTTTGCAGCGAACGTGTCAAAATGGAGGTGACCGCTGTCGAAGAGAAGTGTGATCGCAGAATAGAACTGTTAACGCAATCAATAAAAAAGAACAGGAAAAGAACCCGGCTCGAGCGGACAGAGGAAGATGACGAGGAATGGGTTCCAAATGTGTTTTTACATGCGGAGCAGAATAAAGTTAAGGTGAGTGCACTTCTTTGGATTCTTAGTGCAAACCAGCCTTAAAAGTTAATAACTAGTGTATCTAATAGATTGTAATGCTGCGGTACATTTCGTTGATAGTGACATTATTTATCGTTGATAACCATAGCAACGGTGTATTGAAGTCAGTAGGACTTATTTTAGTTTGTTTAGGGAACGAAAGTATCGTCGATCTGCCGAGATTTAACCCGGATCACCTCCTTTCCAGACCGTGATGAAGTGGAGAAAACGTAAACGGAAAGAAAATACAAAACTCTAGATGATAAGCCACTGACTGAACTGAAATTCGTGCATGATGTAAAATGAAAAAACAATACACTACAAACTTCCCTTGCACCTTGGTCCTGGTTTTGCATTGGGCAACCCTACAGCGCATAATTTCTTGCGGCATTGGCGTGGCCATTAGCTCACACACATTGATAAAATGATGGATTTTCATTGACGCCAAGCTTAATCCGTTAAGGAAGTTAAGGAATTGCTATTTTCTCCTGAACGAGTACGATAACCCCCATTTGTTATTTCGTATTTGTGCTGACAACGGTATCTTCATGGCGTAGTAAAAAAATCAGAAAAAATCTAGCCAGTTTTTTGGCAATTTAAAAAAATTGTACGAGTCGAACAGCCCACACCCAAAGTACTCTCGAAGGCATTCAAATACATTTTATCAGGTACGTACGTGAATTAACCATAGACTGACACCATGCTCTGCGTTATATCAGAGATTACGTATATACAATCAAGCTACATTTGCCCAACATTGGGGGTGTGCGGCAATTGTCAAAGTGACTTTAAATAGCCGTTCCATGGAACCGGGCACGGTGACCCGCCCCTTGTTTATTTCATTTTTATCATCTCCTTGACATGTTACAACAATGTGGGTAGTTTTACCGGAAATCTATGACAAGTTATTTTTCTATATTGTTCTATGACTTGAACGAGAGAACTGAACCCTAATAAGTATCAGGAAAGTTACAAAGTTCATTTTATAACAACTGAATTTAAAAGAGAAAGAAAAGGGCTGTGTTGTGCGATGCCTTTTTGGAGAAAACTAGTTTATATTCAAATGATGATCGAAACCAATTACCAACGCCAATGACTTTGATTGGTTTTTTTTGCCAGGATCCAGAGATTGAGCCGCCGTCGCATACATCTGGTGTTAGATCCAGTCAGTTAAAAAGGACCAGCAGTGATTTGACCTTAGCTGAGGTAGTTTTTTTACTCCAATGAACTTCCTCTTCAGTCCCGGGCCGTTAGATATCCACTGCCTCTAGCCTGCAGTGCAGGAATCTTATTTAGGAAGGCTACGTACCTCTATTTTTCCTTCACTCTATCGAGCCGCCATGCTGGATTGATGTTGGAATGCCCCTGGCCCACTCACTTGGTGGCAATTTATTCCTCTCCCCAATCTTCCTCTACTTCTGAAATTCAAGAT
>NC_090871.1:13630058-13632558 GCF_036669935.1 Montipora foliosa
TATGGGTGTTACCCGCTGATAGCGCACCACCAATCTCGTTCCCAGAGTCATCGGTCCCTTGACCAGCGGTCGGGAAAGAGACACTCTGGTCGAATCCAAAAAAAGGCCATATTTGATTGGCTATTCAAAACGGCCTAATTTCCTGCCATTTGTCAAATTCTAAACTAAAAAGTCGCGATTTCTTCTGGATTTTTATCTATACAAGGTTGAAGATAATCTAGGAATAAATCTTTTTACAACTTATTTTTGCTTTTGAAAATACATCAATTTTCACTTGCGTGACACCAGATACTGAAATCTGTTATGGTTGAAAAAATGTCTCTCGTTATTGTTTGTGATTCTCCGAAGTTTAAACGTTTCGAGTGAATTGGTAGATGTGTTTATACTCATGTGTACCGTCATGACAAGGTGAACTCCAGGCCCCAGTTGTTTAAGTGATGGATAGCGCTATCCGCCGGATAAATCACTATCCACTGGATAAATCAATTGGTTTTAAATTTCCTAGTGTTTATCCGCTGGATAGTGATTTATCCGGTGGATAGTGGATAGCGCTATCCATTGTTTGAACAACTGGGGCCAGTTGTTTTGTTGATTCTAACCGTCTGCCCTCACGCACGCGCAGTTACTCAACTCTAACCGTCTCCCCTCACGCACGCGCAGTTACTCAAACGGAACCAGAGTTTTCTGGTTCCGGTTTTGGATTCCTCCAGAGCCTTTCGTGCCCGTTCCGCTAGACAAGGGTAACGGAGGCTCTGGGAACGAGATTGGTGCACCACCTGTTATAAACCGTATTCATAAACGGCAGCCAAGAAATTATTTTTTTGTCTTTATGCTAATCATCCTCACTAGCCTCGTTAGCACGAACAAAATTCATAAAGAATTCTTGCTCCAAAGTGATGCTAGTGAGGATGATAGAGTCCTAAAGTGTGACGTCTTAAGAAAATTAAATTTGTGAAATTATGGGATTTTTCGTGATAGTATGAAAGAACAACATCCAAAAGGTCTACTCGCCAAAAACTAGGATTTCAGTTATGCTCTGTTGAATCCATACAAATCCTTCTAAATTTGACTCAGTTTATAAAGGAATCGACTCAAATTTAGAAGGATTTTTATGGAGTCATCAGAGCAAAACGGGACTGCTATCTCCGAGACAATTTGCCCCACAATGCTAGTTTTTGGCAACTAGAAGTTGTTCTTACAAAATATCCCAACAAATCCCATAATTTAAAAAAAAAAATTTTTTTCATGACGTCACCACTTTAGAACTGCATTAGGGACGGACCATTACAAAAGTTATGGGGGGTGGGGGGAAGGAGGGGTTGAGGCGCGAAGTATCAAAAACAAAATTCATGCAAGGGAAAATTAAGCACCTTTGTTGCCAGACTAAGGTCTCTGTTACAGTAGGCAATTTTTTGTGCAACTTGTCTCAGAATTTTGTTGCGACGACAGTTCTCACATTGAGAAACGGGTTGCTTGATGGGTGTTGCACAAGGCAACATTTTTTGCAAGTTGTCTCGTTTCGATTATCACATGAGATCGAGATCGCGAACATGGAGCTCCTCGCGGATTGCTCCCTAAGGAACAGTGGAAATCCGTGGTTCAGGAAGCAAAATAACATCTTCGAGAACAGGTTTGTTCTCCTTAAGAGGCGTTGAGTATGGCTTGTTGCCAGTTCGGCTTGTGTTCCTTCGCGAACGAGGTAAATCAATCAATCAATCAATCAATCAATCATTTATTTTAACATGTTACGTCAAAGAGCTATAAAACTCGTTCAAAATACGAACGTGTATAAATAAAATCTATAATAATTACAGCCATATAATATAATTCAATTTTAAAAACAACAAAAAGCCACATACTAAAAACGTGACTTGGAAAACTCTAAAACTCGTTCTAAAAGCAGTTAAAAGCTACAATTGTACACTATAAGACACGTTCTAAAAAACTGCAATCGTGCAATTTACTTCTGAAGTCACTAGCATCACTTGAAAGACGCACATGAGAAGGCAAACTGTTCCATAACTTAGTTAATGAATAAGTGACAGAATTCTTCTTAAATTTACAATTAACTTAGGTAATTCCAAATTCAAGCCCTCGCCTCTTAGCCTATACGGTGTATGCCTTAATTTAAAAAGGCTAGCAATATATGTAGGACCCGTACCATTTAGACATTTAAAAAGATGCATTAACGCCTGATGTAAGCGCCTACAATGTAAAGATGTCATGCTAGCCGCAGTGAGCAGTTCGTCGTATGACATTGATTTGTTGTGCCCGATTCATGTTCTCAAAATATAACAGTTGCCATCTTCGAGACGGTTGCGTTGACCCGTACCTATGCCTACAAACAAAGGACCACAGTATTCGAGATGAGGTAATATAAATGTTTTATAAAGTTTTATCATTGCATCATGAGGAAGAAAACGCCTTATTCTTCTCAGTGCAGAAGCCTTGGCATAGGTTTTCTTTAGTTGATCTGATATGTGTTCTTTATAGGATAGGT
>NC_090871.1:13640058-13645058 GCF_036669935.1 Montipora foliosa
ATTATTTTTGGAATACTAACAGACAGTTGCCTCCAACCCAAGAGCATCCCAGGTTGATAGGGGCTGGGTGTCCATTTACCAAACTTTAACTTCAAATTCTAATTTTTATACTTCATTACATTGTAAATATTTCTTATTTCTCCAAAATTTTACTACTCTCTCGAGAAAAACTATCTCCTCCTAAATTTACCCAAAAAACATCGACTTGTGCTGAATGAGCACAGCGTTTTTGCATTGCTTGAAATGCGAACGAGATATTATATATTATATATTCCCATTCAACAGATTTTGAGGGGCTAGCGTGAAAACGGTTTTCATTTCAGTATCCCCGCCTTAATCGTAAGAAGCGTGAGACTTGGGACGAATTTTCCCTATTGGGGAGCTTTAGCAACGGCGACGGCAACCAGACCGTCAAACATTTGCATATGTCGCATTTTTAACCAACTTTAAAAAAAGATGAATAACTTATGAGCGTAACAGCTTATCAGGTCCAAATAAGGTGTTTTCACCTGACGTCACGGCGGCCATGTTGGTGTACAGAACAATAGCGAACAAGTCTTTTTAACAGTTAGACCCGTGGCCCTTGAGGGCGAAGGGTCTAATTGTTTTAGTATCACCCAACTAGTTGGACAGAAAAGGCAATAATAAAGTTAGCGAATGCAAATTGAAGAAATCTTTATTTAGCCGGAATGAAACGAAAGAAAGCGTCACGCTTTTCGATACTCGAGGACTATTACTAATAGTCATCTAGTAGCGCAGCCAATCAAAATGCAGGATTTGCATTAGTCCACTAGTTGGGTGATACTAATGGGAATTAGACACTATTATTATGCAAAACTAGTTCGATATTTCGCTATTGTTTTGTATATACCAACATGGCCGTCTCATCAAGTGAGTGAAAACACTTTATACGTGCTTGAGCTTTGAAACCCGGCAAAACACTCATAATAATTCTTTGGCGTACTAATAAGGCATAAGTAGCTTGTTTTTCTTGTATAGGCTCTCCGTCTCACATTTTGAACCTTAAGGACACCCCTTTTTGAGGAAGGGTTTTGAGACTGTTCAATAAACTCGCAGGTCGTGCTGGGGTTATCGTTATTTTCAACATATAAATTGCCATGTGATGCAACACAACGATCAGTCGAACTAACTATGGCCGAAATCAATAGAATAATCATTACACTCAAATATCTGAACGAAAAAAAGGGCAGCTCGAACTTCCCTAATACCTGATTTTTACTAGTTACTATTTTAATCTATTTTTAAGACTTTTTTCTTCTGTAGGGAAAAGCTGGAAAACGAATTGAACGAATTCCTCAAGCAGAGACAAAGTTGAAGTCAGAATTCAACAGTCGTCCATCAACGACGCTCTGGCATCCTCTCATGTGGAATTAACTTTGAGCTTTGACATGACACAAAGTTATGCGGAAATAAAAACGCATCGCTGGGCAATTTTGTATTATTTAGCCTTGACCACTGTCGTAAAGTTTGCCAAACACAAGCGCTGTTTAGTTTAGTTTAGTACATATATGTAATATTGGGTGTCTAAAATAAACATTTACTGGAGCTAAAAGTATAGTGAAATGAATTAAAGTCAGTGCCGACTTTGCTGATTGTCTTTAATAAAGTTTAGTACAGAAAGTTGTCACTTAAAATTAAACCTATCTATGTCAATCTATAATCACTTACAAGTGACTTTGGGCCGGGTCGAACTAGTGCAAAAAATTGTTTATTTTACAAAAAAATCTGTCATCATATAGTTTTTAGTAGTGCGACCATTCTCTCCAAAATTTAAAAAATGAGCATAATAGTACACCAAATGTTCACAGATGCCGCCACTTAAAATTGGCGATCTCTAGACCTCGCCAAAATGTCACAAAATGTCAAAAAAGCTTTTTAATATGTCAACCATGACGTAAAAAGGATCGAAAACCGCGTTGAGGTGTATTTCAAACCATGATACATTTGGTCTTGGCAATCGACAACCGCAGGGATTGTTCCGTCTTCTCCGTCTGCCTTGCCTAACTTGACGCCCATAATATCCAAAAATGCCAGTCGGAAGTTATGAAGACTGTAGATACAGTGCATTTGAAATAAATTTGCCATTCTAAGCTGCATGCAAGTTAAAAGACAAAAGATTCCAAGAAAAGCGCAAGTAACTTGTCGTGGTTCCTTGTTTTGGTTTTGAGCGTGATTATGTGACTCACGCTTGGTGGGTGATGGATCTTATCTTTCTCTGGTGACACATTGTTTGACACTGTGCGACCCCAAATGTACAAAATAGTGTTTTGCCGGAAAAGGAAATTCGAGTGAAATGTTATCTCAACAAAATCAATTTTGTCCTCTAGTGCGACCCGGCCCTTTACTTCCACATCCTTCTTTTCTTGGAAAACGAACAATGAAAACTTTGTCTCAATTGATCACGTTCACTCCGGCGGGTCACTTGACTCGGGGTCAAATTAAATTCTTCCTGTCTATAGATGGCTGTCAAACTCAAGAAACATGACAATTCATTTCACCACCCCAGTTTGTTTGATTGCGAAGTTCGTTTTGACTTCATCTTGTTTTTTGTGAAAAAAAAAAAAACCCAATGCTTTCTCTTGCTGTTGTTCTCGTAGCTTTGGGGTCCTTTGCATGCACACACGTATCTTACAGTAAAAGTTCGAGCGTCGTTGGCGTTTCCACTGAGAAGTTGTTATCACCTCGTCTATCGTCTGGCAAAGGCTGTGGCAGCGATAAACAATTACTTCACGTTTCTGCAAACGAAAGTTCCAGTCTGTGTTTTCCGACGGAACGCGGTATTCCCTGTGGTGTTCCTACGAGTAAATTCCATCGTTCAAAAGGTAAGCGAAATAGCTTTTCGGAACCAGATTCAAGAAACATCCATGTAGCGGAATCTTGCTTCTTGGGCCCACTCGAAATATAAAAGGGAGGTCTTAAAGCAACGACGATGGCAACTCTGTAAGAAAGGCACCTCGCGTTAAAATATATTGCGCAGGAGTGGCGGTTTTGCCGCGAAGCCGCAAGAACGAACGGCGTGGTCAGCTCTCCGGATATGATTCATCCATGAAAGAGAGTTAGGAGACAGGATGAAATGATGTATCCTTATGTACTGATGTTCCCCAAACAACCTT
Source organism: Montipora foliosa (assembly GCF_036669935.1). Taxonomy (NCBI): domain Eukaryota; kingdom Metazoa; phylum Cnidaria; class Anthozoa; order Scleractinia; family Acroporidae; genus Montipora; species Montipora foliosa. Next base: position 13,643,193 of record NC_090871.1, read on the forward strand.
TTGTTGACTGTTTGAAGTTTTGCAATGGACGGTGTAAAAAGAAATATATTAAAACAAAAAAAGTACATGCAGAGTGTAAGGAAAGCTAGATACTTAGGTTTGAGATTTGAATAGGAGTTATTTTTACCTCATTGACGACAAAGTCATCAATGAAGATATGGTGAGGGGGCTTCATATGCTCACTGGATCACTCGACGGATGGGCTGTTAAATTTCGGGTTTCGCTCGGGCGGCCGAGTCGGTGTACGAATGCGCTCGGAACCAGTTTTATCGAGATCGGTTGAAATGACGTCCTTCTGTGATGTTCCTAACTCCCCTTTGAGCGAAGACAGTGATGGCGAACAGTCTGGAGGGGACAAATATGGGAATATGGGAATTTTAGTTTAAATCACGGAGAAAATTGCATAGAGAGCTTCTTAGCTTCTTCTGCCTAGCGAAGACATATGGACTGTTTTTATAGCAATTGACTTATTGTAAAGGATTTTCAAGTCAATTTAATAAGTCCTTTTATTGAGTATAAACATCATTAATTAGTTATTCTATCTTCGGCCGTTAACTTGTTTTCCACTCTCAAAATTACCTTCATAACCTACTTTGTGCGTATAATAAGCTTTTAGAATGATTTTCTTTTCTTTTGAGAGGATGCTTCTTCAAACATTACCTGAAAGCTAACCGTTGTATTTAAGTGGTTTGCCTCTCGCTCTATTTCAATCAGCTTTACGGTGTTCTTCATTGAGATTTTCTCTTCTCCTTCGTACGCTTCCCACGAGGCTTTCTTGGTTTGATTTTCTCAAATTTCGTTGTCTCGTCTCTCGTGCTCTCCTGCTCTTTATTCCGTTGCTCGTCACTAACACGATTTCCCGCCAAGGAAAATTGCCCGAACACTCATGTCCCCAGAGGCTGTCCTGCCTCCCCACCTCCACTCCGGCTGTCTGTACGGGCGGGTGGGCGGGCAGGCGTACGCTGAGGCCATAACCAAAATTTCTCGCATGGATAGATTTCCCCAAAAATCTTACCCATGGTGCTCCGCTGGCGCGCATCGCGCGACTGAGCTCCGCAACTATTCGCCTGGATAATAGTCGCTTTTACTCCAAATCCATTTATTTTTCTGGGAAGGATAATTTTGTCGGTAGAGGAATTCCATATGGCCAATTTCGAGGTTAAAACTCGTGATTAAAACACTTAAAAATACCCCAATAAATGGAACAATTTGATCAAGGGGCTTGATTTATTTCCAGTGAGTTAGGATAAGATTCTGTTTCAAAACTGCAGACAATAGTATTAGCATCTCAAATTTGCTTTATTTTCTAGGATCAATCTTTCAACCTGAACCTAAAGCCTATTATGAACTTCAACACAGGGCTGCAACCAGTTCAAGTGGTGGTATTATTGCGGGCTCGTGTTGTGGAGGAATTTTGTTCTTTCTCGCAGTATTTTATTTCTTGTGGCGAATGCTGAGAGAGGATCAAGTTCACCCTGCACCACCCCCTCCTCCGCCTCCATGTGTTTGCTAGAAGAGGGTTGCAGGATCGGCACCGCAAAATGCTGCTCTTCCCCCGCGACTTCGGCTGCAGAGTGTGTCTTTAGGCATGGGCTGTTTAATCTTCTTAATTAATATAAGGATGCTGCGACAAGCTATTTGTAAAAAGAGTTTATCAATGGATACCGATATATGATGCTCTTTTTTTTTGCCTAGTATCGTACACCTTAAGCACCGTCCACAATTTTTATGTGACAAATTTATTTGTTCGTGTGTATAAGGCGGCACATATAGTTGCCAAAAACGTGTTCGCTTGTGCGCCAGAAATGACTTTGGACATTCCTCCGCATGGTTGAATTACCTTCAAGACCTCAAGTCCTTTTAGTA
>NC_090871.1:13660058-13662558 GCF_036669935.1 Montipora foliosa
AGCTAAGTAAGCTATGTCGTTTTCAGAGGGGAAGTTCTTCTTTTTTACGATGAGTTTAGGGACGATTCATTGTTTATAAGGATGCCGGATGACCGGGTCGGAGAAAAAATCATGGCCTTCCTCTAGATGATTTTGCTAAAGCCCTCCCAAAAGGCACGATTTTTATCCTAGCCCGTTCAGTATTTTTCTGTGGGATGCCTATGGCAGGCAGCTACGGTAACAATTCGAAGTTGCTCCTTTTTCTTCATGGTAGTCATAAATGTGCAGAAGCCGCGGATATTGGATTAACCTCCGGAAAGCAGGCACCAGGAGGAATAATCACAACTCCGTACGGCAATTCCGTGGGATGCCTGAACTCTCGTACGGCGATTAGAACTCCCACTCTTTTACGATGGAAGCAAATGTTTAGTTTGGAGTCCTTTCCGTCCGCGATGATTGACACAGTAACTTCACATCTGAAAGTATTTGATAAAGTGGGCGGATAATTTTTCTTTGAGAACAACAAGCTTTAAGGTAAGGAGAATTTTCTACTTTATTTCTAGATCTTGCTTCGTTGTTCTTTGTTCCACTGTGAACATTATGGAGTGTTTTCCCATGACGTCATCAAATTGTAATCAAAGCTGCGAGGTAAATCTTTTTACCAATTTTTGGCCCCGCAGCGTTTTTTGTTTTGAGAATACAGCATTGTGAATTTTCGTCTTGCGTGACACCAAGACAGTGGCTGAGATAAAGCTGTCTGATTCAAAAAATAATTTCGACTTGTGATTTTTGGCAAATTAAGCATTACAAACCGTAGAAGACCTGTTTATGCTCATTTAGCTCAGCTCACGAGTAAAGAGAGGGCTTTTATAGCAAACTCTGAGGTCCAGATATATTGGCAGGAAATTCCAACCCCGTTTGAGTTTTGAAGGAAACTAGGGGGTATTTTTAAGCGCCGAAGGCTCAAGCCTGTAGGGGTCTGTGGGTATCCCCCTCCCCGCCAGTAAAATTTGCAAATTGATTTTCCCTTAAGTGACATTTCCTGCATTTTGACACCATTTTTGGAGTCCACTGGAGTCCCGCCATTTTTGGACCTGCTAAATGGAGTAAGACTGCAGGCCTTACGAGTCTGTTGAAAACAGTGTGTTCAAAGGAGAAACGTGGACGAGACATTATAGGATACTCCTGAGGATACGTATTAAACGTTTTACACTCAGATCGCAAAAAAGTACTTAAAATAAGCAATTGTTTTCAAAAAAAAAGTACTTAAAACAAGCAATTGTTTTCCTTGTCGGGAGAATTGATAAATGTCGGGAAAGCAGGAGGCAACACATCAAATCGGGAGACTCCCGCTCAAATCGGGAGGGTTGGAATCTCTGGACCTGTCCTTGTCTTGAAAAGACATTGATAGTTGTCTTAATTCAGCCCTGCAAAAGTTAAGCTTAATTCCGAGTTGAACTTTTAGCCGTTTGTCTTCAGATGGAGTCACATTTCGACTTCTAACTAAAATGACCCTTCACTACCTCTAGTCTTTTCTAGAGAAAGAAAAATAATCTAAGATTTCCGTGTTTGCGCACCTTGTTTCGCCTTCGTTTGCTGTAGATGACTGTTTTCTACTAAAAATTCGATTGTTACTCTCTTGAGGTCTGCTGAGTTAGAATGGACCGTCGTTAAATTCACCAAGACCTATTATTTCATTTGAAGTAAGTTCCTGCACCAGTCAAGCACGGTTAGTCCGTTGTATTCATGCATGTAGCGTCTGTGCACGAAAGCCAAAATATTGGTCAATATTTCGACTGTTCCCGCTCTAACCAACAATAGTTGGTTCATTCACTTCACATAAAAAGGAAGAAAAATTCACCTCTCTCTTCTGAAGCCGGGTTCACTTCAAACCACAGGCAGCCCAAGCTCGGTATACGATTTATAGACTTTGTATAGGACAATTAACTTTGAGCTTATAAATGCTAGAATAAGCTGTAAATGTAGAAATAAACTTCACTTCCCTCTACGTACAGTTGTCCTCGTCTTTGCTGTGCAATCAGAGTGCAAACTGTGTCCGTTTTAGACGGGTTTGTGGCTCACGAATATTTACGATGTCGTTAGTGGTCATTTCCCTTCATAAAGAGAAGAAAGGCTGGTGACTCGGGGCGATCTCGTCCCACAAATTGCTCTCGCATCACAAAGCAACGGTCCGAATCTCCATAAAAACACCACAGCCTTAAGGCCAGATAAATTTCCTATCACATCAACCCCACTCCGGGACCACACAGCGATTTTTCGCGGATAAATTCCAAATAATGTTCGGCTTTCTATAATCTTCCCATGCGCTCGTCTAGATGTGTAGCTACGGCCGTCATAGCTTTATGGCGATCGTATTACTTTCTGCACTCTCATTGGCTAAGTGTTTAATTGTCCAATGAGAGTGCAGAATGTAATACGATCGCTATCAAGCCATAACCACCGTAGCCACGCATCTAGCCGAGCGCATGGGAAGATTATAGAAGGCCGAACATTTTTTGGA
>NC_090871.1:13670058-13697558 GCF_036669935.1 Montipora foliosa
AAGGTGAATAATTGCTTTACTTTAGTATAATTGCGTAGATGATAATTGAATTGAAAGATATGCATTTTCTTTAAAACAATTAAATTTCCAAGAATCACCTACGATATTATGCTGAAAAATAAATAAAACCACTCCTGGCTTGCTGGTATGTCAGCTGATAATGTCCTTGGCTGAGAGATTGATCTCAAAATTTCACATTTGCCTTTCTCAACCGCGGACATCATCAGCCGACATCCCAGGGGTTTATTTAAAAAATAACGGTTTACACAAGACTTTAAATTCTTTTCGGATAAGGATTATAAACAGTAGGCCCCGTTTCACAACCCTCATCCATAAACTCTGTGAAAAGTTAAAAGATCTACACTTTCGACTACCCCTGGCCCCAGAGGTTCTCTTTCTCGCCGGTTCCCGGCTATCTCGCGGCTCAAGAAAAACCAGGATAACTTTCGACGATAGCAGGGCACCAGAAAGGGCACTGCTGGCTTGGCAGTGATGCCTCAAAAAGGCCTAAGTTGTACGAGGTCACCTAAGCAAAAACAGTCATAAGTCAAAGGGGACTTTGCCTAGTGTTGCAGCATGCTGAAGGTAAAAATTGAAAATACGAACGCAACACCAAACACGAGATAAACAATGAAGCTTGCAGGTCCAGTCGTACAAAAAGTAAGTACTTTTTGGCTTACATTTTATCATCACTTTAAAGACCTTGCACACTTTCTCTGAATTTCGTATTGACTTAAAAAAGAAGGGACAAATAGTTCGAAAAGAAGCGTTTAAATTCGAGATGTGGGTTTGATTATGGAAGTCAATTATAAACCATCTATTTACAAGCTTGTACATACGTAATTGTACGTGAGAATTTGCGTTCGTTTCAGCGTGGACAAATTTGTCTAATTAGTTGTATTTAATGCTTCGTGGACGAAGTTGTCTTGAGATGAGATTTCTCGCTTTGTCCTGTTCGTTGTCTTCACGTTTTCCCTGGAATCAATCAACCAATGAAAATGATCAAAAAATCACAGACAAACTGCTGATATCTACAGTAGTCTAGAACTCTGCGGGCTCAATCGGATCCCTGAACAGAAGGAACCAGTTTTATTCAGTTTCAATCGATTTTAAAAATTGAGGCTAATAATATCTAATTTAGGTTGTTTACCAGCATTACGAATCATGGAAATTATAGACTTTGAATAGGGGGAGGTCACTGAATAAGGCAAAAAAAAAGTAAAGTCACACAGGGGTGGAGCTCATCCCGGTTTCATGTAGCATGAAGAGACTGAGAGTACCCTGGATGGGATCCTAGTCTAATAGCAGTACCTCACTGAACAAGATACGTGAAAAAACGTGGAATTTGGGTGACCTTTGACAGCTTTCAGACCGTCCTTTAAAGTGCCCCTTCTATTTATTTTCAAAAAGGGATGCATAATCTGGTGAAGATTAAATAAAGAATTAAGTAAATCCATCGAATCGTCGCGAATATGTTGTGATATGTTCTGATTCACAGCCGCGTGAAAGGAGGTCTGAAACCTAATGTATTTGTGACGTCGCAGGGTAAGCGAATTGCTTTTCTTTTGAAACGCTCGTAGGAACAGCTGGACTTCATCTGAAGTTTCTGGCCTTAAAATCTCTTTAATTTGTCCTTCAGGAAAAGAAATAATTTAAAACCACCAAAAAATATCATCAAACAGTACAGATTCCATCGAGTCCGAGGCTCTCTCAGCGAATCGCTTCCCAGCTGACGTCACAGACCAGACTCGGATCCACGATCTCCTGCAAACTCGCCGGTGAACTAAAGTGGCGCGTATTTTCAGCAGAAAATCGAGGAAATAAATGTAACTATAATTTTTCACCAACGTGGTCAGGAAAAATTTTTTTTTGACTGCAAACAAAAAAAAAAAAATGGGGATTAGGAGCAATCTAAGAAACAAGAAACTCACTGGTTTGGCTGGAGAAAGGACTGCCGTCAAATCTGAAGGTTTCCGGAAAAGTCTGCCACGCTTTTTTGTCGTCGACTGGCTGGTCTTCGGCGGAACGTTTTCCGATTCTTCACAACATCTCGCTGACTTTGTTGTTATATCTGTAAGAAAAACGTCCAAAAAAACATGACCTAACATCTCAAGCCAGTCATGCCAATGCAATATCCTGTGAAATGGGAAGAAATACCACGTGACCATTTGTGCAAAAGCGTGACACAGTGGTACGCGTGATGCAACTCCATGTAACTGCCGGAGAAAGTTGCGGCAGTTGTGAAAATATAAATCTCAAATTACGGGAAAATGATAAGTGTTACTTAGTGACACTTGCATTTTTCGTCAGCCACTTTTGAAAATGCAAGACTTGGCGATCGTTTAAGGGAATTCGATTCCAACAAGCTTGTGACGAAGAAAAAGAAAACAGCACCTGCAGCAGTTGTATTTTCTTCAAAGTCCTTAAGAGACCTTCTGTTTTCCGCCACGTTTTCAGTTTCCGGTTCATCCTGTACAAATACAAGAAACAATCATGGACATTTCAGAACGTACGTTAACACTAACATTCCCTCTGTTTCTCCTTCAGCACGAATTCATCTTTAAAAAGCTTGAATTAGTGCGAGACGAGATCATTTCACTTTTTTCCCCCAAAAAAGTGAGAAGAGAAAGATCCGTTCCCCACCAATCTTACTGATGAAGATTTGGAGCTCATTAGTTTACTAGCGGATTCATCCTTCATGTTTTAAGAGAGAGAATAATTTTCCCTTTTTACTGTCCAACATTGAGTGCTCAAAAGGCTTTTGTGTCATCACTAACATGCTCCATTTTTCCCTCTTGAACGCTCGGTCTCCCACTAAAAAGTCATTAATTAAGATGCTCAGACAATGCTCATTATACAGAGGCTTATTTTTCAATTATTAATCCTATCTGTAATTTTACCGTGTGTTAAAACGCCAAAAACCTTTTTGGGAGGAATAAGCGCACAACTGGTATAACAACATGTTAACGAAGTAAATTAAATAGGTTAACATTTTGTATATCCTCTTGCTCTTTTCGTCTTTTGATAAGTGAAGAGGCTAAGTAGTTGACTATCCCTTGAAAGTTCCTGGATAGTGATCCGCTTAAATACTTAAGTGTTCGAAAAATGGTGCTATAATGTACAAAAGACTAATTCTCAATACAGTACTAAGAATGATTGCTCTTTATTCGCTTACCATATTTGGTAAAATTTTGACAGTTGCTGGAGCTGTTCGTTTAGAACGACTTGAGCTCGATCTCCCCGTTTTCCTAGCAGAAGTTCGAGTAAGCCTGGAAAAAAACAAAGACCCATATTCTGGAATGAAATTACCGCGGAACTTGTTGAACTAATTGGCTCAAGACTATTGCTCTGGTAACAAGGAAGGATTACGTTTTTGCAAACGTTGGCCGTGTAGCACTTATATTTGAACAGACTTAACTGATTAGAGTGTAATGTGAAGGGCTAAGTATCCACCCCATGTAAACCATGCGAGCGTTAGGCCTACTAATGGAAATGGGCCCACCTTGTAGCTCAGTCGGTAGAGCAGCGGTGATCTTGGTCGGTTTTTCTCTGTCCTTGTGTGGGCCCATTCCATTAGTAGGACTAACACTCACGTCGTTCATATGGGGTAGAAGCTTAGCACTTCACATTATACTCTAATCAGTTATTGCTTTGGTAAGTTAAACTCACAGTTTTCCAGGTGTAAAATCATCATCACTCTGTTCCAGTTTTCCTTTTTTTGAGGACAATAAGTTCTTCTTGACCTGAAACAATTGAAGGCCATGAGAAGTAAGAATTGTTTATCAGTGGGTGTACATTGAACTAGGCCTCCTAATGGTCGTGAAATTCCCCTGCGCCTCAACCTGATTTCGAGGAGTATACACCCTTTTAATAAGTCTAATATATGCCGTTTTCCGCTAATGACGTCGAACTCTTCCTTTGAAATTTTATTTAGAAATGTACAAAGGTCTAAAACTTTTCCGATTTCTTTTCTTGTTTGAAGCCTTTGTACATTTCTGAATAAAATTTAAAAGCATGAGTTTGACGTCATTAGCGGAAAACGGCATATATTAGACTTATTAAAAGGGTGTATAGGCGGTTCATTATTACGCCAAGGCCGCCATGTTGGTGGACGAAAACAAACATTAACTCATTTCGGTTCGGAAAAACCTGAAATAACAATGACCACAACTAGGCTATCTGAGCCCGCGAGACTAAGCACCCCCAGCAAACCATTGTTTTAACGAAAACCGCTGGTCAGCAACCACTGTAACCATTGTAAGTCCCAAGAGAAACTGGAAAAAATGTTATGTATTTTCCGAAGTGGCCTATTAATATCTATTTGCCCCCTTAGCAACCGCGGCGGAAGCCTGGGACTGAATACAAGGCCTCTCATGAGCTTTGTTGAATCAAATGTCGAAGTCGTGTTGAAACTGTTATCCCACCCCAGACATCGGAATGAAGAGGAGTTTGCTGGAATAAAAAAAACTACCTCAGCTAAGGTCAAATCGCTGCTGTTCCTTTTCAATGACTTTTTCTGACTGGATCTCACCGCAGATGTTGGCGAATTTTGCGACGTCTGCTCAATGTCTGGATCCTGGCAAAAAGAAAAATAAGATCAAATTCATTGGTGTTGGCAAGTGGTTTTGATCATCACGTGAATATAAACTAGTTTTCTCAAGAAAGATATCGCGCTTGCAAGAACTTCAAACAACGCAGCCCTTAAATTCAATTGTTTACATTTTTTCAGAATTAATTCCTTCATCCGTTGTAATAGCACCTGCTTGCGTGTACTGATCCCTTGAGAGAGGTCTTGCAAATATGTAGTTTTGGATTCAAGGGGATGTGTACCGGCATTGAGTTGATTTTGTATAGTTTTATGACTCGGCTTCGTGGCAATTGAATCTCTGTCGAACATACATAATTCAAGTACTAAACAACAGAGATAAAATTTGAAAAATGTTAGGCTGAAGAGGTTTCAAAACTCCAATTGTAATTTATTTTAATCTTCTTCATTTTTGCTTCCAGTTTTGTTTGCTGTTTTATTCAAACCTTCCTTCAATGTTTTTAGCAGTTATGTAGTTATTTTTACGTTTCGCTTGATTTAGTTGCCAGTTTCCAGTCCCCGCTTTGGAAAATATTCTTGACACAGCCCTTTTAAGAGAACTTTTTGTGAACGTTTGGTCATCAACTTTTTAGTGCGCGATAGCCCTTCGTTTAGTTCATTCATTTAAGGCGTTGCCACACTCGGCAACTTTTTCTTGGATTCGACTAAAGCTCTAGTATGGCGACAACGTTTCTATGAGTGTTGTAACATTGGCCAACGTTTTTTTTCGATTTGTCTCCTTTTCAATGATGAAGAGTGGCCAAAGGAACATTGCAGTGGCTAATGGCACAAACCGTTGGGAAATGTACAAAGTAGCCTGGAGCCTGGAAGAGACTCTTCTTTCTGCAACGGTTATCTTCAACTTTTCACACAACGTTTTTGGCCGTTGTAAGATGTATTACATAAGACAATATTTGGTGCAACTTGTCTCGTCATGGGTTTCCATTTTGCCAGTTCTCACCGAGTTAGACGAATCACTTTTCAAAGTTTCTGTATTTTCCTTGCTTTCGTTTTCGCTTTTTATCTCCTTTAAACTCCGGTCCTTGTCATCTAGCTGCTTTTGAAAATCCCTCTTCGTTCTCCGTATTTGTTCTTCCATTTCTCGACGCATCTCTTCGCGACATTGCTCACGGACAGTGGAGAGTTTGACTTCGTATTCTGCCTTGTTCGCTTTAGCAACTTCCAGGGCTTCACGCATTGTCTTCATTATGTTTTCCCGCGAATCACTGGTTTTTCTGAGCTCTTCGTCTTTCCTTTGCAGCTGGTTCTCCAGAATCGAGCGATCCTCCTTAAATGGTATTAAATGAATGAAGGCGTTAACAAAAAATTAACATATTTGCTTGGCTAAACTAGTAGGAACCATTACTCTATGGCAAGCAATTCTCAGGATAAATGGAGCCCTCTTATTGGCTAATTTACGGTCAGGATTTTACAGTACTGACCATTACCATGGAAATGGTCCGTTTCCATATTTTTTCTCTCTCCCAGGAAATTCAAGTTGAACGAAACACAAAAAGTTTTTTAAAAAGTGGAATTTAATTTTTTCATCACAAAAGTAAAATTATAGCAAGGGGGAATTTAGTTTTACATGTAGAAGGTTACCGTTCAAAGATGGCTGATGGGAGACACCATGAAATAAACAACTTATTAACCTCACTTGCTCGGGACCGTACTGAGGAATGTTGACCCTTGGTCGCTGCCACGACTTCGGGTCATTATTCCCCAGTACGGCCCTAGCGCTCGGTTAATAAGAGGTTAATATTTCCTTTGACTGCTCAGTACTACCGTGGCTTAATTAAAGAAACACTAATTTTAGACCTTAGTTAAAACGACATTTTTTGCGTTGGGAAGCAAGATCTGCGTTTGCAGCAAAGTTTTTCCTGAAAGTCAAACAGGACCGAAGCGTTTGCGTCAGTAACATAAACGAGACTTCCGTGTATCAATACATCATGATGATTTACCTTTAACTTCTTTATCTCCTCTGACAACTTATCTAAGCGCTTGTTTTCTTCGCAGAAAGTCAAAGTCTCCTCTTTGAGATTCGCAATCTCAGTTTTCTTTCTTTCAAGTTCTTTTTCGGCAAACGAACACTTTTCTCGCCAAGTGTGCAGTTCAGAGGAGAGAGATTTAATCTCGGCTTGGCGATCATCGATTTCTTGTGCTTGATTTGCCATTACGTCATCCTGCTCCTCTAAGACTCGTTTCATGTTAAACAAAGTTTCCTTTTCCTTTCCAGAATCTGGCAAACAAAAAGGTTTAAAAAAGTGGAATGTGGTTAAAGACGAACTACAGTGGTTGCGGTTGAATGAGGGAGTTAAACACTTGTGCTAAATCAAGTGCTATTCTTCAGTGTTTCCCTCTGGGGATTCAACACACGAGAGAGTTGACGCTTGAGTAGTGCCAATACTAGTGATACACTTTGTTTCTCTCAAGTGTGACCGCAACTACCCTGGTTGCCAGAGGTCTTCTCGCTCACCAGCGGCGAGTCACTCGCTTTCGCGGCTTCGCCGCTCAATAGTCTGTCGCCCCCAACGAGAAAAAAACCTCTGGCACCCAGGGTAGACCGCAACTAGTGATGCATCAAATTGCTGGTTTTCACTCAAGACGTTGGCGGCTTTTTTGGCGGAAGCAAAAGAAAACGTTTGCATCAAACTCACCAGACGTAACGAGTTCCAGGTCTTTAGTCACGGTTTTAAGCTTTTCTTCCAAAGAATCTTTCTGTCCGCGGAGTGGCTCCAGTTCGTTTTTCAGCGTGTGGGCAAGCTTCTCCGATTTCTGCTTTTCTAATTCCGAGTCTCGAAGCTTTTGCTCCAGGTCATCAAGGGATTTGTTTCTTTCTTGGATGGTCTTTTGCATGTTCATCATGTCCTGATAGCACTGTAGAATAGCAATATTTAGAGAACGCGTCTTTTATTTAATAAGGAGTTTGAGAAACGAAGACGGCGACACAACGCTACAAAATAATAACGTCATTGGTTTAAAAAGAGCAAATAATCTTGCGGCTCACAATTTTGACGGTAACGTGAGCATGCAACTGAGAATCTGCTCTTCTCTATTAAATTTTTTTTTTAACTGCACGTACCAATTTATTTTTAGGATAATTCGCTCACATTGTACGACGTAAACGAGGTTGCAAATTGCGGATGACTTACGATAGTGCAAAGTTTTTAACGTATATTTTGAGGTGACGTCGCAGGGAGCTTAAAGGGGCTAGGTCACGCTATTTTAGGTAATTGTGTTTCATTTTGTTAATTGTGAGCTCTAAACGTCAAATTGGCAGAGCAAGAGTCTTTCATTTGCAAAATCACGGCCACATAACAACTGACAATGATTTTCCAGCTTTGTAAATGACATTTTGATATAGATTGATATAAATTTGAAAAAAGGTGGGCCGACGTTTTTCAAATTTACCCAAATTCAATCCACTTCAATCCTCTCCAGTTTTGTCCATCCATGCCGTCCCTTCTTGGCCTCCCTGTGTTTTGTTAGAGTTCTTCTATAGTTTTGAACAGTTATTTTGATATTTTAGTTAATTCTATGACCATTCGATCAGTGCTGAAATTGACTAAACTTGGGTGACCTAGCCCCTTTAAGCACGCGCGTTTTTGAGACGCGGACGGCAACCGGAAGAGAACATTTTGCGTCCCAGGACAGTGGTGTCTCACAGATTTTTTATACTTATCATCTCTAATGGAGAAAAGATACTCGGCCATGTAAATGTGGTTGTGTGAAGACAAGTTAAAAGGGGAAAAAGCTCATTTCCGGCTGCCTTCCGCGTCTCAAAAACGCGCGCTCTTAAGCTCCCTCATCCCAATAGGGAGCTTTAGCAACGACGACGGAAACGGCAACGAGAACGTCGTCGTGAAATTGTACGTGAAGAATACAGGCTTGGACGGCATTGAACTCCCAGACCTTTGCAAAATAATTGCGGTGGTATACCAATTGAGCTATCAAGCCAATCAGCAGGACTCAACTGGTATCCTTTCGATCCCAACATCCAATGTCAATTCTCCTTACTGACTGCCATTCATTACTTTTATGTCAGTTACGGGAATTGGATGATATATTTAGACAAAAGTACCCCAGGACCCAATTGTTTGGATAACGCTATCCACCGGATAAATTACTATCCATTGGACAGCGCAATTGGTTTTGTTAGTGTTTATCCACTGGATATGAGGTGGATAGCGCTATCCACCGTTTGAACAACTGGTGCCACGTGGTTAATTTCTTTGTTCTCGTCACCAGCTTTCTACTTGACAATGTCTTGAGCTTGTGAGGAGAAAATTTATATCAATCACTCTTCGGAGTGAAAGGGGTAAACCTCTTCATTCGCCCATATTGTACAACGTGAACGAGTGAGAATAATAGCCATGAGCTGAAAGGAAAAAAAAGCGCATCTTGAAATGACCGCCACTGTCGCCGCTACGACTTCCACACAACTGACCCGTACACTCTGTCACGTAAACCCGCAGTTTTTCGACCCTCTCACAGTACAAACGCTCCTCTCCACTATCGCTCCACGGTTCTCTCACGTGTCGTTGTCCGTATATGGTAGTAACAGTAAACTAATTAGATTCTCTCCGCCCCCTTCCGGAGGGAGGGATAGGCCTGTAAGGGCCGATTTACACGGTACGAGTATTGTCGCGTGCGACAAGCGTACGACTTGACTTACGATTGTCTCAGCGCTTCAAACCATGTTTTATTAAAACGCTACATTTTTTTCTGACGTACACGACAATCGTAATTGAGTTGTAGGTTTGATTTACACGAGAAGAGTCGTGTCGTAGGCCTGTCGTAAGCTTGTCGCATGGGACAAAATCGAACCGTTTCAATCGGCCTTAAGGACTAGTACATTATCAGAGAGGCAAAAAAACTCCCAAAGCGCCATGTGCTTGAGGTCTCCAGTAAGTTTGAACCTGCCTCTTACCGCTAAGATCTCTCTGGCGATAGAGTCTTCCTAGCTGAGGGGTAGGACGTTAATAGCACCATAAAAAACTACCTTCTCTTCAAAGATCATGTCAGGTGGCGAGTACCTTTAAAAATGGAGGTAACAAACTTGAAAAAAAAAGGACCTAAACCATAATGAAATCTTTGTAATGTTCAATCGATGTCTCTTAAGATCTTTTCTCTTTCAAGTAAACTGCCCCTTGAGTGTCGAACAAAAAGGAAAGGGTAGTGAGCAATTAATCAATAAGAATGCTTACTCTTCAGGAACACCTTCTCTTGGCTCGTCACGCAACATTCCTCAAAGAAGACTGCGCGACAAACCGCGAGTCTTGATGGGATTTATCGAGTAAAAGACAGTACCTTGTCTAACTCCTGGGACTTTTCCTGTTCGGCGGTTTTTATGAAGTCTCTGAGTTTTGTCACCTCTTTCACCTTCAGTTCAAACTCTTCATTTCTCTTGCCCAACATGGAGCGAGCTTCGTTCACTTCCAGTTCCAGCTTTCCGATGGCCTCCTTAGCCGAGACAAACAAAAAAAAGAAAACATTCAATTTGGTGTGCAACATACTTGGATCCAGGTTTTCAATCGGGAATATGGAGAGTACAAACTGTGGATTGATTGATGTAAGCACTCGCCTCCGACTGTTGCAGCTAAAGTTTAAAACATGACCGATTGCCAAATCTCCGACACTTTCTCCCAAATTTTCCAGTTCTCCGTGCTCAGCAACTTATGCGATGCTGGCTTGCGCAGCTTGCGTAGCAGGCGGTTTGGTGAATTTTAGTTGACCTTTGAAATGTTATTGACTCGCGAAAACCTGGACTGGTGTCAAAAGCAAAGCGAAGGTGGAGGGGTAGGGGGCGAAGAGAAGGAGCAAGAAACTCCACAAGATTTTCGATACTTCCGTTCGCCAGCGAAGGGAGAAATTGTTGTTCCTGATTGGCTGATAAATTGTCAAAAAATCCGTCTGTCAGTCAACATTTACAGGTCCTTTTCATAAAAGTGTAAAGACAAAACAGAGCCGACGATCTGTTTTCAAAAAATCTGGAAGCTTCCTTGGGGGAGCTAGGCCGGGATTTTCTGGTGTTCTTAAAGCGGTGAGAGCAGAAAGACGTTGTTAAGAGGTGATATTTTGGAGGTTTAATCCCATGGGATTCGGAAAAAGCTTCAAATTTCTGCAGAAGCAATCACACCTTTGAGATGTATCGATGACCAGATTAAAGGGGCACTGTCGCGCTATTTTAGTCAAGCTTCAAAACACTAAAAGACGTCCTTGCATCAATGAAAACCAAAAAAATAATGCCGTAGTTTTGTTGCCAATGACCACTGAGGTGCACTAAAGCTATTCTTTGTTGTTTGTAGCCAAGGATGGAGAGGATGGAAATAACTTAAGTTTGGAGACAGTGTCTTCAGAAAGACACCAAAAATTAAATACAAATCGCTCTCTTGTCATAAATATATTTGACGTCTTGTCAGTGGGTTGTCAGGGATGTTGTACGAGTGAGCTAAAGTACTAATTTACATTTTTACCAATTTTTGACCTAAAAATAGCAAATGAAGCATGACAGTGCCCCTTTAAAGAAGCTGAAGAATTCAGGGCTCACGGAAACCTCTTTATCGGCTACCATCCATTGGGAAATTCCACCTAACTTTCGCATCGGTGGAAGATGCGCTGGACAAGGCATTTCTCCAAGTACCCGAAAGGACATTCTCATAACTTCCACAAAAGATTGTCGCTTATTATTGTCGACAAATCGCACACAAGAGAAACAAGGACAGGGAAACGCTAACGGTGAGTTGAAATCTCAGTTCGATATTGTAAAATTTTGCCACCAAATTAATTCTCTACTCGCACAAATCCCATAATACAGTTCATTTTGGGAGGTTATTGCATTTAAACAATGGACATCTAGTCCAAAGAGTAATTGACTCCCTTTGGTTTTATGAAAAAAGCCAAAAATTGAGAAGACACCTACCTTAAACTTCTCACTGGCACTGGAATTCGCTTCCTCAAGATCTTTGACTTTCTTTTCAAGGCTTGGCACTATTTCATTTTTAAATTTTTCTCCGTCGGCTTGAAAGCGAGATCTAGCTTGATTAGCACTCCACAGCTCCTCTTCTAATTCCTG
The DNA here is from genome assembly GCF_036669935.1 of Montipora foliosa. Lineage (NCBI taxonomy): Eukaryota > Metazoa > Cnidaria > Anthozoa > Scleractinia > Acroporidae > Montipora > Montipora foliosa. The sequence goes on from NC_090871.1 coordinate 13,681,719, forward strand.
AACTTTCTCTTCGGATAACGACAGCTTCTTCTTCCCTTCATCAAGCTCAGAAGATGACTTAGCTACAGCGTTTTTTAATTCCTCCTCAAGACTTTGAACTGTGCTTTGCTTCTCTAGTAGTCTCGCTTCGTTGTTTGCTAACTTTGTTTGGAAGTCGACAATTTTCGAATTCTGTGAATTGATCTTCTCTCGTAAAATCTGGATTTCTTCTCGTTTTTTCGCGGCGTCATCTCTAACTTCCTCAAGTTCCGTACTTGCATCTTGAAGCCCTTTCAATGCCTTGGACACTCGTTCGTTGCCTTCCCGTCTTAACTGCTCTAACTGTTCATTTGCTTCCTCAAGTTTACTGTCCTTGTTCGCTAAAAGTTCAAGGTTATCCTCTCTTTCTTTATCTGCTTGAACAAGCCGTCTTCTCAGCGTTTTTAACTCCTCCTTTGCGCGCAAATTCGGTTCCTTAGGAAACTTCTCCATTTCACTTAACTGCCTCTCCTTTTCGACCAGCGACAGCTCGAGTTTCTTTATGGTGTTATTTCTAGCAATGACTTGACTGTTTTTCTTATCGAGAGCTTTAGTAGATTCCTCTAACTGCTGTTCCAATTCCTTGACCGCATATTGATTCTCCCGCAGCTTCTGAATATCCGCTCTACACTCTGCTAATTCTTCTTCCAAAGCAGTTATCTTTCTGGTGGATTCGCTTTTTGAGTTTTCCAATTCAGTAGACTTGAAAAGGATTTGCTCTTCTAATTCTTTGATTCTTCTTCCCTCCTCTCTGGCTCCTTCTTCGTCTTTTCTCTTTTCTAACGTGTCTCCACCTGAAAACAATTCCGTCTTCATCCTTGCCAAAAGTTCGAGCTTTTCCTCCAGCGCCTTCTCGAGATCGAAATCTTTCTTTACGTTATCGTCTTTAACAGTTTGCAATTCGGCCTCCATTTCGACAATCTGCCTCTTACTGTCTTCCAAGACAACTTGTTTGTTGGAAATTTCCTTCGCAGCGTTTTCAAGATCATATGCCTTTTCGTCTCTTTCCTTTTTCACCTCCTGTAGAAGCAAATCTTTCTCTTTGCATTCGCTTTTCGTCTTCAACAGTTCCTCTTTCGCCTCGCGCACCTCTTCTTTGACCTCTTCCAGTTCTTTCAGTAATTCATCCACTCCCCCTTTCTTCGTCTCTTCAAACGGAGAACTGTTCTCTTTGTCCTCTCCCTTCGCAACTTCAACCATCTGCCTTATGGCCTCGTCTTTTGATGCTAGATCCTTCTCTAAATCGGCAGTCTTCTTCTCGGCAGTTTGCAATTCATCTTTTATTCTTATAAGTTCTTCGTCGTTGTCAAAGGCCTGGGCGACATAGCTTCTCTCTCGTGCCAACTCATCTCTTGTCTCTTCTAATGACCTCACGAGCTCTTTCATCAACGATTCCTTATTTTCTAAATTCTTCTCTGCATCGGAAAGTTTAGATGAGGCAAGTTCTAGAGCTGCTTTCAATTTGTCAATCTCTTCAGCATTTTCCATACGCTGTTTTGCCGTTGATTTAGCGATTTCTAGTTCCTTTGTTAGATGCTTCAGCGCCTCGTCCTACGTTAGAAGACAAAGGATCGCATTGAAGTTTTAACGAAAGTGATTATGCCACACGTGTATGCATAAGTCGCGTACCATAACTTATTCTTTTTCCCTTAGCCTGCGAGCAAGCTCTTTCGAGGGGATTGGGGTGGGGGAGGAAAGAGGGAATAGGGTTAACCCTAGCCCTTTTCTCTCTTTCCTCCCTCACCCCTTCCCTACCCCGAGAGAGCTTGCTCGCAGGCTATTTTGCCTTTGTGGTAATTATCTCAACAACCCTCGTAAACATGAACACAATTAAGAGCAAATTGTCTTCTAAGGCGACGCTTCTGGAGATCCAAAACTGTACGCACCTGGTTTTTAAAAGAAGCTTCTTGTTTATCCAGAGCCGCTCTCAATTTACTCATTTCTGCCTCCTTCTCCGTAAATACCTCTCCAGCTTCTTCTAACATCTCTTTCAGCTCATTTGCTTCTTCATTTGCGGCATTTAAATGTGATTGAAGCTCTAGCACCACCTCGGAATCTGCCGCCTCTTCCCTTCTGCTATCTTTCAACTGTTTCACTTCTTGGCGCAACTCGGCAATCTTGGCGTTCAAGTCATTGATTACGTGTTGCTTGTCCTACAGAGAAAGAAAAGAAGGAGTCCCCGAATGATATTTATTTTTGAACAGAAGAAGTCATATAAATGAAAAAAGCTTTGCAACTTCACTGATACATTAATTTTGTTTACCAAAAAATTGAGGTGGAAAAAACATTTCTTTCATTGTCAATTCTCAATCTTTTTACTGGGTTGCCAAACCCAGTCGGAATCTCTGTAGCGTTTCGTCGTTTTCTTTTTTCCCGTGTCGGTAAAAGTCTTGCCTGTCGCTCCCCTGCTAAGTGGTATCTTTGTGCATAGAGCTTTCTGCTCGTATTTTCTTAGGATAGAGAGGGTAGTGGAAATGCGTAGATTTCTCTGGTGGACACAGTAGAATGAATAAACTTAACCTGCAATGGCGTCGAAAGTCATGTAACGGGAATGGCGTTTTAGTGGATCTTTGAACAAAATATACCCTTATGAAGGTCAATAATGGCAAGTCAATTGGATATTGAACAAGAGAGGCGTTGGAATCTTAGAAGCGACGAGTAATGGACTTCGACAACAATCTATCGCCCGTCGAGCCGAAATGAAAGTGAGCTGCATTTCAAATATTTTACCAAGTGTGCTGTTACGTAGAACACTGAAACCAAATGGAAAATTCTCTGGTAACTTATGGGTTCAACAAAGACAGAGAACAAATCGAACACCTTAAGTGGATCTGTGATCAACTCTGCACAGTCTACAGGTAAAAAAAATAATTGGAAATGTGATAGCTAAGAATTATTAGAAAGAAAGCTTGTCGTCTATTTTGTGCTTCATTATTCAAGGAAAAGGTACTTCATGAAAACGGTTTGATCCTGGAAGTTTAGTTTGTTGTAATATTGCGCATATTTGACACGATTGAGTATTTTCTCTTCACGCACGTAATGAAATACGAAGGGGTTTTTGCGTCTAATAGCAAATATGTTGTTTGTTTCAAAAAATTGTTCGCTGGAAAAGGTGGCCTTTATGAATTCATCATGTTTTATAATATGCGAGCTTAACTGGATAGTTTTTATGGCAATAGTAAAGCATTTTTGTGTCAAAATGAGGTTAGCATCTTTCTGTTGTGCTAACTTAATTAAATATAAATATACATTTTGCATCGTGAGTTTGTTAATCTCGTTAACCAGCAATGGCGTCGAAAGTCATTGCAACGCGGATAGCGTTGTAGTGCATCTTATGTTGTTTGTTTCAATAAAATGTTTCGCTGGAAAAGGATTCCGTGATATTTTCTGCCTTTGTGAATTATCATATCATGTTGTGTATTGAATGTTCGAGCTTAAGGTTGAAATGTGATACGGGAGGATATCTTTAGTATTGCTCACGAAAATAAACAGGTCTGTTGGAAGCGTGCTTGAGTTTCAACAAAATGAGCCCCAAAATCAGCAAAAAAATGTGACGCCGATGAATAATAAAGTAGCTGCTATTTCCAAAAAGTCGGAATTACCTGGTGATAAATAACCTTGTCTTGGAGAGTAAATTTTTGACTTAGGAGAAACAATGGTCGACCCTCAAGTGTTTGGGCGATTGTGATCTTTGTTTTGACTTCGCTCATTTACTGTCAAACTTTATAAGTATAACACTTGACAGAAAAAGAAACTTACGAAAACCCGGTATCTTGCCATCATTTGACACAGATGCTTCACTGTTTGGCGAGTAAACATGCCGCGGTAACTTAATCACGGCGCCCGCTGAAGTCCGGCGATGTTACTTTCGATTTTGCGATTTATTTGTGCAACCAAAAGTACAATGACACAATTGAACGTAGCAAAAATCTCCCAAAATGTTTGTCGCTGATCGTAACTTTTTATATTCTATATTCACGGTTCAAAGTTAATGTTGTTTTGATGTCGTAAATATGTTATTCTCGAGCGACCGTCCTGGAAACTTCCTTCTACTTACTAACGAATTCTTAGTAAAAATCGGCCTACAAGACTACCCAAACTTCTCCTTTTGCAAAGATGAACCAGAAAAACTTAGTCACCTCTTTTGGTCCTGTCCCAGAGTGACCGCTTTTTGGACCTTCTTAATACAACGCCTTATTTCGTCTCAGATTATTCCAGAAAACTACCAATTCAATCTTCTTATAGCATTAGGTTTGATGCCAGACTCCCCCAAAAATCATTGTCAAATGAATTTTCGCCTCCTGTTAGCAAGACCTTATATCTGGATTTGTAAAAACAGTAAAACGCTACCAAAGGTAGAAGGCCTTTTCAGATGTCTTAAGTCGACCTATCTATTTGAACAAAAGGGTGCGGGCACCTTACAAACGAAGTGGGAACTACTGAAAACTTTAATTTAGAAAACCGTTCTTTTTTCTTGCTTCTTTTACTTTGATAAGTCCCTAAACCAACAAATCCTTCATCGCCTTTTCACAACAGCCTTGCAACCGACAGCCTGTAAACTTTAATGCTTTGATTTCCTTTTCAGTATGGGAAGCAATGTATACTGTTTTACTGTAAATATGTAAATATGTTTATCCTGTAAGTAAGTTGTTTGTTTTGTGTGTGTGTGGAATAAATAAATAAATTAATTAATTAAAAAAAACAAAAACAAAAAAAGACTTCCTTCTGCTCTTTCTGAAAACTGTGTATCAATTTACTATTGCATCAATATTTGTTTTTGCATAAAGCAAGCTAACAAAATCTGTACCTTGCTGAGTTCGCATTTGTTGGCGTTAATAGTATTTTCGGTCCAATGCTTCTGTTTTACGAAGGGGTGTATGTTTGAGGTCACCCATCCAGATACTAAATAGGGCTTAACTTTAGTAGACTTTAGTATTACAAAGCTGTCAGATGCTCAGAGGGCACGCTTAAACTTGTGGTGAAAGAAGTTGTGAGAGAGCTTGAAAATTATCAACATATCAGCCCAGAAGCCAATGTTTCTCACTTCCCATGCATTTTCTTCAATCTTTCGATTCTGGGTTCAGTACTTTGCTAGTAACCACATGCCTTCTCAGGCTATTTACCCAAGACTTCTACCATGGCACTTCAATGATAGACAATACCAAAACAATATCGTGCACTGTTAGAGCTACATACTACGCAAGGACAACTTGAATCCCCTGGAAGACAACACACAGCTCAGTTGACATTTTATATGGAATAAATCGCTGTGTTACTTCACTACCACACATAAGCACTGCGTGTCTATTTTTTCTAAAGAGGACAGGAATTTCTTCTTTCTCACAAATGATTAATGAATAGGCCGGTAGCCAGGTTTTTAACCTCAGAAAAGGATCTGTTTCGTCGTACGAACGTGTGAGGACCTGTAAGCCAAAGGGCCTCTGCTGGTATGACTTCTGGGTGACCCCTTAAATGGTCTTAATGACGCCCCAACTTGAAAAAAAATTTTCTGGAACGGTGCACGTACCACAGGCAACCCAGTGTACCCTCACGGAGGGTATAGTTTTGTAAAAAATTAGCGTACGTTTCTCGAGTAACATAAATGTAAATGCCCGCCCCCCTCAACCCGGTCCGTAGCGGGGAATTGGAATTTGCTGCCTGTGAACAGAGTAAATAGCCCCCCCCCCCCCCCCCCACCTTCCGGGGAAATATTTTTGGTCCAATGTCCCTTCCCGCGGGAACTTGAGATAACAAAGAACATCATAATAAAACATAAAAGAAACAAATTTTATGCTCTTTACAAATCACTATTCTTTCAAGGGCAAATTTTGTTAAACAGTTATCTTTTCTTTGTCACCTAAGAAGAAAGATAATATATGCAAAATTACCATGCATGCGGCGTGAAAAAGAAACCGCCGATTCCATAAGCGTATAGGAATTTTTTTTCCAGGTTGTGCGGTGAACCATTTGCCAAAAAATTCTCGCAAGTGGCCCAAATTTTTACGAAACAGTCGAAAAGAAGCGAGGGTCATACGATGTACTAACATAGGCTCACAAATTAAGTGAAAATATTCTTATAGATACATATGTAAGTTACATATGTATCTATCACATGAGCTCATAAAAAACGTCAAAAGAAATAGCTGTCTCTACCATTTCGACGACATCAATGATACGATCCATGTCATTGTTGACTACAGAGTTGGCTTCCTGACACTTGTTATAGTTCAATTCTCTCTTTCATAGAACATTAAAAGAGTCATTTCACGACTGAACTATAGTTATCACTATTCTTCTTCTTCTTCTTTCTTCTTCTTCTTCTTATTATTATTATTATTATTATTATTGCACTAGGATGTCCACCCACCTCAACTTTCTTCTGCTCCGCATCTAAGAACACATTTGGAATCCATTCCTCGTCGTCTTCCTCTGCCCGCTCGACCCGGGTTCTTTTCCTGTTCTTTTTTATTGATTGCGTTAACAGTTCTATTCTGCGATCACACTTTTCTTCGACAGCGTTCACCTCCATCTTGACACGTTCGCTGCAACCGGATGCGCATTTGTCAACGTCTCATTTGCATGCGCATTATTAAGAAAAAGGCCCTCAGCCCATAACAAAGACATTATTGTCTTCTCTCCTAGGCATGTTATTATTTTTGATGGTTTCGAAAGTTTCCTATTAACCACAACTGGCAGGCATTGAGCCTAACACCGCGAATTTAGGGGTCACCTTCCGGAAGGCAGTGTGGCCCTGTGGTTAGGGACGCTTGCCTTGAAATCCGGAGTTCCCGGGTGCAAACCTCGTTCTGGCTACTCGATGAATTTGTTCCTGGTAGTCCCTGGTTCATCTCGGCCACGCTTGTACACTGTAAATGGCCAACTGGTTTGCCTTCGGCCAGTTGTTGTTGTTGTTCAGATCTGTCGTTTCCTTGATTGTGTTTCACACAAAAAAGGAAAGGAAAGGAACTTTATTTAAGTGTCTGATCTTTTAGCGCCATAGAACACTAATCGGGGACACTGTAAATTGAAATTAACAAGTTAACGCAAATCAAATCAAATTTTGGTTTTTGAGGAGAGGGGAAACCGGATTACCTGGAGAAAAACCTCTCGGCGCAGAGTAAAGAACCAACAAACTCAACCCACATATGACGCCGAGTCTGGGAATCAAACCCGGGCCACATTGGTGGGAGGCGAGTGCTCTGACCACTGCGCCATCCCTGCACCCCAACTTTTCATTGGCCCTAAAAAGCCCCTCTGGGGAATGGTCAATTAAGTATGTGTTGTGCTACTTCTTTTTAATGCTCTACAACGCATTTTGTGACGTAATCTCAGATATAACCGACGCCACGTCACTGGCTTGCTTCCGTTCAACGATTGCTACTTTTCCTTTGTTTTACGTCGGCGCATTCAGTCAATTCTCGGATAAACCTCCCACTGTTTTTGCCTACCTGTACGCGTTTTCGATGGACACTAATTGCTCTGCCATCTCTTTGCATACTTCTTCTCTTATCCTGACTTCTAAAGTCTGCATCTTCCGCTTTTCTTCGATCAACTTTTCTTGCAGCATTTTCACCACACTGACAAGTTGCTAAGAAAGTGAATAACAAAATCAGCGCTGGATACATACATGTACACGAGTGCCGCACGTTACACACAAACCCTGACTGCCGAGTCGTGTCCCCAGAGCATGCGCATTTCCGTCAGAGGCAAACGCGTTACCGTTTATCACTGACGTGGGCAGTGCTGTTAAAACAAGAATAAATTGTAGGAGCAGAATGTGCAGATAATTCAGATTTTAAAGGAACGAGGTGTTATACAATGTATTCTTCCGATTCAAATGAGATGCAAGTTGTTTTCTGAAATTGTGCGTTGTTTGAAAACGAGCCTTATAAGGAGAGGTTGCACAGAACAATTTCAATCAAATTTACAGCACGTACCTGCTGATAGACGCTCTCTTTATCGCTTCCATTCTCAAATACTTCAACTCCAACATCTTCATCTTCATTCACTTCCTCTTCCTCCAGGCCTGTAACATCGCCTTCAGGGGCAGGGGTGCAGATTGCACCGTTAGCCCAGGGAACAGACAGCCTAACTGCCTTGGAGCGAGGTGTAGGCACCAAGGGACGGGTCTTCTTAGCCGGTGGGGGAGGAATGTCCACTGGCTTGGTGACTTTAGTTGTGACCTGCAATAGACCGTGAAAAACCACTTTGCACTTTGCTTAAATTAATTAAAGCAGAAGGTAAACTTCAGGCTGAACTATGTGTTTTGCAAAGTGAAAAAATTTCCGTTAATTTTAGCTAATTACTTGGATATAAGCTTTAAATAACGAGTGACTTTGTAAAAGAAAGAAACAAGATAGAATAAGAGCATTATCATGCTTTTGTCACAAGCAGCAACCTTCCCTTTTCCGCATCACAAAGATAGAACAAGAAATTGAAACTTGTCTCCTAGCTATTTTAATCATTTTCCGAAAAAAATTGCAATTTGCGAAAGTCCGCTATCACCCTAGACTGCAGGCAGCGTTGTCATCCTCAAATCCTACACCTGAGGGAAGATGTATATGCAAATTATTCGCTAAAACCGACAAGGGTTCGCTTGGCGTGTGTCCAGGCTTTGAACGTGCGCCGATCGCACAAATTAGGTCCACGCGCTCGCGTACAACAAGAAAGGAAAGACAGAGCTCGCCGTCTAATATGTATGAGTTACTAACTAAGGTTGTTAGGTCAAGAAGGCCGGATATTGGCCAAGTACTTTTTTTGAGAGTTATGGACCGAGACGGACGCCCCTTCCCGGCGGGTTTGGGCGAGAAGACGGATGACATTTCAGAATAATGACTAATCTTCTTTACATTGATTAATTTACTTTTATCCGTCGATTCGTTTGCTAAAACCAAATTTTCGTCCGTGCACATGCAAGTGCTCTACAAATCAGGTAGACTGTAAATCGAATGTAATCATTATCAATGTAAAGCAAAATTATTGTTGTTTTTTGATGAGAGGGGGAACCCGGAGTATCCAGCAGAAAAACTCTCGGAGCTAAGCAGAGAACCAACTTGTTCATCCGGACGACCAAACTGCATCAAGGAAGTGGTTCATGACGTAGGCAAGACACGCTTATTTGAGAAACGTAAGGAGTCAAAGCACCCGGATGAAAAATTCCTGAAAAGTTTCCAGGGTTAGAAAAAATACACACACGGGATAGACCAATTCGGCTAACTCAATGTTGTACCCAATTCAAATCTCTCGGAGTTAAGATTCTTTGTGTGTTGAATTTGCATGACAATGAAGCATTCACATTTAAATGAGATGGAAATACTTGGAACAAAATGTTTTATTCCCAAAAGATTTGAATTGGGTACAACATTGAGTTAGCCGAATTGGTCTATTCTGCCTTAATTTGCGATTTTATTTACAGTAAGTCAGTCTCCCCAAAAGCCCTTTACACGGTTAGTTTTTCTCATTTGCGTTACAATGTAATCTAACGTGGATGCGAGGCAATTTCGGGTTAAAACTACAAAATAGCCCGAAATTGCCTCACATTCATGCTACATTATATTGTTATGCAAATGAGAAAAACTAACCATGAAAAGGGCTATTAGTAGAGCAATTGTGTGCTAAACTTGATACATGTAAGCTTGAGACTAGAATAGACTTATCACCATCATCATCATCATTGGTCATCATTATTAGCGTAGCTCCATAGCTAAGAAAATTTGGTAAACTATTCATCCGAGAAATTGCGGGTGGTGACGTCTGCGAACGCCCACCGTACACTTTTGCGGGGCAGGGAAGGGATTTGGGCGTCAGCCTGTCGGGGGAAGGGGTATGACTATGTTGTATTTTCTTGGCGGGAAATCACGCAAGAAATGGTGTGGGCATTGTCATCGCGTTCAAAAACTTGTTTAGTTTAGGAACTTGTGACATTTGAGAAAATTTAAGCGAAGATAGCCTCGAGAGAAGCCGAGGCAGGAGAAGAAGAAAAAATTTCAATGAAGAACACCGTTAAGTTGAGAAAAACAGAGCGAGACAAAACATTATTTACAACGGTTTGCTTTCAGGTAAGCTTAATGTTTTCCTTCTTAATTAATGCATGCCTCGCTGTCTCACATATTTTGTAAACCTCGCTAAAAAACGGAGAAGGCCTGAAAACGTTTGCATCTCCGTGTTAAGAGAGAGATTCTGGCACATTTCAACAATTACACACCACGTCGCCATTCAAACTTACAGCAGATATCATCGGTGAGTTTTCTGGTCATCACTGTCTATTTTGTCAGACATATCATAACCGAACTCTCGACGCCGCATAAACTTATATTGGATTGCAGTACCATTATCTGAAACAAATGCACTTGCATAATGCAAGCATGTTTAGGACAGCCAGATAATACTTAGAAAACCGGTTTGATAAGCTCGAGCCTGCGATTTTCGCCAAAATCTCCAACAGCGATTGAGTTATAAGAATCTTTTGTCAAGCGGTTTTGTGGCCGGCTACGGTTGCTTATTTTGGAACTGAATTCACATTACTGTGCCGACTATCCACACTAAATTAATACCTCCCGATTTAAAGGCTTTTTGTGTGAAATGGATGTCCAGTCGTGAGCTGCTTTGTTTGACTGTGAAATTGTAGTTGAGTAAGAGAATTACTACGCTTTAATTAGTAATTTTTGCTGTTGTTCTAAACTGAAGAGAGAGGGTGTAAAGATTATCAGTCAAACGGAAAATGTTGTGAAAGAGATTAAGTGCATGCAATTTCAGTTTTAGTTGTTGACTAAAATTGTTGGTTATCGTTTGCAAGGCTTGTTTGTTTACTGCTGTCAGTTCAGAGGTGTTTGATCACTGCAAACTGTAGGCAGAAATGCCGATGAATTTTGTACTTTATGCAGAAGCATATAATTATTTCCATTTATTATATAGATATTGATGAAATACCAGGATTTCTCCTTTTACTAAAAAATCATATCTTCACCGCGCGCAGTGAACGTATCATTTTTATCTTTCACATGTGAGGATATCGCTGTCGTCATGGTAACGAACACGATTAGCCAATAAAAGGCGAGCTTCCTCTTCATTGTACGATACTTTTGTGCTTAAATATAATTCTTCTCTACTACATTAACATTTTTATTGCAAATTTTACATTATCATGATTTGTTTTTCATAACTTTCATATCTTGTTTCATCTTACACAAGATGCGTGTTTTAGTGGTTGGTGAACAATTTTTCATCATTTCGAAAATGAATAAAACAAGTTGTTTTAAATCTAGACATTTCATCAATATATATATAATAAACAGAACATTACATGGCCGCTTAGGGATACGAATTTTATCTTCTCGTGCTGAAAGTATCTCTCACTCGTTCGCTTCGCTCACTCGTGAGAGATACTTGCAGCACTCGAAGATAAAATTCGTATCCCCGCGCGGCCATGTAATATCCTCTATGTACACTATATCGCTTTCTGGGGTTAGAAATGGGAGCTCCGCTTTTAGGCTTGGCTAAATCTTTATATTATTAAATTCAGTTACCTTTTTGGCAATGGCTGAAAACTTCATGACATGAAATGTTTCGTCGAACATGGACGCACACATGTTAACATTGACGATCATTGAAGCGCGCCCTTTACCGCAAAAGAATCCTTGAAATAAACGCGTTAGCTTGCTTTCACGGAATGGGATGATTAACGGCTGACTTCTGCAACAAAAGAGACGTAGTTCAATAATAATGACTAGGTCGTGTTGAATTGGGATTAATGATTGAGAGAAAACCGTTCTTGGTTCTTTCTTTCCACAGGTATCCCAGTTACATGTAACGCTCAAGAAGCCCTAAAAGACAAGATTATTTCCCATTTTTTACCATAACATGTGAGGCGAATTCTCTAGAGTAGCCAGAAAAAAAAATAGTTTACATGTACGTTTTGCCTTAAATCTTAGTGCTAACTTCGAACGGAATCAGAGAGATTCGCACATGTTTTTACGCGCTTTTCGCCGACCCAGGGGTATTTTCTTTGCGTTCTGAATGGCACATGTGAATGCGTGCGTCTACTGCGATTGCCCAAACTACTCAACAGGTGCTACCAACAAAAGTTATTAAAACTTACGGATTTCTTTGGTTATAACGGAGATAGTCTAGACATTTTCCCAAAGTCATAAGTGAGGTGTTGATGTTTCCAGCCTCTTTCAACCGATCTCCTTTGCTCTGTGTTTTGGAATAGCGCTCGGAACCGGCAAGATCTACGAAAGACAATCTGCAAAGAAGGAATTCAAAGACGTCCTTCATCTCTGTTCATGTACTCTGTGGGATTTTTCACTCTGTGACCTTGTGACCCATAGATTGTACTCTGTTTAACGCCAGACGCTTTAACAGTCATCAGTTACGAAGAATGGGTTAACTTTTGCAGTTACGAAGAATGGGTTAACTTTTGCCATTTCCCAGTTTTCCTTGACCCAGTTTCGCTAGTTTTTCAAAGAAAGGTTAAAACCCATTCATTTGGAAGGGGTTGAGTGCTGAGAGTTGGTTAATTGTCATATGTCCTAAAGGTTATCATTCATGATTTGGCCCACCATACTGCCTTTGCAATGGCGACATTCTATATATACATGTAATGCAATTACTAGGACATGACACAAGCAGCATTTTCAAGACCGAGGTCACAGCTTTTCGCTACACGGACCGACCCTGAGCTGGTAAAGAACTTATTTACATTTTTTCACTCTCTCTCTCTCTTACTCTCTGAAATCACCTTTGTAATTGCTGACTCGCATCACGCTTGATAGCGAATGCAGTAAGCGACTTACAAACTGAGCGTTTATTGTAGAATTTCATCATATGATACATGTTCAATCTGCACTGCCCGCAGTTAGCAAAAGCTAGTCGATGCGAGCAGCGGTTACACTTGTATAAAAGAGAGAGCACGTAGAGAAAGCTACGGTATTTTGTTGTGTTTTACAAACAATACATTGTAGAACGAACAGGTGTACACATAGTGTACAAAGTGTACAGTAAACTAAAATAAGTAAATATCATCTAAAATCAAATCAATACAAAGTGCAAATATGAAAGTTTATATTTTTAGACCCCTTTCAGTTACTTCCCAATCTGGAGCACAAAACAATAAGATTGCTTTGCATTTGAAAGGTTTGTTTCTCTCAGGGGAGAGAACAACCATTGTTTTGTCCTCCAGATTGGGAATTACTGAAATGGGTCAAAAAGGAAATGTCAAAAACGAGTGCGAGTGTGTCATCAGGGGTTCCAAACACAGAGCCCATAACTAGGAGTCTACAACTACATGGATCTGAAAGGTGGGGCACTAACAAAGAAACGTAAGAGTTCTGGCAGTTGTGAGCAGTGTTTGAGGAAGGACAACTGTGGAGAATGCAGCCAATGTAAGAATAGAAAGACTGGTCATCAAAAATGCAAGCTCCGGAACTGTATTTAATAGCCCATTTCCGAGTTGCTGCATGCCTCAGTTTCAAAGCGAGTCCTTGTGTACAACCATTCAGATGCAAATGGTTGCTCATTCCTATGCAAATCAAACTCATTTCTCTTTTAATAGTTGAGCACCAAGACTCGCCTCCAGACCGAGACGAACAGAAACTCGGAAATGGCCCATTGAAAAAGAAGCCGAGTAACGCTGGCGGCAAACAACGAGTGGAAGTCGACCTCTTGCTAGAGCATGGGTGTAATGAGCTGAACGACGTACCCATTTTGAATGGCTCGAATTCAACGGTTTTTGATAAACCTACAAATTGAGCAAACGATATACAACGCAGCAATGAAAACCATAGGTTCTGCTGGTCTGTCCGGAATTGATGCGGAAATAGAGAAAATTTTGAGCTCCAAAAACGTCAGCAATGAGGGAAAGCTTCTGAGAGAGGAGATAGCCGCAATAACCAGAAACCGGCTGACATTAAGTTACCACCCTTCTCTGTTGGAAAGCTACACTTCCTGCAGGCTCATTCCACTGGATAAGAACCCAGGAGTTCGAGCAATAGGTGTCGGAGAGGTATTGAGACGAATAATTGGCAAGAACCATATCTGCGTTCTTGAAGGAGTAGATCAAGTGGGCAGCCGGACTCCTGCAGGTTTGCGCAGGTCATAGTACTGGTGCAGAAGCCACCATACACTGTACACGCCATGGCCCAGATTTTTTATGATGATGGTACAGACGGAATCCTATTGGTTAACGCCAGCAGTGCGTTCAACCAAATGAACAGAGCTGTCGCAATGCATAACATCAACACGTACAGAAGTCCCTCTAGACTGTTCATCTTCATGGAGCAGAAGAGATCTTATCCCAGGAAGGGATAGCACAAGGTAACCCAAAGGCCATGCCACGGTACGCGATCAACACATCCATCATGATTTAGAGCCTAAGAGCGCGCATACCTGAAGTTAAGCAAGTATGGCTGGCCGGTGACTTGGCGGGAGGCGGCCCAATAAGCCAGTTTCGTATTCTCACGGTTAGACTGGATCTAGCATGAAATGGAGGCTACTGCGGGGAATAATTTGCACGAGAAAAGATTTCCCCACATTAGCCTCCATTTCATGCTTGATACAATGCAATCGTTAGAATACGAACCTGGCCTAATGAACTGTTAAACAACTGGTACAAGCTGTTAAGTCAAGAAGGGAAGAAATTTGGTTACCTGGTCAATGGCTCCAAAAGTTGGCTGATAGCTAAGTCATAAGATCTTGCTGACAACGGAAGGTCAACGACACTTTGAAGCAGTTGTTGGATCATCAAGTTTTTGGCATGACTTCTAAACTTTTTTTTACCTAGTATGAGTGTTATGCCACGATCTTTTTTTTTAACAGACAAGTGATAAGTAATATAAAAATAATTGTGCTGTGAACATTTTTGTCGAATGGCTGAGGTTAAAGAGAGGTAAAGGACTTTTCAAAGACCACGAACAACACAAGGTTCGGTTCATGCCTTGAGTGCAGACATTCCTGAAATGGATGCTCTGTCGCTGTCTCAGAGCATTACTAGTAGGGAGCTTAAGCAAGCGCGTTTTTGAGACCCGGGCGGCAACCGGAAGCGAGCTGTTTTCCCTTCTAACTCGTCTTCACACAACCACATTTACATTACTAAGTATCTTTTCTCCACTGACCTCGCTCACGAAATGTTCTTTTCCGGTTGCCGTCCGCGTCTAACAAACGCACATGCTTAAGCTCCCTAGTGTTAGGAAATTACGGACCGCGCGATTAACTAATAAGATTGCTAAATTCGATATCGAGCCCTCTAATCTTAGAAAAAAAAAAGTATTTGAGGTTCAGTGCTCTTCATTTAATGAACTGCAGTACACTTTCATACCTGCTGACACGAGCAACATGAGGATCATCCACATCTACTACACGCAAAACTTTTATGCTGAAGATGCAGTGACTGTGGAAAAAGGGGGCACTTATTTTAGTTCAGTGGGTAAATCTCAGGTGGCTGGTGAAAAATACATGTTCTGCATGTGAAAATGTGTGTAAAATAAGTGTGTGCACTTTTAAGTGCACATTTTGTGAAAAAACTCATCTCATCTCAGAGAGATAAATCCAATGACAGTTTAAAAACTTAAGGAATATTTAAAGCTAATTTCCAAAGTGAATAGAGGGGTTTACTGTAGTTTCCAAAGAAATTGTGGTCAGTGTTGCGTCAGTGGGGAAGTCAAACACAGAAATAGAAGATATTACATGTGAAGGTAACATGTTTTCGCGCGAAAACTCACTTGGTATTTCACTGGTGTCCATAAAGGGCGTTTTTAGTAACTACAGAGGAAGGCTGTCAAGCTCAAAAATGGTTCTTTCGTCACGTTTTTGTGATTAAAAACACAT
>NC_090871.1:13712558-13722558 GCF_036669935.1 Montipora foliosa
AGTGGAGGCACAGGGTTCCCATGGATCCTCGATTTACCACCACGTTTCGATCTATAACGTTTAGTTAGACCCAGATCTTGCAACTTTCTCCATAATTGCGGCTGTAGTCTACATTTGGGTTGATGGGCTCGTATGTTCTTCAACTCTGAACTGGAGTAAGCTCGTCTAGCTGTAACAGGCTTCAGTTGTTGAGTTCTTGGATGTTGTTCAAATCCAAGATGGCGGTCAGTGTTTGACAACCTCAAAGATAACAACCAGAGTTGAGTTCCAGTAAGCCACCAGCAATGAAATATCTTGATGTAGAGATAGATACAATGGGTACTTTGCAAAAACCACCCCTTAACTCGACACCTATACCACAATTCGACTCTACGACGTAGCTAGCAGTAATCAGGGGGTCTTACTCTATCAAAAAACGTTTTCAAACCTTTTCTAACTCGTGGGCCCAACACCTGGCACCCGACTAAGAGGCGTTGTGGTCCGTCAGGCCCAATCTGATTGGCTATAATTTGGCGGGGCCCGTATTCTTAATTTAGATAGTAGAACGTCTGAAGCAAGGACAACGGCAACGTCAACAAAAACGTCATCCCAAAATATAACTGAGCGCTATCGCAAGAACTTCACGGTTATTCCCTTTTGTTCACGTCGTACTAATACGGGCAAACTATCCTGTATCTCAGGGATGGGTACAAACGCTTTTAAACACTGTTTTAAAGTAAAAATGGAAAATGAATGGTTCGTTGTTATATGCGCACGTCGTCAAAACCTAAAATGCGCGGACTTTTGGTGCTGCACGCGCAACACGATAATGGTTCTTTCTTTGTGATATAGTCACACCCTCTGAGTCAACCCTTTCCCTCATCTTTCTATTTTGGGTAGTTCCTCGCAGGGGAGCTTTGGTGGGTATTTTCACAATAGCTAACCATAAGAAACCTATGGTCAAAAATTTAATACGTCACATACGTATGTGACGTATGCGACTCACTTCACGTATGTTCTCAGTCACATAGGTCACATACGTCAAAATATAGTAGTTCTAAAAATAGAAAGATACGGTGATGCTCAGGCAATCAGGGGCTGTTTACACGAGAAAATTGCCCCAGTGCGAGTTTTATGATACCGGGATGAGCGCTTGATTTCATATCGTGGTTACATTATGCCTACGTGATTTTATATCTTGTTTACATGAAGGCGCACTTGCGCTGATTAAATACTGGCATGTGTGAATGGATTGACGAAATTTACGCATGCGCTACCCGTTCCAGTCCCCCGAAAGGCCTATTTCATACCGAAACGGGTGGTTTTCTTCCTTTACATGGTACCTATGCGAGATTTCGTATCAAAATGAAATTCTCGCTCCGGTACAGAAACGGGGGTAAACTCGCCCCGGTATGATATGGTATCATGTAAACGAATTCACAGCCACAAGAGGCAACCGGAGTGAACTCGCTCCCGTACGAAAGCCGCCCGGTATCATCAGACTTTCTCAAAAGTCCGTTTTCTTGAGTTTGCTACGGTATCGTGTAAACACCCCCTCAGTCATTTGGCAAGCATGCATGCAAGTCAAAAAGAAAAAAAAGCAAAAATGCATACAAGTCAGTGAATAAATTGTCCAATCAACAGACAAATTAATAAATCAAAAGTCGATACCATACAACTTGTGGCAGAGATCTTAAAGGGGCTAGGTCACGGAATTTCAGCACTGATCGAATGGTCGTAGAATTAGCTAAAATATCAAAATAACTGTTCAAAACTATAGAAGAACTCTAACAAAACACAGGGAAGCCAAGAAGGGACATGGATGGACAAAACTGGAGAGGATTGAAATGGACTGAATTTGGGTAAATTTGAAAAACGTCGGCCCACTTTTTTTCAAATTTATATCAGTCTATATCAAAATGTCATTTACACAACTGGAAAATCATTCTCAGTTGTTACGTGGCAGTGATTTTGCGAATGAAAGACTTTTGCTTTGCCAATTTGACGTTTAGAGCTCATAATTAACAAAATTAAACAAAATTACCTAAAATAGCGTGACCTAGCCCCTTTAACACAGAGCTAACCAGTTGCCTCGTGGAAACAACCATCGACCCTTTTTGTTCTGCGACATTTACCCGCTGACCAGGTTAGCGAGTTAGCGAGTACTCTCTGATAGAAATCATCATTGTCTATAATAAGCTGGATAAAAATGCTGTTTTGCTAAATAATCAACACAGCAGAACAAAGCAACTATTTCCTTTTAACCAAGATCTTTTTCTAAGAATAAATGCTATACCGAGTAATTGCATTGTGACTCAACTTGATAGACAACAAATGCAAGGAAACGAATCGTTTCCTTGCATTTGTTGTCTATCAAGTTTGGTCACAATGCAATTACTCGGTATAACATTTATTCTTTATTTACTAAAGCTATCAGCAGGTAATGGATCTTTTTCTAGAAAGAGGATAACTGTAACAAACGGCTGAGGAGAGGCAAAGAATGGGCTCCCCCAGTATTCCATGGCCGCCATGGCTAACTCACTACAATCAGTTCATTAAGACCCTGGCAATCGGCTTGAACATTCCTTCGATTTTCTTGAACAGCGATTTTGAAACTGTTTGTTCCTCCCTTTCAACTGTGTTGTAACATGTTGAATCGAAGTTGAATCAATGTTGAATGAATTTAAAAGCGTTTATACATTGCTTCAATAACCATTTAATATATTTTTTGTTTTTGCGAATGTCATGTTGAATGAAGTTGAAGCCATTTGCCCCCCTCCCCCTCCCCCCTCCTCTTTCAGCAATGTTGGGTATAAGCGTGCGCACTAATTCGTCTCTCAATATTAATGACGTATCATGTCCGTATCTATAGTAACAAGCGCGGCTGCAGACTGGGACTGAATACAAGCCCTCTCGTGAGCTTTATTGAATCAATTGTTGATGATGTGTTAAAACCGTTTTCCCACCCCAGCTGTCAAGATCATTCAACATCGTTCAACACCATTCAACAAAATTGAAAGGATGTTGAAGCAAATGTTGAAACCGCTTGCTTCCCCCGCTTTCAACCGTGTTGAAACATGTTGAATCGAAGTTGAATCGATGTTGAATGAGTTTCAAATCGTTCAAACTTTGATTCAACAACCATTCAACATTTCTTTTGTTATTGCGAATGTTGAATGAAGTTGAAGCCGTTTGTCTCCCTCTTTCAAAATTATTGGGTTTGAACGTGCGCAGTAATCGGTCTCTTGATGAAGTATCCATGTCCGTATCCATAGCAACAAGTCCATTTCCGTAGTAACAGCCGTTTGTGCAGCTTGGGATTGAATACTGGGGTTCTCGTGAAGCTTTCTTCAACCAAATGTTGATGATGTGTTGTAACCGTTTGCCCACCCCAGCAGTCAACATCGTTCAACAAAATCGAAAGGATGTTGAAGCAAATGTTGAAGGCGTTTGCCTGGGCCTAATAAATCTGATAAATTAGTCGTGAAAAGGTTTCAAGGAAGTGACTGATGAAAATCTACATCTGCATCCACGTTTGGTTGAAGGAACGCTCTACCTCACACTATTTCTCTTTCTCAGTCCTTGTTTCACCCTCTCTCGTGCTAGCAAAAAACGAAAAATAGTTAGAAGAGGTCTTATCTTGGCAAATATACAAATTATTTAATGTTGGTGTGAAGTGAAAATAAATGAATGAACTGTTCGAGTGAGGCCTTGAGCTTGCTGGAACAGTTCATTCATGCATTTATAATTCATCTAAAATATGCTGCTAAAAGACAACATCAAACGTTGAACGTCAAGTCCGTGACAGGTGAAATATGGGAAATAAAACAAGAGGTGAAACGGCATTCAATTGCTGCTCCATTCTTATTCTTCGAGACTTTGTTCATAGAAACAGCTATGGTTCGAGAAAGGTAAAAAATTGCGATGGCGCATGCTTTTTCTACCATCGTGCGTTTCGTAATGTGCTTACCAAATGGAGGACACTCAGGTGAATTAAAGGTTTGGGCACAGATCTAATTTCCCAATAGACCAATTTCGATATACTAAAATTCAGTCCTAAACAAAAGACATCATCTCGAGGCTCTGGGGAATAAACAGAAGGATTTGTATGAATTTATTCCCCAGAGCCTCGAGAGGATGCCTTTTGTTTTGGACTGAATCTTAATATATCGAAAGTGGTCTATTTAAGTGAGGGGTGGTCTAACTATTGATCCCTTTTATATAACACGAAAAAATTTTGAGACATCGTTAGCAGCATTAATACGATGGGAAACCTTAACTACTGCCAGGTGATCTGGTAACGTAATTTGGAGGACTAGGAAGAAAAAAATTTACACTGTATCCCACAACCGCGCGCGGCCTTAGGTGTTGTTTCCAAATTTCCTGCAGTATTTCCATCGCCAAAACTCAACAGATTTTTCCTTGTCTCCCACATTTCCTGTTACTGAATGAACATTCAAGTGGAAACTGCCGATATCTAACCTCGCCCCTGCCATGTTGAATTGTAAAATAACATTCGAGGCCGCAGGTGGTTGTGGGATACGGCCTTCAAATTTTTCTCCCCGGTATATTTAACAATTATTCCATGCGAAATCGCGCGGAATATCGCCTGATACTTAGCCGACGAGGCCGTAGGCTGAGTTGACTAAAATCAGGCGATATTCCGCAAGATTGAGCAGGATAATTGTTTTATAATTCATGACATTGATGACAAAGCACATTTTTCATCGTTTATTGGAAAAAAAGCTGGAATAACCGCGACACAAAAAAATACGTATATCGCAGGTTATACGTTGAGTACGCACGACGAATATTGATCGCACTGATCCCCATGTGTTGAATAATAAATGATGATATATTATCACGTGACTTGTCAAAGTTATTTTTAACACAGAAATCTCAGCTAAACGGCAACACCTTTTCTCATCTTCTGGTGGATGGACTTACCTTTATGATGTTAACACTATTGGGTAAATAATTTCTGTGCTTAGACATTTCAAGATAATTTTCAACAAATGTCCGAAAAAAAATTTCTTTCCACAGGGGACTGGGCAGTAGTACAAAATGCCGTATATTTCCAAACCTAAAGACATATTTAACAAAGGCAGAGCACAGTTCGTTTTCTTTTACCATTTTGACTAATCTAATAGTAGCGAAGTTAAGTAAATTTTAGAATAAATTAAACTGTTGCCGTTTTTTTATTTTGAGCATTGTGACCTCATTTGCATAGGTCATCCACATCAAGGTAAAAACTTTTGTGACGTTAGTAGTCTGCAAAAGTTTTAGGTTGTTATTACTAAACCTTCAGAAGTTAGACTACCCCCTTACTTTTTTGTGCAATAATTTGGGGCCAGTAATTTGGTAACCTGAGTTATCAGGCGTTTTTTAGCCCCCCCCCCCCCCCCTACCTCTCAGGAAGGGCTGATACTCAGGTTAGTAATTTGGGGGCCCATGCCTTAATTTACTTTGAGCATAAAAAAAAAAATTGTTAAATAAATACTAACGTCTTCTCAGAGAGCTACCTGTAGGGATGGGGTTTGCCACATATACTTTGGGGGCCGACTTTTCTCTCGCTCAACGGTGGACAAGATATCTGAAAGTACCAAGGTTCTGAAAGAACGGGAACGGCAGTTTTCCTTCTTTTTCAAGAGAATTACGGACGACATTAGCGCGTTACTTTCTCTTTCGTTCGCCTCTTACCAAAACTTCATCCCAAACTATATATTTGTTTTATTTTACACTGAAGATAATATAAGGAAACTTTACAAAAACACTCTGATTAACATTTACTCGCTTATCTGTTACTGAGGTTGCCCACAAACCACATTCATAATCAGGGGAGACACTTAGAAAACTGAACGACAAATTAAATTGCATAAATGTTCCTTTTCGAATTACGACTCCGTTTCTTCCCCGCTGTCAGTATCGAAATGCGCTCCACGCTCTGACTAAAATTGCACGAACATTAAGTAAAGCGAAACACTGGGTCGTGTATTGCATTGAGGAATCTTGAAAACTTACATGGATCAAGGCAGAGAGAAAGACGAATTGACAGGGCCAGATGGTGTTAATTCTTTACTCGAAGACGGCTCTGTTTTGAAAGAAGATAATGGAGGCAAATTATCACTTGGTCTAGATATCCCTGACAAGAATAATGCTATAGTCGGAAGTAGCGATGCACAAAGTTCTCGAACGCTTCAAAAGCGTAACCTTTTTCGGAGAAGCATGCAATTGTCAAGACATCTTTGGAAAAGCACAGATCACGGAAGTACCAAAAAGACGAAGAAAATTATCAAATGTGAAAAATCAATGGATGACGGAATGCTCTTGGCCGGAGGTAAAGAGATTGTGGAACATGAACTAACGAATTTCGACAGGCTGAATGAAGATATTCCTCAAGAATCGTTCAATAATAGAGCGAGAAGAGGAAGCATTTGCGAGGAGATAGAAAAGAAAATTTTTCAGGGAGAAGTAAGCTTGCATGAGATGCGTAAGGCCATGATAATCGAGGAAACTTTAAAAGAAAGATTCATATGAAAAGAGATAACGATAACTGGCAATATTCACCACTAAAGTTGCAATTAATTGCGAAGATATTAGCCATTCAATGGAAAAAGCGATGCCCAATTTTTACCATAATATAAGCTTTATTCAAGGTCATTTTTTTGATTAAGTCAGAGTATCGGTTGACTTCCAGGCCAGGATTGCTCAGTGTGTTCTTGGATAGGCTTCACTTTTTCCTACTAGCACGTTTGCTCTTGTAATTATGTATTTATTTAGCTGGCCATATCGGAAAATAATTCCTATATGATTCTAGATGTTTGTAGCCTTCTCAGTTAAAACGATTCTGTTTTATTTGATTCTAACACTAATTCATGAATTTAACTTATTTTCAGTTTCCGAAAACGGAATTATGGGTTAAATTTCGTTTTTATTCACAACCGCTTCATTTTGTCTTGATATTAAAGGAAGTATTACGGCAAAAGGCAAAGAAATTTCTTTGTTGTAGTTTAGAGGAAAAGATATGGTTACACAGCGTAGCTGTTGTGAGTCCGTTTTGCGACCACGCATGCACCTCCAAACATTTCCCTTCATTTGTTTGTCCACAGGATACGATTTTGCTTGGAGGTTTTGTCTGAAGGAGACCCCAGTTTGCTAACTGAGCGGCAACTATAAGTTCACTCCGCAGAGATCTCAGCGTTCCTCCATTTTGTAAGACGCATTTCTCAATCTCGTCACCGGCAAATTGCTCTCTTTCGTGTATTTGGTGCGCGATGCTTGTAGATAGAATAATCAACTGTTAAAATGCTTGCGAATCTCGTAAACTTCGTCCCTTGTTTTGTTCTCTCTGTCGTCAAAGAGTTACAATGGTTAAAGCTGGGCTCTTCGACAAAAGATCGCCGAAACCCTCGCTTCTTAAAAGTTATTGGTTTCAAGACGTCGCTTTCTTGCAACGCATTTTGCTCACGGCATTCGTCTGTCTTTTCCAAGTTGACTCTTGGAGAGCTTTTGTTTATTTGTTTACCTCGCAAATGAGATGTAACATGAGCTAGGTATTGGGTATAATACTGGGGTAACTATACAGGTTTACTGTAACCAAGAGAGGATATCATCTCTTGCTTAAACCTGGTGCTTTTTCGCTTTGCATGGATTTGCATGAAGCATTTGCTTCTCTCTCTTCCAGAATTGGGGAGGCTGCTCTGTTCTCATCGTTATCCAGTCCAATTAGACGAGAGTAACTTCGCGACTAATTGAAAATGTCTACTCTTATATTTTGAGTTGACTACGAATAGTTGCCACCAAGGCTGCTAATGGCACCTGCTCACAGAATAAGATATTAAGTTTGACAATTGGCAATCGCTCTAAATAAACCGTAAAATATAAAAGCGTTAATTTTCATGTCGTGTTTATGTTAACCTTGCATTGATGTACAGGTGATCATACAACTGTGGGTGCATTTTAAAGGAAAATACATCGGGAAAATCGTTGTGTTGGCAGCAATCGGAATATTTCCAACAACGTGTTTCGAAGTGGTCCTGGCATTTTTATGCATTTTCGGGAGATAGCAGCATATCCCTTGAAGAACAGAATTCTGTCTGAGAATTTAT
This sequence comes from Montipora foliosa, assembly GCF_036669935.1. Lineage (NCBI taxonomy): Eukaryota > Metazoa > Cnidaria > Anthozoa > Scleractinia > Acroporidae > Montipora > Montipora foliosa. Next base: position 13,720,646 of record NC_090871.1, read on the forward strand.
TTCTTCCGAGAGAGATTTTGGATTATCTGGAGGAAACAAGCAAACTTGAAAAAACCGCCTGACTTCGAAGAAGTTCGAAGGACCCTGTTATCCAACCTCGAACATCACCACATTTACCAAATTTTCGTGTTTGCGACGATCCTCTGCTCGGACATGTATATACGTATAGTTTTTATAGTATAGCAGGATCTCCTAGCTCCTACTCTACTATAAAAACTACACGTAACCCACAATGTTATTCCTCGATTTGCTCTGACGAAGGGCCAACTAATGCTCAAAACGTCAGCTTTTAGAATCTCTCATGTACGGTGGCCAATTTACATTATCAACTCCGTTGATAAAACCAAGTTTTTGTATACTACTTCCCCACCGACGCAGCACCACTGTTTCTTTAGAAACTTTCCCCTTCATTCATGTACATAAGGACTTCGCGGGGACTCTGCATGTGTTCTCTTTTGTTTTTGGATGTATGGAGTTTCCAAGGGGAACTCTGCTGGATATCGATTCCTGTACCTGTTATGAAAAAAAAAATTTCCAAACCCTCCAAGCTTGAAAGATACAATCAGTTTCACAAGTTTATTTCCCACGCTGTAGTGGGCCGTACAGCGTGCGCATGTCGTACTGTAGAATACGGCCCGCTAAATTAAGGACGGTGCCCAGTTTTTTGATTATGCAGGAAATGTAGATCTTAACAAGTGTTATTGAATTCCAAAAAGAAAATTGGGGGTAACCACGCATTTTTCAAAGATAATTCATGAACAATGTTTGTAAAAAGCTTTAAAATACAAAGCAATGTATGGCATTCTTCCCCAAATTGAAGCTTCATTATCTCTGAAAAATGCCTGGTTACCCCCAATTTTCTTTTTGGATACCAAGAGTACTTACTAAGATCTACTTTCTCCGGATAGTTTTAAACCTCGCAAAAATATCCCTGTATTAGTAAGCATCACCGATAGGAAATCCGAGTATCTCGAGATGCGCAGAACGTACGCGCAATAACAATAGTAGGCACCGTATTATCTGAGAGAGATACACGTAATATACAATTAATTTATCGAGCTTCCAAATCCACATTTACCTTGCATATATCTCCTCAAAGATTCAAGTACGAACAGTAAGCTACCTTTGAGATTGCTCCTTAACTTCTTGAGTTGTTTGAATCGTTCTAAATAGAAGTGGAAAGGAAAGTTTACACACGTTAAAGTTTAAATACTGTCATCTTCAACAGGTTAGTAGGTTGATAATAGGCCAGTTTCGAATTGTGCAGCAACAAGAGAAGAGAAGAGTCAAGTTTCGGGGGAATAATTTGCATTTTCCATTGATTTGAACCAAAAAAAATGCTAGTTATTCCCCTGAACCTCGACTCTGTTCTTTTGTTTCTGCACAATTCGAAACTAGCTTATTAGAAAGTGCTTGAACAAAATGACTCCGTCAGTTAAGAATAGCAGATGAACAGTCACAGGAGGCGAGAGATGATGCCTCGCTGCCTATCATCGGTCAGTATTCGTTCGAGAACAAATATTTCTTTGTATCCTATTCTTTAAACTAGCAATTCCTTATGACCTTCAAATGCACCTTAAGTTTCCATTGCTTTGAACAGGCTCTACTTTCAATCATAAGCTGCTGATCCAGCCATTGATCACACATAATTTCCAGTCCCAGGATAGATAGATAGATAGATAGATAGATAGAGAGAGAGAGAGAGAGAGAGAGAGAGAGAGAGAGAGAGAGAGAGAGAGAGAGAGAGAGAGAGAGAGAGAGAGAGAGAGAGAGAGAGAGAGCCAGAGGAAAGGGCACTTTCGTAACCGGAAAAGGGAACTTTGGTAACATTTCAGGGAACTTTTGTAACCTAGGATAGGGAACTTTAGTAACGAGATAAGGCACTTTTGTAACCTGATAAGGAACTTTAGTAA
>NC_090871.1:13730058-13732558 GCF_036669935.1 Montipora foliosa
GAGAATTTTCCGAAGACAAAATCGATATCACATCATACAACCTCTGCAAAACAAGACAAAACTGCAAGTAGATTGTGAATGATCTACTTACAGCCGAAGAGAGAAATTATGTCATGCAATATTCATAGCATCTCCGGGAAATCCGTGATATCGGCCTTTTCCGACCCAGCTGAGATAATAATCAAGTGTCACGTGGGACCACAGAGCGAGACGAATAGCCGTAACATCCGGCCAATCCGAACCCTTCCGAAAACCTTTTTGTCGGAAAAGTCGGAAACCATCAATATCTGGTCAATATCCGGAGAATGGTAACAAGAATAACAATAACCATCAAACGGAAAAGTACTGGACTATTCAAAGGAAAGTTTAAACAGAACATAACTGATAATAATAATAATAATAATAATAATAATAATAATAATAATAATAATAATATGTTTTGTAAAGATATTGATAATACTTACAGTAGTAAAGAGAAGTAGACTGTTTAAATATTCATATCCCCGTGAAATCCGTCTTTCCCGTCTTCCAGTTTAGAATTGATTCAAGGGCGGACACTTGCAGTGTCACTGATTTTCGGGATGTAATACATCATGCAAAGTGCATACTTATTTGAGAAGGAAAAAGACGGATTTCACGGATTTGACGGGGATATGAATATTTAATTCTTTTTACTTCTCCTTACAACTGTAAGTATAATATATAGTATGCATTATAATAAGAAAAGTGATAGTACTTACAGTAGTAAAGAGAAGTAGACTGTTTAAATATTCATATCCCCGTGAAATCCGTCTTTCCCGTCTTCCAGTTTAGGATTAATTCAAGGGCGGACACTTGCAGTGTCACTGATTTTCGGGATGTAATACATCATGCAAAGTGCATACTTATTTGAGAAGGAAAAAGACGGATTTCACGGATTTGACGGGGATATGAATATTTAATTCTTTTTACTTCTCCTTACAACTGTAAGTATAATATATAGTATGTATTATAATAAGAAAAGTGATAGTACTTACAGTAGTAAAGAGAAGTAGACTGTTTAAATATTCATATCCCCGTGAAATCCGTCTTTCCCGTCTTCCAGTTTAGGATTAATTCAAGGGCGGACACTTGCAGTGTCACTGATTTTCGGGATGTAATACATCATGCAAAGTGCATACTTATTTGAGAAGGAAAAAGACGGATTTCACGGATTTGACGGGGATATGAATATTTAATTCTTTTTACTTCTCCTTACAACTGTAAGTATAATATATAGTATGTATTATAATAAGAAAAGTGATAGTACTTACAGCAGTAAAGATAAGCAGAATGTTTAAATATTCATATCCTCGTGAAATCTGTCTTTTCCGTTTTCCAGTTTAGGATTGATTCAAGGGTGGACACTTGCAGTGGCACTGATTTTCGGGATGCAATACATCATGCAAAGTGCATACTTATTTGAGAAGGAAAAAGACGGATTTCACGGATTTGACGGGGATATGAATATTTGACTATTTTTCTTATCTTTTCGTCTCTTGTATGGCAAAACACATATAGACTTGGCCCGTTCAGGAGAAAAATGCAAATTCCACTACCTCCACGGCAATGTCTCACATTAGCGTGTGTGCGTTATAATAATGAGCCTGTTGGTTGTTAATCACTTGACCCCTTGTTAGTTGTATTCATTGTATTCATTTCGTGGCAAACCGGCTAATCACTGTTTAATTTTTTTACCCAACTGGGAATGGAACCAATTGTTTTTGGTTTGAATGAATATCATTACACGGTCGTTTGGATTCAGCCGAAAGTGTCATGAAAATGTCGCATTGTATTTCAAATAGCTTTCACACTGCACGGGCATCTCAATTCTAATCAATACCGGCAGTAGTGAGCATTTGCCCGCGGGTGTAGGCTGTTATGAGCATGTGAAAGAGAACCCCGAAAGGGATGAAACGCTGAGCGCGGGCATATAACACGAACATGAAAATTTCTCCCGATAGTGTGCATCACATTGTATTTGAAACAGTACCTCTAATGAGGCAATCGATTCTCAGAGACAGACCTTTTCGTGTGAAGCAAAAATTGACAAAGAGCAATTCTTCAGGGGGTTTAAATGTCTTTTATTTGATCAGATTTATGCTTGTCGATCTCACAAGTGCTGATGACTATTTAAAGGGCAACTTTGGCTCTCATTTTATTCGTCTCGTGATGATCAAGGATGCACCGAGCAAAACAACCAAGCAAACAGTTGAGCAGCGAGGCAATTCGAGGAGCAGTTTTGGGGTACATAAGTCCCGTCGTGTCCGGACAATGTAGTGTTATAAGTGCAAAGTGTGTGTGGAACGTGAAAGAAAAAGACCTCTCGAAATCCTGGAGGTGTATTTGCAGTAAGAGGGATTCGTGTGACGAAGCCATTTCAGGTTGGTTTGTGTTCATATTTTTCTCCCAATATTCATCTTTCCGGTCTTTTAAACCTGTATTTTCTTCTTTCAGGTATACCCAATGCAACTTTCTTTTT
>NC_090871.1:13740058-13742558 GCF_036669935.1 Montipora foliosa
TGCTCCTTTGGAGGAGTCGAACCAGGGGCACCCAACGAATCTGTTCCACACATTATCTGTTCCTTAGAGGAATCTTGCTGGCTGGAAAAAATACAGGTGTTTCGATGAGCTGGCTGGGAAATTTTGTTAGTGATAGAGGTTTTGCCCGGGAATTACTGACTTTTTCTAGCATTTCAACCCGAGCTGGCTGTAGAAACTCTGAAGACTGAGGACGACAAAAAAAGAACCCCTTCCCTCTCCCAGAGAGTAGTCACAAACATACGACGGCTGGTCAGAGTGATTGCGCTTGCGGAAAAAACCTGTTTTGTCCCGGTTTTGTCGCTTTTGTTCGGTCGTTTTGGATCGAGGGATTTGAAAGCGCGCGAAAATCCTGGCTGGGAAACCAACCAATTTTATCTAGCTGGCTGGGAAATTTCTTGTGTGTCTTGCCGGGAAAAAGGAACAGATAATGTTTTCCCAGCAACACTGAAAAACACCTGAAATGCCTTAATAACATTTATTTTCATTAACTGGGGTATAATAATACATTTTACAACAAATTGGTCGTTGGGTGCCCCTGTCGAACCTACGGCCCATTTCCGATGTTTGGATGCTCTACCACTGAGCAAGAGGACCAAGTAATCCGGCAAATGGTCGTACCGAAAGTCCTCTATTAAACCCCCCGGCCATATATATGCGCCGATCAAATCGAAACTTCAACACCCCCCCGCGGGAAGGAGGGGGGGGGGGGGCAAACCAAGGGCATTTGACTATCTTCTGTGCCCGAAGTGGGGAATTTGACCTTTGCCTCGTGGGGTGGGGAAAATTGAACCAGAAGCGTCACCGGGTTTCAAATAATTGTTTACTTTCGGGCGCCGAAGTCGCTAACAGCTATGAAACACGTGTTTGGACGAGATGGAAGAGTTTAAAGGAAGAGACGGTAGCATTTGTGAGCCAAAAGGTCTTCAAAAGGTCTTTATTAAAGACGACAGGAGCCGACGACGATTGTTCTTTAGTAGGGTATGGCAGACAAATCCTTCAAATCCGACGGTAGGGTAGGGCATTCGAACACCATTTTGGCCCGAGGGGGCAAAAATTTGAGTGATCCAATCTTCAAAAGTTCAACTGCCCGGGCTTATTCCGGGGGGAGGGGGGGGGGGGGAAGGGTGTTGAAGTTTCCAGTTGATCGGCGTGTTATGCGTAAACATGCGTTAATTATGCGGAAATTTAAACAATTTATAGAACTAATAGTTAGGCCCGTCCAATGTATTCACACGCCTATCGTAAATCAGGACGACTCGTAACTGCGACCAATACAGTCGCATTTACGACTGAATTCTTTCCCTTTGCGATTAAGATATCTGGACGAGTCGCCAATTTGCGACCAGCTTTAACCTTTAAAATAAAAGGGTTAGTAATCGGCATTTGGCCGGAACCTTTTTCTAAAATAAATAAAGCGATTAAAAAATATATCATATTTCTTGTCTTGAATTTTGTTTCAATTTGGAGATGTGGAGCAAAATTGTGATGTGCTTGAACCACGATCCATTCCCTCGATCACCATTTTCAGCGGTTTTTTACACATACGTATTGCGGGCTCCTATTTTGTTTTGTACAACTTCATGATCACCGCAATGATTGTCTCTACTTTTACAAATGATGCAATTTAATTTGCTACTGTAACTTGCGGCTAAATTTTCATACCTTCTTGAATCTTTTTTTTTTAATTTCGAGCCTAGGGTATGTTATGACAACGGTTTAACTAGAGTCGAGGCTCATTGCTGAAAAATGCGTCGAAACCGCTTGCGAACTTTCATCTTGCGAACGAAATGACGTGTTTTCTTCAATGTTCAGGAAAATAAGAGTTTCAAAATAGTCAATCTCTTTGGCTTTTATGTTTGTGAGGATAGTAAGCAGCTGTGTTATCACTAATATCAGGCATTTCTTCTGTTTTGTGCGGAAAATATCGGGATTATGCGGAGCATGCGGATTTTAGGGAATTATGCATATCCGCATCTTGTCAGATGCCATGTAATGTAATGTTCTCTTAAAGAAGTTATGTCTTGATTGAGGTGAGATAAATTGATAAATCTCCACCTTTGCGCTGCAGGTCGACATGATATCCAACGGAAAGCCTTCAATTTCTTTGATACTTTACCCATAGTTGGTAAGTTTCAAGTGATCAAAGGTCTGAAGGCTCTTTTGTACATGATCGGGCTCAAATTGCGTGCTATGCATCCGTCCATTCTTAGTGGATGTCCAAAGAATGCGCTGAAATAGAGAAAACGCACCACGCACGCGCAATACTAATCAACGTTGACATTAAGATTGCGGGCTCTTCTTGGTCTTCTTGGTTTCCCGCGAATGAGACTCCCACAGGAGCCCGATGACCAATTACAAGAAATTAAGCGGACGTCATAGGGTCATCGAACCGGAACTGCCTTTGTTTTTTGACCTAATTCGCGGGAAGGGCTAGTCTAATAATAAACCAAATTGTGAAAACGCCGTTTCACAGACGCTG
>NC_090871.1:13747558-13750058 GCF_036669935.1 Montipora foliosa
TGGACTCCGATCGACCCAAAACAAGCACGATTGTTTTCGCGAAAATCGAATCCAGTCGCTAAATAAACACGCCAGGCTCGTGGAACATGAATTTCTCTAAACCATGAATCCACTGAAGCATCTCCAGGTTGCAACGCGAAGCCACCAGACTCCGTAAAACTTGTAAGTTAACCTGCTAAAATGGCGGCCAGAAAGCGTTGTACTCGCGAAGTGTCCAATTCAAAACGCCTGGTGACGAGTATAATAAGTACCCCTGGAGGGAGGGGAGTCCCAGATTGCTCAGTGAGTTTTGTTTTTAGCAATGTGGGACTCCCCTCCCTCCAGAACTTATTAAACTCGTCACCAGGCGTCTAGAGTTCAGTGCCATTGAATTGGACACTTCGCGAGTACAACGCTTTCTGGCCGCCATTTTAGCAGGTTAACTTACAAGTTTTACAGAGTCTGGTGGCTTCGCGTTGCTACCTGGAGATGCTTCAGTGGATTCATAGTTTAGAGAAATTCATGTTGCACGAACCTGGCGTGTTTATTTAGCGACTGGATTCGATTTTCGCGAAAAAAATCGTGCTTGTTTTGGGTCGATCGGAGTCCATAAGCTGGCTTCCGTCTCCTACCTTGTCACTATATTATGAAGGAAGGTGAACGGGGACCATTTTCCCCGAAACTTCGTGTACGTATTAAAGACCACAACAGCTCACCACATGGTAAGTTTTATCGATTTTTATTTCCATTTTCTATCAAATTTTCAGACCTAAACTTCGCCTTATATGTTCTCTACACAGTGAGCCTGGGTTACCTGTGTGGTACAAGAGCCAATCGCTATGCTGATGAAATTGTGATTAAATTTCCCGCCAATGAATTGCGTGAGATTTCGTTTTACCTCGGTAATCTTCGTAACGCGTGACCCCTAGTTAACGTGGTATACTAAAACTCAAGTGTGAGGCACCGCGGGATAATTTACCAAGGGAAATGGCATTTACCATGGTGAGTGTAACCGCACCTAATGAGAGATGTTTTGTTTTCGTCCACCAACACCTATGTCACATCATGATGGAAACACAACACGTAACCATCAAACCTCGTCACATAATGACAAAACCTCACCACACAAAAAATGCAATGACAAAACCACTTCACAAGACAAAAGTTCGAGACCAAAAGAATAAATATATACATGAGAACGTTATGGCTTTCCATAAGATAACGTCAAGCAACTATCTTCCACGGACTGCCCAGCCTGCATGCTGACATCATCTAAGTTAGCTGTGGGAACAATCTGTTCTGGTTCGTAGTTATTGCCGATACACGAGGACGCATCAATAAGTGCCCAGTAACAAGACACCAGCTTAGTCCGCTTGAGGATTTGCGGAAGTCGAACGACCAAAAGCAATGAGATCAAATGAAATACACTGATTGCCAAAAAGAAAACGATCTGGAGAAATAAATACACGTAGCTGAAGCATATGAAAATGACCCAAAGCCTTTGTAGCGGAAGCAAAACACAGGAAGTTGACATAACGCTGTCGCTGAAAGGAATTGGTTTACGGTGCAAATGCTGAACAAGCTAAAACGTTAACGGAAACCCGAATATCATTTTACGGTTCGGTTAACTACACTTTTTACGAGATCGTACGAAGAAAATAGCACTTCTTTTAAGGATAAGCCTAAGCGCTCATTTCAGTGATTGGGACTAAGCACTCCTTTAAAATTACAGCTTTTAATTTACGGTTTGATTAACTACACTTTTTACGAGGTAGTTTGAAGAATATAGCACTCGTTGCTGATCGTAAAGGTTGGAACGGTTTTAAGGTAAAGGTAAATAATGAAATATTGACCGGCCTAAGTTTTACTGCAACCGTGATGCAAAGTAAGACGGCGAAACTGAGCCACTTACGAGGGAGAACAGGGTTTCGTACATCGCGGCAATGAAAATTAGATTATTCCTCTAAAGCCGAGTTTCGCCTTGATTGTAGTTTCTTTTCGCTCAGTATACCATTGAATTTTGGACTTCCAGGCTCCGGTTTCCGTCAAGTTTTCAGTTCGTTCAGCATTTGTACCGTAAACCGTCTAATTTTCTGAGTTTTAGCTTCAGAGTTAAGGTAATTGACTTACATAGCTGCTTCCGATCTTTTAGATTTTAGCCGTTTTCAGACGTATCAGCCACATGTATTAATTTCCCTTATTGTTCCGTTTTTGATATCCTTATAGTTCCTTTTCCTCGGGTCATTCGACTTCCGCAAGTCGTCAAGAGCACTAACGTGTTTTGTTTTTGGATTCTTGTTGACGCGCGACCTCTGTAGCGTTCAATAATCACGAACAACAACAGCTTCTTTCCACAGTTTCCAGGACCTTAGTTGATGTCAACATGCATGTCGGGCAGTATTGGTGGATATTGTTGCTCAACGTTATATCCAGTTCTCAGTCTGTTGATCCTGGTAAGTGTAATCTTGTTTTATAGCCCGCAAGTTCGAGTCCTCTCTTGTTTAATCTTCTGAAATCATAA
>NC_090871.1:13757558-13760058 GCF_036669935.1 Montipora foliosa
ACTACAGTCTCAAGTAAGTGATAGAAAGAATATAAGGCAAGAGAGCGAATCCCTCATATTTGGACCCGGCCAGATGTAAATTCTTTGAAATCTTATATTTGTTCTGTGTCAGACTTGGTGGTTATCCAAGAGAAACCCCTTCTTGCTAACTTAGTGTGAAAATGCATGGACTGCGATGTTATGCGAACAGCAGATAAATGGGAAAATTAAAATAATCTTTGCAGCATGGGGCAGATGGATTCCCTCTCTTACTTCATATTCCCTAGGAGTGACACATATCATATACTCGTGGAGGATTTGAATGCGTGTTTGTGAAATAAATTTGAGGTATAGTAGGTTAATAAGTATTATTATATAGATACTGATGAAATACCAGGATTTTTCCTTTTACTAAAAAATCATATTTCCACCACGCGCAGTGAACATGTCATTTTTATCTTTTACATGTGAGAATATAGGTGTCGGCAAGGTAACGAATACGATTAGCCAATAAAACGCGAGCTTTTGTGCTTTAATATAATTCTTCTCTACTGCATTAACATTTTTATTGCAAAATTTTACATTATCATGATTTGTTTTTCATAATGTTCATATCTTGCTTAAAGTAAATTACACTACATGCGTGTTTTAGCGGTTGGTGACCACTTTTTCATCATTTCGAAAATGAGTAAAACAAGTTGTTTTAAATCTAGACATTTCATCAATATCTATATAATAAACAGAACATAATATGGCCGCTTGGGGATACGAATTTTATCTTCTCCTGCTGAAAGTATCTCTCACTTGTTCGCTTCGTTCACTCGTGAGAGATACTTTCAGCACTCGAATCCCCGCACGGCCATGTAAGATCCTCCGTTTATGTATCTAAATTACAAAATGCTAATTATCTAATTAATAATGTACAGCGCATGGATTGGCTGAGAGCACGCCAATTAATCCCAAACAGAGTGCAGAAAAGTGAAATTAGTGCAGAAAGTTGAAATTAGTGCAATGAATTCAGTGGAATTTTTGTATTGACAGCCAATCAAATGCGAGCCCTGGATGGCACAATTCATGTCGCAATTTTTCCGTGATTGCCTGATAAGCGTGCGTTGCTTCTGCTTAAAGCCCCGGCTACACTCTGTAACATTGCTGGAAGAATACGTCCCAACATTGTTATAAGCACGCTTCTAAAAATGTTGGATACGCATATAACATTGTTGGAAACACGTCACTTTAGTCACTTTAGTCCACCTCCACCATTTTGGATTGCTCATGGTTCTCGGATTGGAGACTGGGTCCTTAACTGTGATTGGTCTTTTGCAATACAACATTCTTGAAAGGGAAGCTACATGCTTCAACATTTGTTGAATGTTGGAAAAAATGTTTGAACGAAATCAAAACATTCTTCCAACAAAAAATGTTGAACAAACGTCATCGAACATGTAGGCTACACGCTCTAAGGTTGTTGATCCAACAAATGTTTTACATTTAACTTTTCGTATGTTACAACATACATCATCAGACGTGATTATTATTCAGTTACAGATAAATTTAAATTCAAATATACCATTGGCGGTATCGAAAAATTATTTTTGGGACATTTTATCTACGCTTTATAGAAATGCCAAAATCATGAAAACCCTTGAGGCCGTATTTTCTGTTTTATAATAAGGCTAAGTTAAGTTCTCGTATTCGAGTATGAAATTGGAATTATCTCGGGCCGTGTCAGCCTTTGTTGTTTCAAAATATAGTTGAAACGATTGCTGGTTTGTAACTTTGTTATATTCGGCAGATGGAATGTTGAGACTAGTTGGAGGAACGCGGAGAGGAGAAGGACGAGTGGAATTATACCGGTATGGCGCCTGGGGAACAGTTTGTGACGATGATTGGGATGTGAGAGACGCGCAGGTTGTTTGTCGCGAACTTGGATTCCCCTTCGCCATCTCTGCTCCAGCAAACGCTAGCTTTGGTCGAGGAAGTGGTCGCATATGGATGAACAACGTGAAATGCAGGGGTCATGAGTCCACTATTGCTAGTTGTAGTAAGTCTGGTATATCTAACTGTGGTCACCATAAGGATGCATCTGTCGTGTGTTCAGGAACAGGTAAGTACAAACCAACACCAGAGCTTTTTATTAATTATCAGTTAAGCAAAATTAAAATGCCGAGAACGGAGGTTTCACCCCACAATCCTGCCGAGGCTCCGGGAGGGATTGTATCATGTGGCGTAATGAGTATACATGTTTTATTTAGAAATTATTCCATGAGCGCGCGTCTCTGATATGAGATGGTAAATAGCCAACGAGTCGCGTAGCGTCGAGTTGGCTGTAAACAGTCTCATATCCAACAAGCGCAAATGAAATACAGGGTAATTGTTTTATCAAATTTTCATTAAATTCTGAACGCTTGGACACTGGGAAATTAAAGCTAATCAGTTTCCATCTTGGTAAGACTTGACGCAATCAGTTTCCATATTAGGTCATTCGATATATGAGCTGATAACCGAGATCGAGTGAACC
>NC_090871.1:13765058-13792558 GCF_036669935.1 Montipora foliosa
GGTAATCAACAAATGAATGAAAATTAGAATCTCCTACTCTCGACGATTTGTTACGTCTGAGTTGCGGTGTAGGTTTAGACATTCTTACTGCAACATAATATTGTTTTCCAAAAGCAAGAGATAAACACTTTCTCAACTCAGATAAGCTCGGTTCGTTCTTCTTTAAATAATGCACAGTACACTTTCTAATTACATGTACCCTGTCTTTATAAAACAAGCTGGACGTCTTCTTGTATAAAGGAATTCTGGAAGGTTTTCTGCCCCGCAGCCCTTGCTCTATCGCAGGAGATTGATACGGATTCCTCATCAGTTTCCTTACATAATCAATGACCGAGTCTTTCGACAGCTCGTCATTATGGTCCGCCACACAAGTACTAGTGTCTGGAAGCATGGGTTGCTTGGTTGCCTCACTGTTTTTCATGTCTCTGATGTTGTTCAAGTTGGATTCATGTGTCAATTATGCCAAGTTTCCAAAAAAGTTTGATAGTACAAGAATTTCAAAGGAATTACCTTAAGAGGAATTACCTTGGGTATAATGCCTATATGGGGGATTCACTCTTTTACCTTGATAATCTCTTGGACATACTCGGATGTTCCGTTGGCAGGAGTCGAACCTACGACCTTCAGATTACTAGTTCGGGTGTTCTTACCACTGAGCTACGAGGAGGCCGGGCTTTAAGGACGGTGCCTTCTATTGTTATTGCGTATACGTTCTGCGCATCTCGAGATACTCGGATTTTCAGAGATAATTAAGCTTCAATTGGGAAAAGAACGCTTTACATTGCTTTGTATTTTAAAGCTTTTTACAAATATTATGGATTAATTATCTTCGAAAAATGCGTAGCTACCTCCAATTTTCTCTTTGGATTTCATTAACACTTGTTAAGATCTGCTTTTCCCGCATATTCCGTAAATTGCGGAAAAATATCTTTGAATTAGTAGGCACCGTCCTTAACCAAGTTCAGGTGACAAACCAAGGACGGATCTAGGGGGAGGGTGTAAGGGGGGGGGGGGCGCAGCTCGCCCCCATGAGATGACCTGCGGCTTTCTAATACAACTCCTGAGGAAAACCCTGGATCCGTTCCTGCAAACCTCCTGCACACTGCTAAAACTGAAATGTCACGGCATATTGGCAATGGTATTAATTCATACTTCTGGGATAGAGGTGGCTTGTTCATTGTTTTTAAAAATAATAACTATTTTAATACTCATAAAAAACCTATATACAGACAACGGTGCTAAATATCAAAATCCTATTTACAAAGTTAACTTCTAAAAGAGAAAAAGTAAAACATTTCAAAACATCATTCGATTTCTGTTAGCTGAAGATTCGTAATAACAAGATAAAAATACAAATTATAAAAAGTCATAGCGTCTTAAATTTGTCATCAGAAAATTCATCCATAAAACAGCATGAGACAGAATAAATAATCAGAAATAAAAAGAATAAAACAAGTCCATTCATCACACAATCAAAAGAAAAAGCAACATCACAAAAAAGAAAGTTAAGCATATCTCTGATTGTCTAGTTCAAAATCAGTGTCAATGAGGTTTGCTTTCACTCTTTTCAAAGAAAACCGAATTAATATTAACGGTATCTCATTCCTTTTGCATTTTGAAATTAACTCAGTGCTGATGGACGTCCCAGTTCCTTGTGCTTTCGCCGCGGATTGTTCATTGTTGTTGTTGTTTTCATCATGCTGAGAGTTCTCGCCGAGTTTAAGGCTTGTGTCTCCAAGCTAAAGAATATATTTATGTTAGGATATATTTAGTGAAGAAATGGAGAATAATTTTAACTCTCATTGGCATTTGAGTTCTACGGGATCTTAAGCGGCGGCTGCGCGAATGTTAATTATATAACGAATATTGCAACTACTTAACCATAATGGTCAGGATTCAGTATTGACACTTCAAGAATCACTAACGAATTTTGCTCTTTGATTTTACAGCACCGGTAACAACTACAGCCTCAAGTAAGTCATTCTAAAACAAGACGACTGATCTTTTGAAATTACCACCAATTATTATTTTACTATTATGCTATTTTACCATATTAGGTCAAGAGAACACTCAAAATATGAGAACGCAGTAATACGCTGTCGTGTCCCGGCGGTTTGATCGGTTTAGAACAGAGCAAATACAGACGGAACGGGAGTCATCAACGAAAATGGCCGGTGTAGATGGACCCAAATTTGAACTGTTTACGTCCTTTTACGCTTGACTCTAAGCAATGACCTGTTAAATAACCACAAGAAAATTCTTCACCCTGAACAGACAGAAACCCCTGAGGAAAGTGTTGGGCGTTGGACGTTGTTGAATCGTTATTTCGTTTTTCAATAAATAATAGTGGAATAATAGATCCCTTATTGGATGGTTTAACATACGTGTGGACATTTTGCTTGTTGCTCGTATTTTCCTTCGGGGCTCTATATAGTACGCAACACTCAAAATGTCCGCGCGTATTATTTGTTAATACTTTCAATAAGGTATCTTTATCCATAGAAATCATAGAAATGGAAATAAATAGTGAGGGATAACATCCTCAACTTTGACCCACAATGAGGTGGACCCATATATGATTTTTATATTATAAAATATATACTGGGTCAGCTGACAGAAGCGACAGAAGCCCGTAACACAGAAATGTTCATTAGTTGACTGTATCTGTATCTGTATCTGTATGTAATGTAGAATACGGGCCCCTTGCCAAATTATGGCCAATCAGATTGGACCTGATGACTACAACCCCTCCGATTGGTTTACAACCAAGTAGCTGCATAAGGGATTGCTCATAACTTTGTTCGAAGAACAGAGTATAGTTTTCGGCTCCGTTTTTGGACTTTCGAATTTTTTTGGTTGGGGGTGGTCACGATTTGGCTACGCATGCGTGGGGGAAAATGATGCTATGAGGGACACAAACTATATGCCCGACAAAAGTGATGCGATTATCATTATTATCAATACACACGGTCAAATCGTACAAATTCATTTTAGAAGAAAAAATGTTTAACAGAGATGTAGCATGAAACCATTGTATGGAAAGTTGTTGCTACAATACGATCAGCTAAACAAGATCAGAAATTGTAAAAAAAAAAAAAAGAGCTCAAAACTCATCCACAAAAATTCACGCCAACTCTGGCATTGAAATGGTTAGGATCACATTGGCCCGTTCGCCAGCAAAAAGGCGCGTTTTAGAGAGGGCAGTTTCTTATTTGGATTTGACAATAAGGTGAGGGTTGGCGACCTGGGGCGGGTTGTACGAAGCCTGGTTAGCGCTAACCGTTGCTTAGGAGGTATCAAAACCTATATATAGGTTTCCATGGTATTTAACGCTGGTTAGCGCTAACCATGCTTCGAGCAACCCGGGCCTGTTTTTTAACTCGCAGATGGAATGTTGAGACTAGTTGGAGGAACTCAAAAGGGAGAAGGACGAGTGGAAATAAAGTATGGATCCTGGGGAACCATTTGTCATGATTACTGGGATGTGAGAGACGCGCAAGTTGTATGTCGCGAACTTGGATTCCTTGCTCCCGTACCCAATCTTGTGCCTTCTCACTTTGGTCCCGGTAACATTTCTATAATGCTAGATGATGTAAGATGCACGGGTTCTGAGGCTTCTATTAAGAACTGTTGGCATCGAGGACGGGGTAATCACAACTGTGGTCACCATAAAGATGTGTCCGTCATGTGTTCATTGACATGTGAGTATAAACTAAAAAATCGCTTTTTGCTCTCATTTCCCTGATGTATTGATGAATTGGTGGTTTCGATTGTTTAAATTGGTTTCGTTCTTGTTCTCTATTTCATCCGTGTAACACTGTCCCAAAAAGCTGAAAACTTGAAAAATAACACCATGTTGTGCGAAGGAGACTTTCTATGAAAAGCCCAGCGCGAACAAACTCTAACCACCCGATTCTTCATTTTATAATTTTCTTTAAGAAAACTTTATTTTGATTAGTATATTACTTGAACTTTAACTTGACAGCTATTGCCTAGTAGTCTGACCTCTATTTCTTAAACTTTTTTGCTAGGAAGATCTTAGTGGCGGTATTTTAACCCTCTCCAGCATATTCTCGCATTATTTGCTCAACCCTTCTAGCCTCTATCAGATCTCTTCAGTTCTCGCGCTTTTCGTCGAGGTTTTCAATCACCCCTAAAGACGATAGTCCATCAGCAGCAGTTAATCGTTGTTTCTCTCTACCAAACGTTGTCGTGAGTCGCGCAATTCTCTCTGTTCCAGATCGTGACAGGTTTCCTGACTTCTTATGCCTGATGAACAGTTTTGTTTACTTCTTCAATGTGAACACTATTACCGTTACCATTTTTGCTTTCTTTTTAGTCTTCATTGGGCCTTCACCCATCTCTATTTTAGTTAAAATATCTTTTTTCCTTAGTAATTGGGCTAAATGTGGTTTATCATCACATGCTAAACTTAAAGTGTCCAATGTATCTAGCGCTGAGGTACTAGGGGTCACTGTACAATCAAAAGCGAAAGTACCAGGAGAAAATCCTCTCGAAGCAGAGTAGAGAACCAACAAACTCAACGCATATAAATGACGCCGAGTATGGAAATCGAACCCAGGCCACATTGGTGGGAGGTGAATGCTCTAACCACTGCGCCATCCCTTAAGTTATATACTTCAAGTTGAACCGCGGATCATGACCACTCTAAGCGAGAATGATCATTGCTAAGCGGTTTCTCACTGCAATTCAAGTGTGGGTCTCGTTTAAGCCCAAAGTTCGTTTCTACGGGCTTCCTTTCTCAACCTTTTTCCGTTTGGAGAATATTTGCATCTTATTAGACAGGGCTTATTTGCAAATGATCACAGGATGCGCTGTAATTACGGTCAGGGTATATTATGTCATTGATTTCTGACTTACACGTATGTGGCTTGTATTGCATTTTTTCACCCATTTATGCTTTGGAAACTCGCAAGGTGAGCTCCAAAAGACACCTTCAGTCAGATTGAACATAAATTGGCAGCGAAACATCATGCATGAGGTCTTTTCTCATTGAGTAAATTCTTTTTACAGAATTATTGACACTAAAAGATTTTACTCTTGATTTTCAGCGACAATAACGACTATATCCTCAGGTAAGCGATTGAATATCGAGAAAGATGACCAATCATATGAAGTTACAATGAGTATATTTTTATCTTTTTGGTTTAATCCACAGTTACGCGTTTTCAAACTACCTCCGTTTTCATCTCGGTTAAGAAGAAGAAAATAATGTTTCATCCACACTTGCATTTCCGTATCGTTTGTGACTAGTGACTAAAATAGACGAAACTATCAGGAAAGGTTAAAAACACAATCGCTTGTCAATTTTAAATTGTTTTCACACGACGTCACCGCGACCATGTTGGTGTATGGCAGCCATGATGGTGTACCAAACTAATCCTCTGGGAATTGAACTCACTTTTTTTTCAGTAATCCAGTATGGCTGCTTGTCACGTGAGTGAAACGCTCTATAGCTATTTCAAGGGAAACAATTTCGCTTCTTCCGAAGCCTAGTGAAAAAGATAGCCTCCTACTGCTACCTTTTCCTAACACTATACTTTGGTTGTTACGGTATAATTTCTATGTCTAGATCAAAACTACGCAAACGGTCTTGTATTAGAGTGAGGCCAAGGTTTAATTGTTGTGCTGACCTCATTTTTAAAAACATTGACTCAAACTATTTGGTTTTAAACTCTGTTTTACTCGCAGATGGAAAGTTAAGACTAGTTGGAGGAACTCGAAGAGGGGAAGGACGAGTGGAAATATATCATAGCCGAAGTTGGGGAACTGTTTGTGGCGATGAATGGGATATCAAGGACGCGCAGGTTGTGTGTCGGGAGCTTGGATTCCTCTTTACTTACGCCGCTCCAGTAAACGCTGGTTTTGTTCGTAGAACTGGCCCCATATGGCTAAAGAATGTTCGATGCACGGGCACTCAGTCCTCTATTAGGAGTTGCAGTCATTCGGGATTGCGTAATCATTATTGTGCTCACCATAAGGATGCGTCAGTCGTGTGTTCATTACAGTGTAAGTACAACCCATCAACAGCAATTGCATAGTTTTCCTTGTTTCTCTTTGCTGTTTTGGCTTTTTTCGTTTTGTATTATTATTATTATTATCATTATCATTATCATTATCATTATCATTATCATTATCATTATCATTATCATTATCATTATCATTATCATTATCATTATCATTATCATTATCATTATCATTATCATTATCATTATCATTATCATTATTATCGATTTATAGCAGCGTTCTATGTCAGCTGAAAGTCCATGTGGGCATCTGGCCTCCTCCCGAGACCTGAGGTGCCCAGACTGTTGGGAAACCCTTCACCATTTCACTTTTAACATCAACCATGCAGTCCAATTACGTATCCAAGACTTTCCTGGGTATTCTTGCAGAGCCTAGCAGACACGCTTTCTCTAACAGATCGAATGCACTTGTCATTTCTAAAGCCTCAAGACCTTTAACAAGTCCCTTAGACACAATCCCCAAAGCCCCAACGACGATCGGAACAATCTTTACTTCGTGACAGTTCCACACACGCCCAATTTCTCGCTTAAGGTCTTGATAGTTTTTAACCTTCTCTTGCTCCTTGTTCTTGACCCTGGTGTCAAAGGGGCAGGCTACGTCTATTATGAGACATGATCTTGACTGCTTTTCAAGAACAATAATATCTGGTTTGTTGTGGTCGATTCGATGGTTAGAATTATTATTATTATTATTATTTATTTATTTATTTGTTTATTTGTTTTTAACTATTTTGACGATGTGTTGACATTAACACTAAGAAATGCTAAGGATTATTGTTCTTTTGATTTTCCAGCGATACCATCTACAGTCTCAAGTAAGCTAATACTACTTAGTAAAGACAAACTATAAATTATCTTCCAACCCCTCCTGTTTTTTCCTGGATATTTTTAGCGTATGACCGGGAGCTTGGTGGTTTTCGTAAAGGGGTGTAACTTCGAAGATCAATTGGAAGTAGAAGGGCGAAGAATGAAGTTTTAAAAGAAAAGAAATTTCCGTCGGGGTTAATGTCTTTGATTAATCTCTTTAAAAGAAACAAACAAATAAAGAATGAAAAATACATAGCCACTGGGGAGGGGATCTAACGTACGCCATTTCTTCGGTTCTAAACTTTTCCCCCGCAACCTGTTTAGGATGAAACGGTTGAAACTGTTAGTTTGCGTTGAATTGTTGACAGTTCGTTTTCGTGTCCTGAAATGCACATTCATTATCCAAACTCAAGTAATTTATACAGGGCGTTAGTGCTGGTGCGATTGAGCTAATTCCATTTGTGCGTGCGGCATAATGAGTACTAGTCCATATGTGTCACTCTTTTAGATAGTGTAACAGAATCATTCTTTTGCCTTTTCAACTTATTCGACATGGTTTGATGCCCGTTAGGCCGTTAAAAATTTGCTGAGCGAAATAAACAGAAAACAAACAACAACAACTACAAGGTAAAATTGTCTCTAAGACTCTTTCGATAAAAAGTACTTTGTAATTTAAAACTGAATAACCAACAAGACCAAACTTGAAGGAGATAGCCCAACATGTTTAGTTTAGTCTCGTTGGTTATTTACTTTCTTTTTGTAAGTATCAGGCGAATAATGTATCAATTTAACCATTGTATTTTTCTTATAAATAAGTTTAAATTCAAATTGTACAAATCATTCACAACTGAAAAAGGGATAAGATACAATAATTCAATAAATACAACATAATAATAATAAACTCAAGTCAGTCAATTCAATGAAATTCAGTGAAATTCAATTTCAATTCAACGAAATTCAAGTTCAACTCAATGAAAATTCAAGTTCAATTTAATGAAATTCAATTTCAATTCAATGAAAATTCAATTTAAACATCCGGGATTGAACATCCGGGAATCCGTTTCCAAAAGCTTCTCCGGCCATTTTTAACCAACAAAATGGAGGAACATCTTCGTAGTCTAGCCCATTTGTTGAGTGAGTGCTCGAGACTCGTGTCACAAGTGTTAGCAAGCAGTAGTTCAAGTTCAAATACGAAAGTTCCGGATTCACTAACTCAAGTCGTTTCTGAAAATAACTTGAGTTCAAGGAGCAATGTTTCTAGTGCCGTCGAGCGAACTCGATCCACGTTACAAAGAAGTCGAAAAAAAGGATTGTGTTCTCGCTTGAGCCAACGGGAGCGACTTCGGTCCGTGTACCTTCCGTCCATTCAATTTTCATCAAACTAGAAAACTGAAAATTAAGAATGACAAATATTGATTATCAATTTTTATACTCAGAAAAACAGAAATCATTGGTTAATTTTTAATTCTCCTTTGTTTTGGCCTTTCACATAAGGGAAGAAGCTCCATTTTAGTTTAGATTTCCTTTGCTTCAGGTGTAATGAAAATAGAAATGAGACAAGATTTGCCAAAATTCCTTAAAGAAGCTGACATGCAAGAACCACTTACAAAACTGGAACTCAAATTTCAAAATCAATTTTTGTTTTCCGTAAATGCGAAAGTCAGAAATTGAAAAACGGGACGAAATAGGTGTGTGAGTGGAGGGGACAGCAACACCGGAAGTGGAAGAAACAAGATGGCGGCGAATGACGCGTGGAACCCCCTATTGTTCGTACATGTTGTGGTTGCGCTCGCCGTCTTTGGGCCTGATTTCACAGCAGCCTTGCTTTATTAAAATCAGACTGAAATATTGTTAAGGTAAGCGGGAGGTAAGGGTTTTATTAGCTTCGCATTTTGTGCCTTCGAATGACTTTGCCTGAATTTCACTTCATCCCCTGGTTCATTTGAGTTTTCAAAAAGCAATATTCTTCTTGAAGACCTGTGGCTTAAACAGCTCATAACGACCGTGCCGTGTGGAAGCGTTGAGGATGTGTGCGAATCCACACGGCACGGTCGTTATGAGCTGTTAACGCAAGGTCGTCAAGAAGAATATTTCAGTCTGATTTTAATAAAGCAAGTCTGCTGTGAAATCAGGCCCAAAGACGGCGAGCGCAACCACAACATGTACGAACAATAGGAGGTTCCACGCGTCATTCGCCGCCATCTTGGTTCTTCCACTTCCGGTGTTGCTGCCCCCTCCCCTCACACGCCTATTTCGTCCCGTTTTTCGTATTTACGGAAAACCAAAATTGATTTTGAAATTTGATGTCCCAGTTTTAGAACTGGCTCTTGCATGTTCGTTTTTAAGGAAATTGAAGCAAATTTTGTCACATTTCTACTTTCATTAAATCTGAAGCAAAAGAAATCTGAACTAAAACAGAGCTTCGTCGCTCATGCGAAAAGTCAAAGGAAAGGAGAATTAAAATTTCACCCATGATTTCTGTTTTTCTGAATATCAAAAATTGAAAATCAAGATTTGTCTTTCCTAATTTTCAATTTTGAATTGAATTTGAATTTCATTGAATTGAAATTGAGTTTTCATTGAAGTGAAATTGAATTTTCATTGAATTGAAATTGAATTTCATTGAATTGAAATTGAATTATGGTATTGAATATTGCTGCTTGCCATACATGTCGAAACATGTCTTGTAAAAAAATTTAAAATGTTTTATTTCTTCAAGTTATTTCTCATCTGCTGTTCTCAAGAGCTAGAAAAAAAAATCACATTTTGGACTTTGTGGTAAAATCGGATTGAAAAAGGAATGGCTTGCCAAGGTCAGTCTGTTGATACTTCGTAGTTTCTCAAGAATTGGTTTTTAGAGAGAGGGACAATCATCATTTTCCACCAAACTATCGTTTCCCTTACGAAATGAGAATTTTCAGGCTGAAATTTAGACATTTCATATCGTTGTTTGGTGAGAACGGCAAGGAGAAAATCATGTAAAACGTGACTTGAGAATTATTGACACTCACAGAATCACTAACAACGTTGTTTTTTTCACTTTGCAGCATCTATAACAACTACAGCATCAAGTAAGTTAATGAATACAGAAAATACTCATCTTTTGAAACTACGAGAGATTTTTTGCGTAGATTATTTTCTTTTATCTCAGTGGACTCTCACTTCTGTTTTGTTGAACCCTACCGATTTTTAACATGAAAGTAAGCTCTGGTTTATGACTTCAATTAACTAACAGATGGAAAGTTGAGACTAGTGGGTGGAACTCGGAGGGGAGAAGGACGAGTGGAAATATATCACAATGGAGCCTGGGGAACAGTTTGTGATGATCACTGGGATCTGAGAGACGCACAAGTTGTATGTCGCGAACTTGGATTCCTTTCCGCCCTCTCTGCTCCAATAGTTGCTCGCTTTGGGGAAGGTAGTGGTTCCATATGGTTGGACGATGTACAATGTACGGGTTCTGAGTCCTCTATTAGAAACTGTAGGCATATAGGCTGGGGTAACGAAAACTGTGGTCACGGTGAGGATGCGTCAGTTGTGTGCTCAATAACGTGTAAGTATAAACCTTTAACATCGCCTTCGCCACTTATTTCTCCTCCCTTTTTGGTATTTCCCGGCTTTGTTTCGCTTGAGTAGTTTTCGCTTTTCTCGTCTTCTCGAGGTACTGCATGCGCATTTCACTGCTGTAGAGAGCTAATATAGTAAAATAGTAGAGCCGTCAATCCACCAAACAACCAACTAAAATGTAAAGTCTAGGCGGTCTTTTATAGGAATTGGTCGCTTTCGAGAGCTAATTTTCAGCTACCCTATCTATATATTAAGTAACTTGGATATCACTGTACTTTTCTCCAAACCCATGACATTAACGTTTGGAAGCCTTAAAACATTTGAACTCTTCCATAAAAGGTGAAACCGTCCAAGAGAGGATTAGGGATGATTTCTTAAGCGTGAAACTCAGGCAGTCGGTTGAGCACCGTGTCTCTCGCTTGAGAGCGCTAACGCTATAACAAAGGAAATATTATTGATTTGACGGAAAATAAGAGGAAGGATTTGCATAAAAAACTGTTTTGGTGTCGATTATTGTTATTAATAAAGTTTCTCCGATGTCTCGCGCGTTTCTCAGGGTCTTTTTTAAAGTTTGTAAACTATTTACGGAGAAATGTCAATAGAAAGTGAGGTCCTCACAAGTTATGTTGTTTTTATTTTTCAGCGACAGTGACAACGACAGCTCCAAGTAAGCTAGTAAATAAAGAAAACTATGCCTGTCTTTTTTTTATTACACTCGGAACAATTTTTAGCGTATTTATTTTCCTTGGATCGTGTAATCGTAGACCGACACTTCTTTGTTTTGTTGTTCTCTGCTATCAGTCAGACATATTTTTGGTTTGTCTCAGATGGGACATTACGACTAGCTGGAGGAACTCGGAGGGGTGAAGGACGAGTGGAAATATATCACAACGGAGCCTGGGGAACTGTTTGTCATGATAATTGGGACAAAAGAGACGCACAAGTCGTTTGTCGCGAACTTGGATTCCTCTTTGCCATTTCTGCTCCAATTAGCGCTCGTTTTGGCCTTGGGAGCGGTTCCATATGGCTGGATAATGTGAACTGCAAAGGTTCTGAGTCCTCTATTAGGAATTGTCCGCACGCAGGATGGGATAATCACAACTGTGGTCACTATCAGGATGCGTCGGTCGTGTGCTCAGTAGCAAGTAAGTAAAAACTAATTGCAACACTTTTATTACTCATCAACACAAGGTTTTTCCTCACGCGTCCACGTTTTGGTGTTTTTTGAGGTTTACCCTAAATGGTTTGGCTATCTTGTCGAGGTTTCGGGTCTCACAAATAGCGCTCTACACTAGATTAAAGTGTTAAAACCATAAAAACTGGTTACACCAGTTAAGACCCTTAAATTGGAAATTTCACTGTGGACGTTCATAACAAGGCGTCTCTCTCTACCCTACTAAACCCCGAAGTGGCAGAGCACAGAAACTGTCCGTTACAAAAACGGCATCATATAAAAGCCCTGAAAGGGCTCATTCTTCTGATACATTCGAGGTCAAAACACGAGTTTGCACAGAATTTCCTCTTAGCGGGCTTCCACAAATTGGAGCCCTTGTTATCTGTCAGTAGAAGCAGCACCAGTTACAGATTCAGATTTTTGTTTTTGAGTCTCTTTACTGCAGAATTATGATTTTCGGAAAACATATCCACATTAGTGTGGGTCCCTCAATTTAAAATACAGACTAGGAAAAGCACTTTTTTCAATGGGGTGCATGTTGAAAGTAATTTTAACTGGTTTACAATTCGGATGTACAGCGCTAACTATAGGTTAACCTTTAATTCCTTGAACGGGACGTTTGTCCATCACGTAATTACTACCCAGCGGGATGTCCTCGACTAATTGGACCTAATTTCGTGTTTGGGGCCTCTTTATTGAGACACAGTCAAACTGAGTAGTAAACTTTGTTTTTCCGGCTTTATTTATATATTGAGGTTTCTTTACGATACACAAAAAATAATTTACAGATAAATATTACAAAACACAGTGAAACAGGGATGCTTTTATTAAACAATTCGTCCTGGTAAAGTGGAACAGGGTGTTGCCATTGGGAAAAAAACTCAAGGTCGTTTTTCTCAGAAGCAACGGTCTTGGCAACGAGTCTAGCCTGGTCTCTTATTCTACTGATGGGCACATTGCCTACTTCTTCAAGTACAAAGGCTTGAGTGGTAGGCGAATCTTCAATTTAAACCAAACAAGGACGGTCAACCGGGCACATGATGGGACTAAAGTCAAAAAAATGTCTTGAAATTTTTGCTCGCGGTATAGCTTTAACCTGTTTTTAATGCACGATCTCTTTTCACTAGTTTATCCCTTTGTTAATGAATTCAGCATCACTGAAAAAAAAAAACATTATTTGTCAGATGATGTAAAAAGATCCGAAGAATGCAAGGCTCACATTCAGGGTAAGATGCTCAGATTTAAAAACCACCTTTCCTGTTATCAGTCTCGGCTTGTTAGAGGCATTTACCATCTCGTATTTTTCGGAAACGGCAAACTTCTGAGTGTCACGTGACATGGCTTGCGATCGAGTTTGCAGTCTGCGGTTCAATTT
The DNA here is from genome assembly GCF_036669935.1 of Montipora foliosa. Lineage (NCBI taxonomy): Eukaryota > Metazoa > Cnidaria > Anthozoa > Scleractinia > Acroporidae > Montipora > Montipora foliosa. The sequence goes on from NC_090871.1 coordinate 13,778,029, forward strand.
CTGTGGCTGGATATTCTTCTTGCGGTAAGTGCCTTACCCCAGCGTTTTTCACCTTACAATTCTGTAGGAACTCACTTTAAGCGAATTAGTTACCTTTCTCAATGCTTAACTCTTGAATGAACACTTTTTGCCGATCATTTGCACATCCTTAAGGCCGCTGGCTTGGTTGAATTAAAACATGTAAAGTAAAACATTAATCCAACATGGCACGTTTTTTTCCCGCCAAATGCCCAACCTTGTGCTAAAAAAAAGTCCATTTTTGCCACTACGACAAACCGCTAACGGCTATCCGCGGTTTGAAGTTTAGCTCAATGGTAGAAACGCTGCCGAGAGGAAAGGAGATGTTATGCTTGCGTGAATTTAACGACGGTTCGTGCGTAGAATTGAAGGGAGATTTTAAGAGGTCTTGGGCAGGGACGGTAGAAAACGTGCACCCCAAACTGGACCCCCAACTGGACCTCCTCGAGAGAGGAAAGAAAACAATAGATGGTTTTCAAAGTGACGTCATCAAATTCTAAAATCAAAATCGCAAGGTCTTTTGAATTTTTATCTAAAGGAGGTTGAAGATGACCTAGAAATAGATATATTTTGCAAGTTTCCAGTTCCTTGACGTCTTTCGTTTCGAAAATACAGCATTTTGAATTTCCGAATTGTCACCTTGCGTGACACCATGATAAAAAGCTATTTGGTTGATAAATGTCCATCCCTATGATTCTCAGCAGTTTGAGCTTTTCAAGTACATTAAGATATCTGTTCATACACGTGTATTTTATCTCATGAGCAAAAAGTAAGCGCTTTAATCGCAAAGTGAACTCCAGATGTTTTCGTTGATTACCGACCACCATATTGGTGGATCACATGACGTTTCCATTGAAAACTCTATAAAGTTGCGTGAAACGCTTTGACAAATAACTCAGAAACGATGTATCGTACAGACCTCAAAATTGGTGGTTAAAAGATTTTTTTCTAAGTTCTTGACCCTTTTCATTTAACGATTTCGAATTTATATTTGCGTGACAGTGAAACAAACTATCTACGGTTTGAATACGAGAAGCGAAAGGCTCTATCATCATACCGTGCATCTATAACCACAATTGCTTGCGCCTTGAAAATGTGTTTTTCTCCCGACTGGAGATTGCCTCGTGTTTTTCGCTTCAGGCTCACTCACTGCGGCACATGATTTCGAGTGCAATCTGTAATAGATATTAAAAGCAGGAGTATTTTTAAGGGAGCGACAAATTTGCACAAGCTCCAGTTCTTATTTGTGCTTATAATTTCAAATTGCACCAGGAAAAATGACGTACTAGTTTTTAATTAATAATACCGGTATACATGAAAGAATGCGTGGTATCTTATCAACCGCGTTCGATCAGGTTTTAAGTTTGAATGTCCGGTTAAAAAGTTCTAATACCCTGCCACATACTTACATAAGAACAACATCTATTGTATTCTGTCTGTCTCGTTCTTCAAAGAACTCCGCCAAATGCTAACTAACATGGCGCCGATGACGTAACGTGAAAACCACCTATGAGTGAAGGTTGCAGTTAGTAAAGGATTTCATCAGCTTCTGTGCCACAAAATGTAAAATAAAGTGACGACGGCGAACGATGGCTGTGACGACAATTAGTGATGATCACAAAGTGTACTTGTTTACGAGATCTACCAATTTGATCAGGGTGAATGCCTTTACATAAGAGCAAGCACTGTTTGGCAGTATGATTTCATTCATACCCCCGCAACCAGCACCCCATGTCGTCTTGTACCCTGTTTTGATAGGGTTATCATTTTAGAGACTCGCTTGAAGGTTTCTTGAGCACTGGTTTCTAATTCTGTACTATTAGAGCTGCAATTTACAATTGATAAACAAGCACGGGATTTCGATCATGCGAAGGATCAATGGCAGATGGAGAGGGTGAAAGAAGTGCAACTCCAGGGTAAATTACCAGTTTTATTATTTATTCCATGCACACATGATGAAATCATCATGAATATTTGAAGGATGAAGACTTACTGGGACCGATTTTGTTATTGAGCCCGCGATGCCTCCTTGAAAATATACATTGATATTTTTGGTAAAGGCTCTTGTTTTGCATACTCACATAATCGTTATAATTGAGTTAGCGACAAAAATAACTGTCTAACTCTGTATACACCACGAGGCTGTTTCGAAAACAGTGGCCAAGTGCATAGCTCTCGGATAAGGACTATAAACCGTAGGCCACGTCTCACAAATATATTTTGTGTTCATAAGTTCCCTGGAACGTTAAAGACCCACACACTATTCGAAAAGAGTAGACGATGGAGTCCCCAGTGTTGTGGCTGTCCTGTTTTCTCCGGCAGAAGTGGCCGGCTTGGCAGTGATGTCTCTAAAAAAGGCTTACGGTGTATGAGGCCACCTAAGCAGAAACAGCCATAAGTCAAGAAGGGACTGAGTCAAAGAGGGCCGAATGCTGGAACATGTAGATGATGTAGATAGCGCGGAAAGACTTTATGAGTGGCGCGAGTATCGGTCAGACCAACGGCATGCAGTTAATGTGATGATCCTGTTGGAACAGAATCACTGATTTAATCAGGGGGTCATAATTATTGAAGGATTGTTCATAGAAATGGGAAGGTGCATTGAAGAAGATAAGGAATCTTTACTATAACAAATAGCTCACACACAGGATTACAAGTGACGGTGATCGGCAGCGAAGCCATAACCACCTCTCTTCTCCTCCCACGGCCATGCAGTGTTCATCTGGCCCGGGTTGCTCGAAGCATGGTTAGCGGTCACCAGCGTTAAATACCATGAAAACCTATATGTTTTGATTCCTCTTAACCAACGATTAGCACTAACCAGGCCTCGAGCAACCTGCCCTGTTCTTCTTCTGTCCAGATAGAGTAATAACGCTTATTTATATGGTTCGATTCATTTTCTTTACTCTCTTTTTAATCAGGAAACCAGTACATGTTAAAATGACTGTACTTAACCAAGGGGTTTCAATTATTGACTTATTAGTCTTTTATAATTGTATCTTATAGAGAAACTCAAGAAACTAAGGAGCATTCTCAAAGGTAGCTCACTATTAAATTATTTTCTTGGATGTGTGCAATGCAAATGTGATGGGGGAGGCTGGTCAAATTAGATACATGACAACATGCAGTACGGTTAAAAAAGTAATTTGCAGCGTTGAGATGCTTCAAGCTAGTGTACTCCCGTGGCGGGATTTGGATGACATCAACAAAGATAACATTCCACTGACATCTTCATTAAGCGACATTTCTTTTAGCTTCTTACATGTTGTACATTCCCAACCTTATAGGAGTGATTAATTACACGAAAGGAAAATCCTGGGTATCAGTTACAAAACTGAGAAGATAGACATTCACTTCAGAAATTAATAACGTTTTAAAGTCGTGTCTGCCACAGATTCGGAGTAATTTGGTTTAAGCATCGATTTCGGTGATTTTGTGTACCTCCGTTAAAATACCTTTTTAAACAATTTGGGGACTTAAAGGGGCTACTAGGTCATGCAATTTTAGGCAATCTCAGCATTGATCAAATGGTCATAGAATTAACTGAAATAACAAAGTAACGGCTCAAAACTATAGAAGAACTCAAACAAAACACAGGAAAGCTAAGAAGGGACAAGGATGGACAAAACTGGGGAGGATTGCAATGGATTGCATTTGGGTAAATTTGAAAAACGTCGGCCCACCTTTTTTCAAATTTATATCAGTTTATATCAAAATGCCATTTAAACAGCTGGAAAATCACTCTCCGTTGTTATGTGGCCGTGATTTTGCAAATGAAAGACTCTTGCTCTCCCAATTTGACGTTTAGAGCGCATAACTAACAAAATTAAACAAAATTACCTAAAACAGCGTGACCTAGCCCCATTAAACAGCTTTCTGCGGACATAGGCACAGGTCTGCCTAGTGGTTTCCGTAGATGTCATCTAATTTGTGGGAGTAGACGAGGGTTGCCAAAATTCTCTTCCCTTGTCTTCCCTCCCCCTCTCCCTGGTCCAGGATTTCTCGATTACTATGGTTTGGGTTAGTTGTTGGCTCCTGGGAAAATGAAATTGTTATCGTTGCGCTGACATTTTTCGTCATGATTCGCGCTCTATACCGTTTCTTTCTCAAACTACTAAGATCGACATCAATCGTTTTGGTCAAACAACTTGAACACGTGGAGGAAGCGAGTTTTTGGCGAGTTCGTGGCCTGGATCAGCCCACGTTGAATGGGCTCTGAAGAAGTATGACTGCTTTCCAGTTTTGGAAATTGGCTATGTTAGTGTTTTCAGTTGGTCGCGATTTCTGGTGTTATCCTTGATGCAAAAATCTGTAAAACCCTAAGTCTCGGGAAAACGGTGCGGTTTCAACACTTCCTTCAGCATCCTTTCGATGTTGTTAAACGATGTTCACCGCTGAGGTTCAACAAGCTTTAAATTTTAAACTCAAAGAAAAAGAGGTATCACAAAGAGGGCTTGTGAACATTATGACGCTTTATTTTAAGACACAAAGTAGCTGCTTCCTAATACTGTTCATGGCTTTTATTTTTTGTTCACTGCTTCCTTCGCCAATAAGGATCAATTCGCTTAGCAAATGGCGGGGCGTCAAGCGGCCGTGTTGAAGTCTTCTATAACGGAACGTGGGGAACTGTTTGTGATCATAGCTGGGGTATCAGTGATGCCAACGTGGTTTGTCGCCAGTTGGGATTCTCTCGTGCATCCTCTGCTCCTCACAATGCAAGATACGGCCCGGGGACTGGCAAAATCTGGATGTATCATGTCAATTGTGGTGGAAGAGAACCTTCATTGTTTGAATGTAAGCACGACGGTTGGGGAACTCGCCCGGGCCACTGTAGCCATAGTGATGATGCAAGTGTTGTTTGTGTCTAACACAATGAGAAATTATCTTCCCGGGGTCCAAAGACGCTGTATCTGCTACAGCTATCTAAATATGTTATTGGTAGTTCTAAATATAACTAGTAGCCTTTAAAACCGTGTTGATTAATTCCAATTATTTCTCTTGAAAGTACATGCTAAATGGAATGCCTATGAGCTACAAACCACGACTTTAAATTGAGAACGAAGCCCCCTTTTTGGCAGATTGCTTCACGGTTACGTCTAATTCTTACCATCAACTACAACAGTACAAAGTTTCTTCACGGTTCCCATAAACAATAGTCGGGAAACCAAATATTGTTCACAGGTGGGGGGGTGAGGGGGAAGGGGTTATCAATGGGACTATTATTTCCTTGGAAAAAGAAACGGTGTATCAAATGTTTTGTAGCTCATCTGTTAATTGCACTCACTTTTGTTAAGGAATTTTCGTTGAATTTTAATTCCATGACTCAAAGTGATAACCGAGGCAACACAGCTTCCTTTGAAAGCGCGTCCACGTGCAAAACGTATTTCCATACAAAAGAAAACTAATAATCTCTGACCTAGTTTTGAAAAAAAAAAGCTGAATTAAAAAACAACCAGAGGCAGCGGGAACAATGACGGCAACAGTACCGACAACACTAATCTTATTGGTTAAATAAGGAAAATGGTCGAACTGCACGTGTGGCGCGCCTTTTTTTAGTACGGCAGTTTTCATCTTTGCCGCGTTCTGAAAAACGACACCTTGAGGAAGAACCAAATATAAGGTTTTGACGACAACACGTGCATTTGACGAGTGAGTCTCTCATTCACTGGCTTTCCTTTAAAACCGTGCGAACCGCCAATCCACTTCCAGGGCACTTCCCTCATATTATACAAGGTAATCAAGATGAGATGATCGCGAAATATTTTTTGGATTGCGCAAAGTTAAGTTAGGTTAAGAAGTGTCGTTTCGTTGTACTAGCCGTCGTCTTTTCTTAAACTTCCCAATAACTATGATCTGAGTGCCGTAGCAATAATGACACGATAAAATTCCTAAATTCCACTTGTCAACAAAAAAAAATCAAGGTAGAATAAGTGTTACGGGTTAAACCCAATTAAAAATCACCGTAGAGTGCAGTTAAATCTTAATTTGTTTAAACGATGATTTTTTTGCAATAAATGAAACTTATCGCAAGCTTTGTTGGATACCACCAGATACGTTTCCACTATTGTCTTTGTACCACTAGATAAAGTCTCATCACCCATGCACACTGAGCAACATTACATCGGGCAGACAATTCCCCTGGGCGGATTCAGGGGTGATTCAGTCGTGCGGTTTGGTCGAACCCTTAGGGTAAAATGAGAAACGTCAAAACACGAGCAGTTTCTAGTGCAGTCTTTGTTTGAAATATCACAAAACAGGGATACGATCATCTCTTAAAAAGGAAAGCGTTTCCAAAGACCCAAATTTAAAAGTCTCTGTAAATGGGGTAACATGCCCCACGGAACTTTCAAAAAGGTCCACCTCCGGCCGATGATTCTCTAAGCCCCTGGATCCGCCAAACAGTTCCGGAGCTTAAGTACATGATGACGGAGGGCGCATTTACTTTAAAGGGTGATGGACAGCGGGTACAAAGTGCTTTTAAGTGACGCACGGCTACCGAAAATAGAATGTTTGTGTCTGTGCTAAACTGGAGTGCTGCGAGTAGAAATCTTGAAAGATTCTTGATACAGCTACTAGCAAAGGGTCATAAGAGAGTGTTTTTCAATTCCATTTTCTTTTGACTTTTTTGGGTTTTAAAAGAAATACTTATAAAATGCCATCTATTTTTATTCGCCTCCTAAATTTGACGACTGACAGAGAAGGTCTCGGATTTTTTTTTAACGTTACTGACATTTTTATTCCCAACTATGCTTATGTCCTGCTTTATTGTATAGGTAATGAAACAATATCACTGCTTCTGGGAACTCTTCCAGCGCCGACTTAATTACTTTCGTACCGATATTTGTAACTCTTCCCTTCAAACCCGAGCCCAAGCAAAGAAGAGATCAGTATTCAGCGGAATTCAGCCTTCCGTGAGGCATAAAGAATTATATCGATCTCGGAGGGTGTTGTCCGCCTGGCTCCAGTTGTTTGAGGGGTGGATAGCGCTATCCGCAGGATAAATCACTATCCAGCGGATAAACACTATAGAAAACAAATTAAGTTATTCAGTGGATATCGCTATCCACCCTTCGATTAAATGGGCCTGGACAATACTAGGCTACTCCCTCCTCGATCTACATAATCAAAATTAATGCTTCATGTCAGCCTTAACGTACATTTGTTCATTGACCCATTAAATTTTCGCCCAACCATTAATTGCAAGAAACAAAAAGAAAAAATACGAGGGGGGGGGGGGGGAGGGAGGGGGGTAAAACAGCTTTTTTTTTTCCTTTCCCCGATCTTTGAATGTTGTAGCTGCCATTTCATTCTTGTTTCTTGTGCTTAAGGTGATTCCCTGGTTTTGCATTGCGCAACCCTACTGCGGATAATTTCTTGCGTCATTGGCACATGCATTAGCTCGCGCACATAGATAAAATGGCGGATTTTCATTGACGCCAAACTTAATCCGCCGAGGAATGGCTATTTTCTCCTAAACGATTACGGTGACCCCCATTCTTTATTTCATTTTTTGCTGAGCACAGTGTCTAAATGGAGTAATAAAAAAATCAGCAAAAATCTAGGGTCAGTTTTTTGCCAATTTCATAAAATTGTACGAAAGGAGCTATTGCGAGTCGAACAGCCCACACTCAAGTTAAACATATTTTGGAGTGTTAAGTACTCAAAAAGGCATTCAAATACATTTTTAGGTAGGTACGTGAATTAAGGATAGAATCACACCAGGCTCTCCGGATATATCATGGATTACATTTTTAATATCGAGCTAAATTTGTGCGACATTGGGGATGCGTGGCAGTTGTCAAAGTGGCTTTTATAACCGTATTCGCCAGCGCCGTACCATGGAAACGAGCACGGTGAACCCCCCTCCCCCCCTCCCTTTTTTTATTACTTTTTTATCATCTCCTTGACATGTTACAACATTGAGCGAAGTTTCATCGGAAATCTATGACAAGTTTTATTTTTAGGGACCACCTTAATTCGAAGTCCATCTCAGAGTGTTGCTCCATAAACCTGAGAAAGTATTGATAAGAATCGTTACGACAGCAAAGTATTAAGAACTGATTAATCAACCCTTTGACTCCCAAGAGTGATTGACATAAGTTTTCTCCTCACAGGCTCAATACATAAGTAAACAGACTGATAGCGAGAATAAGGAAATTCATCACCGGGTATTAATTATCTAGATCAGTATATTATCAAATTCCCGTTACTGACATAAAAAGTAATGTATGGCAGTCAGTAGGAAGAATTTACATTCAGATCTTGGGGATGAAAGGGTTAATGTACTGAATTCTGCAAGGATCAGGGCCTAGATATATGAACGCCGACTTACTCAAATCTGCGATAAAGCATACCACGCTTCAATTCGGTCTTCAGATGCTTCACAAAGGAACAAGCAATCTTAGGCTGAAGTTAGTGTAAAAAGAAGAGTCCAAAACAATCGTGAAGGACAAAAAGCGCTCTAAAAACCATTTCCCTGTCGATTACATAAGGCATTTTATGGGTTTTGCTTTCGAATATCAGTAGTGTTTGTGAAAGACTACAAATCCCCCACGAAATGAAATTATTAATATCACCGATCCAAAAAACAAACAAACAATAGAAAGAATAGCAATCAAACAAAAGAAAAATTAACTACCGAGTAAACCTTGAAAGAAAACTTAGAGAAAACCGCAAAACTGATAACAATGATTTGCTGTACACCAAACGTACAGTGTAAACTCAGTTTTGGCTATGATTTTTCCTCAACACACAATCGACACACAATATTCTCCCCTGCTTTACTGGTGAGTGTTTCAGTTAGTGGAGAGATAGGCCCCTTTCTGTGAGGTGATTCTTGTTGGAGCACCATAGATTCCACAGAGGTTGATTGATGTCTACATATACTGCCGATTTAAACATTAAAGTGTCCCTAAGATCAAAACTTGTGTATTTCATTTTTTACTTGCATTTTCATGTTGAATATGTCTTTCTTACCAACCTTGCGAAATATCAATCCCCTACGAAGACTGGAAGTGCGATATCTTTTTTACCGTTTTCAGTCAAAGATTGCAAAGGCCGCCATTACTTGGCCTTGTGCCTGGAGGCCTGGTTGCGTGTTATAGGTAGTGACGTCAGAGACTTAAGGCGAACTCTTCAAATGGCTAATTTTCATGTGGAAATTACGGGTTGACATTCCTTTTTTGCAACTAATTGGTCGATTTCATACACCGTAATCTGCTGTGTCGAACTAAAAAATGCCTTCAAGTCGCTGTTCAGTGCAATTCTGCAGCAATAGTTGAAATATTAAAGAGAAAGTAAGGCCTAGAAAAAGTTTCTCGATCTGAATCGAAAGTTCTTTACCCGTATTGTCATACTTGACCACTCATTTGGACTAAATGTGTTTAAATAGCCAGCGATAACGCTTCAAAAATGGGCAATTTTAAATTGAAATCCGTCAACTTTGTTTTTGTGTATGCAAACGAGGCTATGACGTAGCAATAGTCAAGGATTTCTCCGGATGACAGCTCCGGATGACCAGATGTACTTGATGTAAACAAGGAAAACACAGGCTCCACCATCAGAACAGATTTACCTCGTAGTCGTTAAACAGGGTTTTATATGTGAGTTATCATTACGAGAGTTTTACGAGGCGAAAGAGAGCTTGCAGTGCTATCCCGCGCTCATTGGTGTGAAATAAACGCCTGGAAATCAAGTTTAATCTGTCTACCGTGGCTTTCTACGAGCCCCTGTTACAACTTCAAAACAAACGATCGATTTATATATTTCCATCGAATGCTAAGAGTAAATCGTTTCTGTAGTGTCTAAAAAAACTAACAAAATTTAACGACTTTAACTACATTTCAAGTTGTTTATTTTACTGCCTGGAAAAGCGCATAACAGTGAACGTCGTCTATATATTGCCTGATTCAGTTTTCTCGCTCCAATATAATGGTATTTTGGACTAGTTGACCGAGATTTCAGTATGAAGCGAATGTTACCAAGACCAATATTCAGAAACCTAAGGATCCCGCTTGAAGTCCTCCGCAAAATGACAGACCCGAACAGACAATATAGCAGTCAGGTTTTACAGGTTTGAGAAATCCATCCATGTTTTATCTTCGCAGGCCACTTTTTCTTTAAAGTTTCATTTTCCGGTGGAATCTTCTGTTTTTTTAGACATATGTCTAGTTTCATCCCCCTCGAAAGTGTAAACCCCAACAGCGGTAATTGTTGCTGTGAAAAAGCCTTGCTATGTGTATTGAGCGAGATCTGAAAGTTTCGTCGGCGAAACAAATACGTGCTGAAGCATCAAAGACGGCTGTCGCAGAAGAAAGAAAGTGAAAAAGAAAAGAAGGTACGCTTGTCGAACATTTGTATGTCGCATGTTCAAGGTTTTTGTTTCGTTTACATTTGCTCCGGCAGATTTTTTCCACCTAGTTTGATTGACCAGATAATTTACAGCTATTAAGTAACTTGAGTTTTTGTCGCACTTATGGCCTACTTGGCCAACTATCTATTGAACGACAAGACCGTTTATCATAGTTCATCTTACATTTGAATTTCTTGGAGCAGAAAGGTCACACAACATTGAGAAAGGTCAGAAAGTGATCGGAGAACGAATAAGGTCGAACTCGTTTGTTGACTATTGCTACGTCATAACACGTCATATCCAAGATGGCGCTCTCCAAGTCACGAAAGAGGCAACTTCGAAGTGCTTTTGTCACATTTCTACAGGGAACTGGACAAAACGGCAATTATTTTCGAATTCCTGGGGAAAAGTTTTAGTAATTTAGAGAAACTTTTTCTAGACCATACTTTTTGGGATTTCATTCTCTCACAACCCTCCGAGCGGAGCCTCGCCACCGCGAGGTATTTTTGTTCGTTTGTTTACAAAAGACTGCTTTGAGAGGGTCTTTCATCTTGGAGGATCCAAAGGGACGATTCTTCCTCACGCTGTTCTGACAAATTTGGAGGAAAAGGACAATAGAAGGTGGTACCCTCCGTGCGTTCGTGGAAAGAGTATGTGCAGGCCTGGTATGTGTGAGCCCGTGTGATCTTAATTTTTTCCCGAAGCCGAGTGTTTTATGTTTGTTCCTCCAGGACCCACATTCGGATAATCCGCGCTTTTTTGTATATGTTTTGTTCCGATCATAAAGAAATTTGAAATGTCGAAAGTGTACCTTCCCTTCGTACTCAACAGAACGACGAGGACAATGACAACACGACTGTAGTTGTTCTGGATGAGAATCAGCCGGTTATCTTGAAACTGAACACTGATATTAATAATATTGCGACGTCTTTGTTTACCTTTGAATGAATACGATAATTTGATAGTTTGCCCTTTTTATTTTCAGTCATTTGACAAGTACTCCAAACACTGTAAGGCTGATATAATTTCAGATCATATACTTCTTTTAGAGTTCCACTGTGCCCAACATCAAAGGAATGCTATACTAATGGCAATGGCCATATTATTTTAGAAGATACATCTTTCATCTTAAGAGGGGGCTTATTAGAGAAGGGGGGGGGGGGGCTTATTTGATAGAGGGGCTTAATTTATAGAGGGTTTATGGTAGGTTCAACTCCTGCAAAAGGTGCACTCTGGTTTTCTCCGAGTATCCCCAAGTTAACATCGAAAAATTGATCTCTTCAATTAATCTCTTCAATTTCAAAGGGTCTATACTGATTATACATTTATGAACAAGTACCCCCAAATTATTGTTTTCACAGCCATCGTCATCATCTTTTTTTCAATTACCTTCCAAATTATGCCTGTTGTAGGATGATGATTGTTTTGGGACTACCTCAGAAAACGCACATCGTTATAATTAAAGAAGCACCTTACCTTTACATACATGAAGTGCTAGTTTACTACCCATGTCAAACATGTGAGCATTAGCCCTTACTAATGAAATTGGGCCCACAAAAGGACAGAGAAAAACTCTCAAAGTAAGAAAAAAAAAAAAAACATGATTGACCTTAATGTTATATCTATCAAACTGTTTTTACTTCCTTGCCATTGAACACCCTACTGACGCATGCTCATCGTGACCAACAGTCATGAATACCCCATCCCCTGTGCCCACAGTCCATTAGAGAGTCCTCTGATCCAATACAGTGTACATTGTCCAACCATATAGACCCACCACCTTGCCCAAAACGCGCGTCTTGTGTATGAAGACCAGAAATGGCAAAGAGGAATCCAAGCTCACGACAAACAACTTTTGCGTCTCTTATGTCCCAATAATCATGACAAACAGTTCCCCAATCGTCATTGTGATATATTTCCACTCGTCCTTCGCCCTTACGAGTTCCTCCATCAGCCAGTCTTAATATTCCACCCGTGAATAAATCTGTTACAAAGAAGAGTGTTTTTTACGACTGTATTGAAACTGAGAGATTTAACATGTTGACCCCGGTGAACTCGGAAATGGAGAGATTTATTTTTCGATGTTGATTCGTCGGAATAGGGCCAAATATGGGGACGCGCTCTTCTTCTAGGCATACCGGAATGCTGGCGGGGAATAGGTGAAAAAAAAGGGTTCGGTCGAACCCAAACCGTTTACCTAAAAATAGAAGATGACAAGGGCTTGCCTTTTTAACTGTGACCCTGATTGAACCCCACACTATATATAGTGACTCAAAATAATAATAAACACAAGAATTGATGTTTTGGTTTCATTAATGCCAGAATATTTCAGGAGGATTCACAATGGCTGCTACCAAAGCCTTAACGCATTAAAAAAACATCAACACCTTTTAATTTTAACTTGAAGATTATCATTAAATAATGCAATACAAATAACTTCAATGGATCAGCCATCTTCTTCCATATTTATCAGCTTAGGAGTGGTTATTGTCGCTGGAAAATAAACTAAAATATAAAATAAAGTAAAGTCATTCTTAATTGAAGAGTCAAAATAATTCTCCATAAAGAACAACACATATATGCGCTTGACATGTTCAGCATTTTGTTGCCATGCATTGCGCATGCTCACCCTGTGTTTTCCGAACACACCACCCTGACAGTATTTCATTTTAAAGATCAACTAGAGACACTAGTACGGGTCAGGAAACACTACCGGTGATTATGAGTCCTCGAGCTCATGCATGATCTACCAGATACAAAAACGCCATAACCAAAGGTTAGATAGTGCGGGCGGTAACAGTCTTATCGGACGTGTATTATGATGTTATTTCTATATAGAATTGTTTAGTTCCAGCAGTAAATAAAGCGATAAAAAAATATTTTGTTTCTCGTCATGAATTTTGTTTCAATTTGGAGATGTGGAGCAAAATTGTGATGTGCTTGAACCACGATCCATTCTCTCGATCTCCATTTCAGCGGTTTTTTACACATACGTATTGCGGGCTCCTTTTTTTTTTTTTTGTACAACTCATGATCACCGCAATGATTATCTCTACTTTTAAAAATGATGCAATTTAATTTGCTACTGTAACTTGCGGCTAAATTTCCATACCTTGTTGCATCTTTTTTTTTTTTTAATTTCGAGCCTAGGGTATGTTATGACAGCGGTTTAACTAGAGTCGAGGCTCATTGCCGAAAAATGCGTGGAAACCGCTTACGAACTTTCATCTTGCGAACGAAATGGTTTGTTTTCTTTAATGTTCAGGAAAATAAGAGTTTCAAAATAGTCAATCTCTTTGGCTTTTATCTTTGTGAGGATAGTAAGCAGCTGCCTTATCACTAATATCAGACATTTCTTCTGTTTTATGCGGAAAATATCGTGATTATGCGGAGGATTCGGATTTTAGGGAATTATGCGAATCCGCATCGCCGCATCCTGTCAGATGCCATGTAATGTAATGTTCTCTTAAAGAAGTTATGTCTTGATTGAGTTGAGATAAATTGATAAATCTCCACCTTTGCGCTGGAGGTCGAAATGATATCCAACGGAAAGCCGTCAATTTCATTCGTACTTTACCCATAGTTGGTAAGTTTCAAGTGATCAAAGGTCTGAACGCTCTTTTGTACATGATCGGGCTCAAATTGCGTCATGTGCATCCGTCCATTCTTAGTGGATGTCCAAAGAATGCGCTGAAATAGAGAATACGCACCACGCATGCGCAATATTAATCAACGTTGACATTAGGATTGCGGGCTCTTCTTGGTCTCCCGCAACAAACACAATACCGCATGCACAGCACTTTGAATAGTATTTCCATACTGGTTGTCTTTGATCTAAGATTCCTCTTACTGAAGGATGTAGTTCACACAAACTGCCAGTGTAGCCGATCGATTGTTGCGTTATCTTGTTTTGTCACGTAATCGAGATATAAGAGGCTCTCGCCCGCTATTTCCCAGGACTCCTTTGGCCGTTCTCGCCATTGCGTGACAAAATACAATTGTGTCATCAAGGGATTGATAACGATCTCATCTCATCATTGATAGCAGTCCCATCTCACATCTCATCAACTCGTGCGTAAATACCGTACGCTCGCACTTTCTGTACACAGCCAGCCCTGGCTTGACCTCCGTGGTGGGCACTTCGCTTCGCTTATTATAATG
>NC_090871.1:13800058-13807558 GCF_036669935.1 Montipora foliosa
AGGGTCCATGCACGGGGGAAAATCGATCCTAGGAGGCAACCACAGTGACCTGCAATAACCCATGGAAATTAAACGACATTTACTTGACTTCTGTTGAAATTCAAACTTTAGCGCACATACTGTTCGGGAATACCCACACTCAAAATCAAACAATCGAAACTTGGACTGTATATCCTTCTTTTATTCCCAACAATAATCAACGTTCGCTCACACCGTACATACATTCCAACTAACAACAACTCTTTCCTGTTTTGGCATTTAAAGGTCTAAGATATCTATTATTCGCATATGATAAGTACATGTCATATTCTTATCTCCTAAAGCACATGGCGCACGTGGCCAGTTGGAAAACATGGTCTGGACTCTGGACTGGACTGGACTGGACTGGGGGTTAATTTATTAGAATCAGTTTCTTTACAAATAGTCACCCGAGATCAACACAGCAGTATTTTGCTCCATTTCTCTTTAATTTGAGGTAATCTTTTAAGCGAGTATTTACAAGCTTCGCTACACATACTTAGAAAGTTCTCCGTAATACCATCCCTCACCTCTCCCTGTGAAGAGATCACACTCAAACCACAGACTCCGCAACTATTTTTGATGTAAGACAAAATCATGACCTGTCCCAGTACCCTGTGTGACTTTTCTTGTCAATGCTTTCAATCACTGATCTGTCTTTGACCTTTTAAATATAACGCAATATATATTTTGTCACATTCTATTTGGTGCTTTCTTTCATGAATGCCAAAGGCTCAGGCTTCGCTTTATTTATCCAGCTTACTGAGTTGTACCAAGCTCGCTATTCGTGTGTGTTCTGGAGTATACGTCTCATGCGAGACAATGTCGGTAAATCTACCGAGTTACCGCACGACATCTTGAACATCTTGAAGTCATTATCACTGAGGGTCTGGGTAATTGTCGAGAGTCAAGAGTCGAGAGTAACATGTCGAGAGTCGAGAGTAACATGTCGAGAGTCGAGACTGACATGTCAAGAGTCGAGATTGACATGTCGAGAGTCCAGAAATCATCGATTTGAACACTTTTTATAACAATCAGAGCTTGCGTGATAGTTCCTTTGGACTGATTGTTGAAATCTTATCATAAGAAATAGTCCGGAAACATGCTAAGCCCTGCGGTCATGCAACATTTACGCGTATTTTCACCATTTGCCATCTGACAATGATGACTTCTGTTCTGCCGAAGTAAACTGGAACATCATTATCTTTATTTCGGTACGAAAGAAATGAGAAAAATTCCACCGAAAAGGTGCACGTGATCTCTTAGAATAACAACTATTTTGCGAATAGTCTGTACACAACTATCCAAAAACTACTCGGAAAACTAACTTTACGATCAGTCCAGTCCAGTCCAGAGTCCAGTCCATATTTTCCAACTGGCCGGCGCACGTTACGTTCAAAAGCAATTAACTGAAAGCAATTAACTTGTCAAAATACATCCTTATCTCTTTAAAATTGAAATACAGGCGATCAAAGTTTCTAACATCTTTAAATACAAATACCGGCTAAGTTAAGAGTCTGTGTATAATAAAGGTATTATTAAAGATCACGTTGTGTTGCGTTACGTAACGCGGTATGTTTCCCAACACATACCAAAATTTTGAACTTGTCAGCCGGAGCCTGACCGGGGAGTTGGAAAATGCAACAGGCTTCTTTCGCGAGTTGTCCCTAAAAACCCATCTTTGCCGTGCATACTATGTGGAAAGATACATATTTAGCTGAACAATTCTGATTGATAGAGGAATTCTCTTTACAAATTATATGGTATGGTATGGTCTGACCTGCTATAGTTCTCACTATCGGTAAACGCCTTTATTTTTCACGATATAACCGCTAATATATTTTAGCACAGGAATAAAAGTATACCCAGGCTTTCGTGTTGTTGGCTTCGTGAACATCTTGGTCAGTTCTTCTCCGACACTTTCTCTGAGCTGTAATTTAAAGTAAATGAAGACAAAAGCTCCGTTTTATTTTCCGCGGGTAAAACTCGGAGTACTCTGTATTTTCAAAGGTTATTTTTAATTAATATAAAAGTAATTAAAGTAATTATTTAACTTTCTGTAAATGTCTGAAATCTATAGTAATGATACAGTCACTTCTGCACATCATTTGTTTGAAGGAGCAACTTTCCTAGAGATGTACATGTATAGTGTAAGTTGGTGGCAAAGCTATACCTTCCAATATAGATTTGTTTCCAAATTCTATCATTTGATACGTTCGGAACACCTTCAGAGACAAATTCAGGAAAGCCTGATCCTTCGATACTGCGCCTTTGGTCTTGCAATTGATCTAAAAAGGAACAAACCAGTTGAAGAAATGTACGTCGTAGCTGATTTTATGAACTTTTGTTCTGTAGGTCTACATTTCTCTACTTTTTCTATAATTCCATTTACTTTGAGTTGTGTTACATGATTGCCAGTCTCGTACCTTGCTCAAAACGCTCTCATTTCTATACTTTTTCTATTATTCCATTTACTTTCAATTGTGTTACATGATTGCCAGTCTCGTACCTTTTCGGGCACTCTTCAAAAAACGCTCTCATTTCTATACTTTTTCTATTATTCCATTTACTTTGAATTGTGTTACATGATTGCCAGTCTCGTACCTTTTTCGGCACCCTTCAAAAAACTCTCTCATTTCTCTACTTTTTCTATAATTCCATTTACTTTGAGTTGTGTTACATGATTGCCAGTCTCGTACCTTGCTCAAAACGCTCTCATTTCTCTACTTTTTCTATTATTCCATTTACTTTCAATTGTGTTACATGATTGCCAGTCTCGTACCTTTTCGGGCACTCTTCAAAAAACCCTCTCATTTCTATACTTTTCCTATTATTCCATTTACTTCCAATTGCGTTACATGATTGCCAGTCTCGTACCTTTTTCGGCACCCTTCAAAAAACGCTCTCATTTCTATACTTTTTCTATTATTCCATTTACTTTGAATTGTGTTACATGATTGCCAGTCTCGTACCTTTTTCGGCACCCTTCAAAAAACCCTCTCATTTCTCTACTTTTTCTATTATTCCATTTACTTTGAATTGTGTTACATGATTGCTAGTCTCGTACCTTTTTTGGCACCCTTCAAAAAACCCTCTCATTTCTCTACTTTTCCTATTATTCCATTTACTTCCAATTGCGTTACATGATTGCCAGTCTCGTACCTTTTCCGGCACTCTTCAAAAAATGCTCTCATTTCTATACTTTTTCTGTTATTCCATTTACTTTGAATTGTGTTACATGATTGCCAGTCTCGTACCTTTTTCGGCACCCTTCAAAAAACCCTCTCATTTCTCTACTTTTTCTATTATTCCATTTACTTTGAATTGTGTTACATGATTGCCAGTCTCGTACCTTTTCTGGCACCCTTCAAAAAACGCTCTCATTTCTATACTTTTTCTATTATTCCATTTACTTTGAATTGTGTAACATGATTGCCAGTCTCGCACCTTTTCCGGCACTATTTAAAAAACGCTCTCATTTCTATACTTTTTCTATTATTCCATTTACTTTGAATTGTGTAACATGATTGCTAGTCTCGTACCTTTTTCGGCACCCTTCAAAAACCTCTCTCATTTCTCTACTTTTTCTATAATCCCATTTACTTTGAATTGTGTTACATGATTGCTAGTCTCGTACCTTTTTCGGCACCCTTCAAAAAACCCTCTCATTTCTCTACTTTTTCTATAGTTCCATTTGCTTTGAATTGCATTACATGATTGCCAGTCTCGTACCTTGCTCAAAACGCTCCCATTTCTCTAATTTTTCTATTATTACGTGGAATGCCGAAGGCATCCACGTCTTAAAACCGGGCTGGTGTCTTTTTTTGTTGGTAGTCACAAATGTGCATACCCCACGGATATTAAATTAATCTCCGAGCGGGTGAACTGATTTACATTTCCTCCAATATTTCTAAACTTCCCTACCCCGAAGAGAACTCATATACTTCCCAAACCATCAGGATTCTTCTCTGCTAGCGCGATAGACCACTCGGCGCCAAGTCGGTGAAAGCAAACATTTATAATAGAATCTTTCCGCCCGCCATGATTGTTTCAGTATTAAACTATTCGATAAAGTGGATAGATGCTTTTTCTTTGAGAAAGGCAAGCTTTAAAGGTAAGGAGAATTTTCTACGTTATTTCTAGATCTTGCTTCGTACTTGTGTGTTCCACTGTGAACATTGACCGTTTTTATACTAGAGACGCATAATCCGTCCAGACGAATTATGCGTCTCTCATGTTATCCGTCTAGTGTAAAGACGGGACGAACTATATGAGACGCATGATTCGTCTTGGACGAACTTGAGCAAACATTTTTTCTGCGTCTGTTAATTTCGTCTAGTATAAAGACGGGCACTAGACGCATAATGCGTCTGGACGAACTTTCCAGTTTAGTGCGTCTTCGAAGACGCACTTAAATAAATTCTTCGTCCAGACGCATAATGCGTCTTGTGGCCGTCTTTATACTAGACGAATTTAACAGACGCAGAAAAAAAGTTTGCCCAAGTTCGTCCCAGACGAATTATGCGTCTCTAGTATAAAAACGGCCATTATTATTTTGCATAGAACGAATACTTCATTAGAAGCATTTTGCATAGAACGAATACGTACTCCAATATTTCTTGGGAACCAGTTTGTTCGCCGTTTTGACGTAGAAAGAAAATAAGAAAATAACTTTCAACGGCCAAACAAGATAAAAAATGAAATTAAAAAAAAAAACGAATTAGTTATCGCCGTCACGGGGACTTCGCAGCCGTCCCCCATCCAAGTACTAACCTCATTCGGAGGAGCTTAACTTCAGCTGACACTTGGACTAGCATCAACGATTGTGATCTTTGTGTTAAATTCGCACATAGATCTTGTCGAACTTTATAACACTTGAAACAAAAAAAAACGCACGAACAAAAACCAGGTGTCATGCCGTCATTTTGTCACAGATGCATCCTTTGTTTCGTGAGTTGTCAGTAAACACGCAAGGTATAACTTGATCACAGACTTGTATGACCAAAATTGAACTCTGATGGAACGTAACAAAAATCTCCCGAAATGTTTTTCGCTGATGGCAAATTGTTTTATTCTCGATCGACACTTCCTAAAAGTTCCTTCTGCTCTCCTTAAAAACTACATATTAATATTTATTTACTTTTTCGTCAATATTTGTTTTGCAAAATCTGTACCTTGCTTTGTTCGCATTTTTGAGCGTTAAAATAGAATTTTTGGTCGAGTGTTCCTGACAGCAAAAGTCGCATATTTTGACGTCCCCCATCCAGATACTAACTCCGGTGGAAAGGGATAACTTTAGTAACATTGGTCTTGGAAAGGTGTCAGAAGCTCAGAGTACACGCTTAAGCTTGTGGTGAAAAAGAAGTTGTAAATGATCAACATGTCAGCTTTGAAGCCAAATGTTTCTCGATTTCCTTTTATTTTCTTCAATCGTTCTGGGCTTAGTATTTTACTGAACCACATGTCTTCTCAGAGGGTATATAGCAAAGATGTCTACCATGGCACCGTAATGATTTACGATACCAAACAATGTCGTGTACTATTAGAGCTACATAATGTGCAAGGACTTGAATCTCCTGGAAAAAACAAAACGCAGCTCAGTTGACAGTTATGGAAAAAAACACTGTCGAGTTACTGCACTACCACACGCAATGCGTTCTTACTTTAAAAAATATCCCGTATCTCCACAATTCCACCCCCTCCCCCCCCTCCAGACTAAAAATCCCGTATCCCCACAATTTTATTTTTTTTTTACCTAATTATCCCGTATCCTGATCGCTTCTCGGCCTTTTGGCTAAGATTAGTTTCTCGGCCAAGGGCTACGGTCAAGTACTATTGTACAACGTACGGTACTTTTTCAGTGCCGTAAGGGGCAGGCACGGAACAGTTTTGGCTGTTTGTCTGTTCTCTCGAGAAACGATGACGAGGGTTTTTTGGGTTTTTTGTTCAGCTCGAGTGTAGAATCAGGACGAACTGTTGTAGTTTCTGAGAACTATTTACCACTTGTAGCTTTTGTTGAGTTTTGAATCGATGATAGAGAGAGTTTTGGCGATCTCAATCCGGACTGGACTACTGGATTTAATAATTTTTCTTAACGAGATTTCAAGTTATTGTGGAACGTTTGGTACCAAGTTACTGAAATCAAGATTATGGAATTGTAAAATTAGAACTTTGGACTGGACGATAGAACACGCAATTACGGAATTTTTGAGCATTGAGAGAAATAGAGCACGGATGTTGTCTTCTTGTCTTCGCCACGGCAAATTTATACAGTTTGCAAGGAACTAAACCAGGATTAAAGAACCAGACGTCGATTACATGGCCCGGTTGTTCGAAAGCCAATTACCTTAATCCAGGATTAGCGTAAACTTTTGTTTCATGTTTTCAACTTTTTGGTCACAGTTTCCTTTGCTTATTTTTGTTTTTCAAGATTGACTTCTTCTAATGTAAAGTTTCACTGAATATCAGCCTTGAACAGCATTTGGGAGTAGAGGATAAACTCGTTTTAAAACCCAGTTTCTGAACAACTGGCCCAGGATGATAAGTTGTTGAACTGTGATTTGTAATACGTTTTTCGGATGATTTAAGGCTGATCCTGTATTTTTTGGATGAAAGGAGTTAACGAAGCAAGTAAAACTGTAGGATTTGAATTAAGTCTCCTTCCAAAAAATAAATAAATAAAAGATCCCGTATCCTGATAACCTGCTAATAAGGCTTCGTTGTTTGCATTTGCAAATTTAGTAACACATTAGTAATGGGTTTTTACAACAAAAAACTTTAAGTTATATTACAGATATATCTTTCTGGTAATCTTTCGCCATTTTCCGAAGTCTACCTGTACTTGAAGTTGACTGTAACTGGACAATTTGTGTTAACTGTTTGCGCATTCCACGGATACGCCCTTGTAGGCGTCTTGTTCCATTTACTTTGAATTGCGTTACATCAGTGCTAGTCTTGCACCCATTTCGGCACGCCTTAACAGACGCTCTCATTTCTCTAATTTTTCTATAATTCCATTGACTTTGAGTGTGTTACAGTCTCGTACCTTTTTCGGCACGCCTCAAAAAACGCTCTCATTTTTCTAAATTTTTTATGTGTTACATCAGTGCTAGTCTCGCGCCCTTTTTGGCACGCCTTAACGTACGCTCTCATTTGTGCAATTTGTCTATAATTCCATTTACTTTGAGTAGTATTACATGATTGCCAGTCTCGTACTTTCTCGGCACGCCTCAAAAAACGCTTTTATTTCTCTAATTTTTCTCTTATTCCATTTACTTTGAATTGTGCTACATCAGTGCCAGTCTCGCACCCTTTTCGGCACGCCTTAACATACGCTCTCATTTGTCCAAATTTTCTATAATTCCATTTACTTTGAATTGTGTTACATGATTGCCAGTCGCGTACCTTTTTCGGCACGCCTTAAAAAACGCTCTCATTTCTCCATTTTTTTTTTATTATTCCATTTACTTTTAATTGTTCTAC
>NC_090871.1:13830058-13840725 GCF_036669935.1 Montipora foliosa
CTAGACTTCAATTGTTGTTTTGGTTTTCAAAGCCGGCGCTTTTCGCTACTAGTGGGCTATAACAAATAGCCTACTAGTAGCTCAACCAATCAGAACGCAGCATTGATAATAGACCACTAGTTGGATTTTACTAATTAAGAATATCCTTTAAAGTAATGTTCATACATAAGAATAGTGCTTATGAACTAGGTTGAAATAGCTAACTGTGCACGTTTGCTTTAAATGAACCAAAACATTTACGAGCACGACTCAACAATTTTCAACTCGGCACAGCTAGTCTTTATCCTTTACGCTTGAACTCGGTGAATGTGATATATATATGTTATTGAACTAGCGTGAGGTCCGTACTGGGAAAATATAACGATATTTCTTGTTTACAAATATTGACGTTACATTTCTTTTGATATTAAACTTTGCCAACCACGGAAGAAAGAAGTCAATTAGGTTCTGGTTGGCATATTAATAACAATGGGTGATGTCACGAGAAACATCGCTATTGGTCGCCTGAAAGGCGAGATCCATAAAGTTATAAAAAAGGAACGAGACCAATATTTTTCCCAGTACAGACTGAATAAGCTCGTTCAATAAGTTTTTTATTATTATTTTATTATATGACTAGCTCATATATAACAGGGATGCAGAGATTGCGCGGTGGTGACAGCACTCGCCTCCCACCAATGTGGCCCGGGTTCGATTCCCAAACTCGGCGTCATATGAAGGTTGAGTTTGTTGGTTCTCTACTCTGCATCGAGAGATTTTCTCCGGGTACTCCGGTTTCTCCTCTCCTCATAAACCAACATTTGACTTGATTTGCTTTCTTTGTTAATTTCGGTTTACAATGTCCCCAATTAGTGCTCCAGCGCTAGAACGACTAGACACTTAAATAAGGTTCCTTTCCTTTTCTCCGTGAGCGGGCAAGATGAATCAAATCCCGCGCTGTGATTGGCTACCCAAGCGGGCAAGATGGAGCTATCTTGTCCGCTCGGGATTTCTCGCTTGGTCCCGCAAGATCAAAGATCATTTTTTAGTATTTTATCCCATGTAATGAAACACGTGCCAATATCCAGCCATCTTGACCTAGTTCACGCTTGGTCAATAACCCATATATATTGCCTCTCTTGCGCAGAGTTTTCTGTTCCATATGCCTTACCAATTCACCTGCTTCAGTTAACGGTTCTAGAAAGTAAAATTTCTTACTGGAACTCCGACATGACTAAATAAAAAAAAGTTCTCGCAATTTCTTTTAATGCTCGAGAAAATGGAAACGGAAAATGGGAACAGGTTGGCAACCTATATGCGCTGCTTCATGACCGGGCCATCTTCGTGGTTCGTATTGCAAAATTCGGACCGCTTAGCAGAGAACCAACCAAAAGTCTCCTCTCATCTCCAACCAGTTTGCGTATATAATAAATACATCTTATCCGATGGCTTAACATATAATACGCGCGGATATTTTGCGAGTTGCGTAGTATTTTTCCGAGCCCCACAGGGCAAAGGGTCCGGGATTATTGTATATGTTAAACCATCGAATGAGAGATTTATTATTCCACTGCAAAAAAGGTGCCATTTTGCTTTAATTTTATTTGGTAAGAGTGTTTTTCAAAAAATGGATCATCTGTCCTTCAGGGCCCGTGCGAACGATGCAAACGGCACAAAAAGCCAGCCAAATATCCTTTATGTAATTGGATAAACGAAATAACGAATGACAATCGACGACAAGCTAAATTCTCAGGTTCTAGATCTGTATCGTGTTTCTTTTTCTGAAAAACTCCCGTTCCGTTCGTATTTGCTCTGTTCTAAACCGATCAAAGCGGGACACTACAGTGTATTACCGTCTCATATTTTGCGCGTTCTCTTATGGTAAAATGGCGTAATAGTGGAATAATAAAAGCAACCTCGGTTAATGCATTTCTCTTGTTTTGATTGGTTCACCCAATCTCGGTTATCAACTCATATACCTTAGTTTGACCTTATATGGTAAATGATTGAGCCAAGCGTTGCTAAGCAAAATTTTTTTTTTCGCCGGAAAGCAAAGATTCTTGGCGTCCATGTACGCAGTGCGATAAGCAGTGCCCCAATTGTTGAAGGAGGATTCAATAGCGCTAATCAAATATCAACCCCGCCAGGGTTTGAATTTTGCTCGTCAACGAAAAAAAGCAAGGTGACAGACCATAACACCAATCTCGTCCCCAGAGTCCGCTGTTCTTTTGGTCAGCACCAAGAACACGGACTCTGGCCATTTTCAAGGCAGGAAGTCCGCAATCACGGACTCCTGGCTCGTCTACGCAGGCACAGAAAATTGAAACGACAGTGGTTTTCAACGTTTACAACTGCGCATAATTTGTAAATGGCCAGAGTCCGTGTTCTTGGTGCTGAACAAAAGAAAGGCGGACTCTGGGGACGAGATTGGCCGTAACACCAACCCGTTGTGGCCAACACATCACGCATGCGCACAACCATCTCATCCGGTGAATTGGCAGCCATGCATCAGCACGGCATAGCCAACACACTAGGCGGGCGTTTTAGGCAGCTCCACACAACTGACTGATAGCTGATTCAACTGATAAGCTGGGTTGGGAGCAGCAAGCGCATGCGTGGTGTGTTGGCTACACTGGGGTGGTGTTATGGTTTGTCACCTTGCATTTTTATGTTTTGGCATCAATACATAAACTTAACTTTCTGTGATTAGCAAAATCAGGCTTTGAACAGCTGGGCCCTGGGAAACAAATACCTTCGTTTTATTAGAGGATACAATCAGCTCATCACCACACTTTTCAGGTAATAAAGGAGCCGCAAATGGATTCTTATGATTTGTCAAAACTTCCGTCATTCCAGTGCGTAAAGTTGGTTTGTTAAACCATAGATCATATACGCTTTTTTTCAAAATAGCCGCAGGCTGTGGTAACGTCCACGTGAAAATGTATTTTGCCCTAGGATATGCTGTCACAAATGTCTATAGACCTTATGACAGTACAACAGGGATCTCCCACTTTTGGATAGCTTTTGTAATTCTTCTGCATATTAAATTTTTAGCAAGTGGAAACTTGAGACTAGCTGGAGGAACCCGGATTGGGGAAGGACGAGTGGAAATAAATCACAATGGAGTCTGGGGAACAGTGTGTGATGATTCCTGGGATTTAAGAGATGCTCGAGTTGTCTGTCGCCAACTCGGATTCACCTCTGCTTCCTCTGCTCCAGGAAGTGCTCATTTTGGGAGAGGTAGTGGTCCCATATGGCTGGACGATGTAGCATGTACGGGGTCTGAGTCCTCTATTGAAAATTGCAGGCATTTGTCATGGGGCACACATAACTGTGGCCACAATGAGGATGCGTCCGTGGTGTGTTCACTACAGGGTAAGTAAAAGCCTGCTGCAGCGCTATTTTTTTTCCATCGCCTGCGAGGCGTCCTGGCCAATCACGATCCAGTCACTGTCTACCAATGTCTCCTTAATTTTTGGTTCTTTATCCTTGTGCCGGAGAGATGTCGACGCTGTAATGGTACTGGTTTTTTATATAGTATTCTAATTAGGTACAATAATATAGAGCGGTTTTCAAATGAGTGTCGTAAAACCAAAACCAAAGTAATTACTTCGGCCAATCAAAAAGGACAGAGACAATCCAGTAAACCAATCAAAACTCGAAGTAATTACATGTAGCCGACACAAAGCGCGGGAAAATGTGCACACGCGAGCCGCAATTGGTTTTGGTTTCACTTCTGATTGGTTGAAAAACTGGCGCGAGAACTTTGAACCAATCACTGAGTGAAGTAATGCAAAACCAAAGTAATTCGCTAATTTCTTTCAACACTCAATTGAAAACCGCTCTAGTATCATTGGAATTAAATTACTATTATAATTATATAACAACATACAGGGCAAAATTACTGAATGCTCATTGGTCAATGAAAAGGGCTTTTTTTTCTTAATTTTGATTGTGAAGAGAGCAAAATTACTCGCTTACGATTGGTCGAAGGCCAAAAATACCCACTCCTGATTGGCTGAACACACCGCTTCCGCGTTCAGTTGTTCCTTCATTTTCAGCAAAACAACTTCGTCTTCTTCGAAATTTGTCTCTGAATATATTAGCGTTGCATTCGCTAAAATGTCATAAAGGATCAATGACTAGATACTCCGGAAGGTGAATTTTTGAGTAATAAGAGGAAGAGCAAAAGATTTTTTTCATGAAAAGCTTAAAACTTGGATCGACTTGCACGTTGCCCGGTGTACCAAGGCATCTTGCAGCTCACCGAAAAAGGTCACAGTATATTTTGTCACTGATGGGAGGAACAAGTAGCTCAAACTTAGTGGAAGAAGTTCTTTCTGTGAACAAACCGTTTGCCTTTTTTTTTAACTAAAGCGGATTCTTATTTTCAAGTGGTAGAAACCTCAAAAGCACAGGTGAATTAAATAAACTAAAGCTTAACATTTGGTTAAATCGTTGTTGCCTTTGTTCAGGATCCGGAATGAAACTCTAATTTTTCTCTCGATTTGATAAAAATAGCAATCATCTGTACTCGTTTTGGACGTAAAGAAGTAGTTGACTTATTTGTTTGTTTGTTTTTGTTTGTCTTGCGAGCGAACGAGTGTTTTGACTCCGCTTGGCTGATTGTTTTTCGAGGTGCATCAACATTGTTAAGAAAATTTTGCCCTCTATGTTATTAACAAGTAATCACGATGAGTAAAAATACTGTTTTACAAGATTGCCGAGTGAGAGTGCGCGATTGCTTTCCCTCTTGAACCGCCCAATTGATTTAGTCGCCCTTAATACTTTCAGGTAAAGAATGCCATAATAGAGCGCCACTGTAGCTAAAGTTAATTACGCTTCAAATAATTAGTGCTTGGCTTGGGTAAATTTACGGAAAGAATTACGCAAGTCGTGGTCTGTGCCTCTTTCTCCAATAGCTTGCGCAAGTACGGAGGGGCCAGCCCGTCGAGGGACTGAAACATCATCATTGCTTTTTGCTTTTATCTTCTCACAGTTAGTTGGTCCAATTTTAGTGTTCGAGAAGCAGCCTTGAACTTACTTTGTAGTTGGCTTGCACGGCACGGTTTTGCATTTTTGTAATTTGTCAAGCTGAAATGGCGATCGATGACTGAGACGCCAAAAAACATATTTTTTCTGTACGATGAATGTACTCCGTCATTTGCTGGAAGAGTGTGAAATTTTGGAAAACGTGTGGTCGATGAAGATAGCGGATATCAAACTGCGGGTGTCGAATGTGATGTAAATCGTTAAGAAATCGTTGCACAATGGCAAGTAGAATTAACTTCTACTTTCCGCAAGTCTTCACGCAACGTTGCAACGAATTTTTCGAGCATTGGGCTGTGTAACAACAAATTTCATGTTCTCGCAAGCTTGCGTAGTTCCGTGACATTAGGTGTCAATTGTCTCCTTCGCTCCTTGTGCTACGATGTTGAAAATATGTCGCTCTCACGAAATACTCTTCTTCGGTGTACAATATTCGTCAAACCTGTTAAACACAACATTTATCTATAGCGACTGCACTGCTAAGACCGAAAGTATTGAAGATTTCAACTGCCTCTTCACCTACAACTGTTAACATTGACTGTGTAGAGCACGGTACTTGCGAGGGTGTCTTGTCGATCCCTCTTACGTTGAGATAAAGCCTTAACTGCTAAATCCATTGTTTTTGTTACTGCTGATTATTAAAGTACAAATAGCCTATTGTTTGCAATTGTTTTACTTGCAGATGGAAACACAAGGTTAATTGGAGGAACTTGGAAAGGCGAAGGACGAGTCGAAATATATCACAATGGCGCCTGGGGAACAGTTTGTGATGATGACTGGGATATAAAAGATGCCCAAGTTGTTTGTCGTGAACAAGGATTCCTCTTTGCTCTCTATTCTCCACGAAACGCTCATTTTGGGCAAGGTAGCGGTACCATATGGCTGGACAATGTAGGCTGTAAGGGATCCGAGCGATCCTTAAAGGACTGTACGAGCGCAGGGTGGGGTAGTCACAACTGTGGTCACTCTGAAGATGCGTCAGTCGTGTGTTCAGTTGCAAGTAAGTTTCAGAAAAAATGAATCCTTTCTTTTCAGGCCTCGCTTTTTCAGAAGGTGGATACCGCGATCCACTGGCTAAATCATTATTTAGGGGATGACGCGCCAATATGTGGAAACAAAAACACCCTAGTTGACTGTACACTTATTCGATCGTTATGCAACCCGATTAAGAAAGAAACGTTGAAAACTCTGCAGTGGATGTTATGAAAAAAATCAAAATCGACGTTTTCCTTATTAGTCTTTATTGATTAACTTCTCTCAAATCTTGACTAACAAAGCTATAGAATCATTCTCTTTACTTACTCTTTGCTTAATGTGACCATTTTTTCGGGCCATGGACGTTCTTTTTCAAGTTAAGGGACATTGAACCTGACATGTATTGACTCACACTTACAAAAGCACTAACGAGTTTTATTTCTTTGATTTTCAGCTATACCAAGACCTACGGCCTTGGGTAAGTTAAAAAATTAACAAAGATACAGAAAATCTATGAAGATAAGTTATACTATTGGCACCATGCACTGCGCGAGGTATCTTTCAAAAGATAAAGTTAATTCATTTAATGTCGGTAGTTCCTTTCATCGACGAGCCGAGGCTAGTATCAGGGAGCTTACGAAACGAGGACGGCGACGGCAACGAGGACTTCATTTTAAAATACGAGTTCGCGTTATTCATATCACTACGAAACTATTTCATGTCGTTTCGCGTTAAAAATGTGTAGTAACTGTCGAGGAATTAAACTGGTATGAGTGGGTTGGAAGCGTAGAGAGAGAACTGAAAATTCATCGTCATGTGCTAACGTCCTCCACAGAGCCTTGAATTTGGTCATTTCACGTCGTCATTCAGGAGATGACGGCAAAGAAATGTACCAAAATGTAAAACGCACGTGCAGAGCGTTAAGAACCATTGTTTTTGCTCACTGAACCTATTGTTTTGTAGCGTCGTCGTTGCCGTCGGCGTCGTCGTTTCGCAAGCTCCTTATCACTAGAAGCCGACCGCGGTGCGCCCTTTATCCCCCCCTCCCCCTTCCCCCTGACAGTGCTTCATTTTACGGATAATAGACCTTATTCACGATGGCCGCTTTATTGGATTTGCTATTATCATGCAAAATTAGCTACACACTTCTGAGGGGATAAACAACACAAATTCGAGAGGTTATAACGAACATCTTAGCCACACAGATGATTTGCTTCACGTTCATGGAATGTTTATCACCTAAGCGGTAAAATACAATCATTACACAAGTTACTGCGGCGTTTTTTTTTAGCAGATAACGAAGTAGAAAGTCAAAATGTCAAAGGCAATCAAAAGATATAAAATTATTATAAAAGGTACTTAATTCTAAATACTAAAATGGACTTTTTGCAATGTTATTTCAATAATTCGACGAGCCGATTTTCCGCAATTTGCCGTTTTTCCTTTCCAAAGTTTGCCCCCCAGCATAACACATGGCTAATTTGCATGACAATTTGAAAACCAACATGGCGGCTATCGTGAATAAGGCCTATTAAAGCTACAGCTGCATGCACAAAATCAGAGGATCGAAAGTCGAAACAAACATTGAATTTGCTGAGAATCGAACCTGCGACCTCTGGCTATCAACGACCCTCACCAATCGATTGAGCTAAGCCTGCGTCTGAGGGCATTCCTTGGTTATATTTAAGAACTTAAATCAGGGGACCAATCGCTTTCATTTACAGGCGGAGTAATTAGTTGTTTCGTGAAGTGGGAACAATTAAAAAAACCCTTACAAGCGGAACAGGGATGGACTTTAAAAAGGGAAGATTATATACTTAAGCATGACACTGAATTTTAATCATTCGAGTGAACGAAACAAACAAGAGACAACCCAACTATAAGATATCGGGCTCTAGAATGATAATCGTTCAACTTGTTTTCACGCTTGCTATTTGAAAATTTGATCAACAAACCAAAAACTTAATCTGCGGAGAAATAGTTTTTAATTGAACCGATCTCGTTCTTGGCCAGAGCATGCGTCATCCTTATCCAACAGAACGGGTAACGGTTCCGCTGGATTTGACCAAAGTGATCGCAGCCGCTAGGAACGGGATTCCAACTGGTTTAGCCACTGGTCTCGCCGAAAGATGAAGTTGTTCGGTACACAATGAAAAACATTGAAACGTTAATCCCCTATTAAAGACCAAAATTCTGGTGCAGATTTCATGCGTTGGGTTAAAACGTTCTATAGAATTATCAAACGCTGTGTCTGTAATACCGGCAATGTGTCCGAGTACTTTCTTCCTCGAACGTGGAGACAGAAGTAGAAGACATGTTTATAGGTGAACAGGAAACCAAATAGCTACAAGATGCGGATGATTTGACTGCATTACTTTCAGTTCTAACTCGGCGAGGGAATCATTGATAAAGCCTTCGGGTCTTGCTATTAATTGCTCTAAAACAGAAGGTATATGGCCTGGCTCCACACGAAATAATGAAGCAAAACCATTTGGTATTAAATGACCAATAGAGACAATTAAAGCAATTTGAATTTTTTTGTACGCAGATCAAAGATTTCCGCTGGAAAAAAGGATAAAAGATAACTGGCAGTCGGCCATTAAGATCAGGACTTATGTAGTTAACCAATCACATTAACAAGCAGGGTTTTGATACCGTCTATTGACATTACACAAATCACATGACTCTGGAGATGACACGCACCCGGACGATTAAGGGAAACTATATGGAATATCTGTCATTTTCCAGGTCTTTCTTTGCACGGAAAGCTGATGATTGTGAAAGGAAAGGAAAGGAACTTTATTTAAGTGTCTAGTCGTTCTAGCTGTGGAGCGCTAATTGGGACACTGTAAACTGAAATGAACAATGAAAGTAAATCAAATTCTTTGCAATATCTCAGTTTTTTTCTGTCGCTTCGTTAATGCCAACTTCTAGAGGAATTATTTCTGTTAAAGAATTAACCTTAAACGTTTACTAGATAAATTTCTGAAGAGTGGTGCAAATTAAGTCGCCACTTTGTCAACCATTAATGACTGTGAAAAAGGCGGGATAAAAATAGACCGTGCATGTCCCATACAAAATCTCAAATTTATAACCATTTCAAGTCGTGGTTCAGTAAAGAATCACAAGGAAAAAGTGTGAAAGGTGACCAGATTGAGTTATTGGCACTCACAGAATCACTACTAACAAGTTTTGTTTTTTTTTGTGTTTTCAGCATTAATAACAAGTACAGCTTCAAGTAAGCCATCGTTTTTGAGAACGATCACTGATCTTCTGAAATTACGAAAGGAACGTTTTTGTGTAGAGTTCTTTTTGTCAAAATTGATTCTTTTGTGCATTTTATGTGACTCTGCAGCTTAATAAGGGAAAGAGGCAGTGTGGCCCAGTCATCAGTGCTTCGGGATCTCCGCTTTGAATTTGTTCCCCGGTAGTCCCTGTATGGCTTAGCTTCTCAGCTGCACTTTGAAACTAGCCAGCTGGTTTCCCTACGGACACTTGGGATTTTTAACAGTTGTTGTTGTTGCTGTTCTGTTCTGTTCTGTTCTGTCGTTTCGTGGATTGTATTTCATTCTCGTGAAAGCCCCTATGGGGGGTGGTCAATTACGTATGTAGGTATTAAAGTCTAAATAAATTCTTGTTTGTAACTGTTTTACTCACAGGTGGAACTTACGACTTGTTGGAGGAGCTCATCGGGGTGAGGGACGAGTGGAAATAAAACACAATTTCACCTGGGGAACAATTTGTGACGATGACTGGATCTAAATGATGCTCACGTTGTTTGTCGCCAACTTGGATTCCTCTTGCCATCGCTGCTCCACAAAGGGCTCATTTTGGGCAAGGTACTGGTTCCATATGGCTGGACAATGTAGCCTGTACTGGATCCGAGAGCTCCGTAGCAAGCTGTGGGCACGGTGGATGGAATAATCACAACTGTGGCCACAGTGAAGATGCGTCAGTCTTGTGTTCATTTATGCAAGTAAGTAAAAACCAAAAGCAGCGCTATTTGTATTTTTAACCGGCCTCGATTGTTCACGCGGTGGCGGGAGGCTCTATTAAAACTAATTCGATAAAGATTTATAGGAGGCAGTGTGGCCGCAGTGGGTTAGGGGCGCCTTGCCTTGAGATCCGGATATGCACGGGGTTCAAGACGCCCGGCTCTGACCATTCGTTGAATTTTGATCGTGGTATAAGTCCCCTGGTTCAACTTGCCCAGCTGCACTTGTAAATAAGCCAACTGGGGTTTGCCCTCCGTGGAATTCTTAACAGTTGTAATTGTTGTGTTCTGTATGTTTCGTTTGATTAATTGGCCCTGAAAAGCCCCTATGGGGAAGAGGTCAATTAAGTATGTGTAGTAGTATGTATTTATTCCGCGGAGAGCGCTATCGATCCATCGAACAACTATAGAGTCAGTTAAACAAATAAGGTTCTCATCCCAGTCCCACCTTTTCAGGTTTTTCCGAGTCTTGCTGTTAAAGCGGCCATCATTTATTCGGAATTTACTCGAAGAGTTTCTGCACTGCTATGATAAGCTGAAACCCTGACGAATGGCGTACCAGTTAAGGAACTCTTTGAATTACCAAGGATACGTCGCCACGCAACTTCTTAATGTGGCTCAAACCAGTTTCAAACCCTTTCAAAATACCTTGTTATCATAGGATTGACAC
>NC_090871.1:13845225-13855225 GCF_036669935.1 Montipora foliosa
CTTTAGTATGCCAGGAGAATAAAGTCTCATGGGGGTCGCAGCGTAACCTATGAGACTACAAATTGTTACACTTCTAAAAGTTATAAAGACCTATTTGCAAGTATTGTAAAATTACTTACAATATAGTACTAGAATGACTTAATGCAGGTCGCTTAGTTCAGTTATATTACGAATAAAATCATATCAATAACAACTTACAAGCTGAATTTGCAATCTGTGAATGATAGTTGTAGAACTGATAAAATTATACTTTGCATAAATTAATTGAACTTCTAATGTATACAACCTAGTAGTTTACTTTCCTTTGGTGTTTAAGAATTAGCCGTGTACATCCGCCTCCTCCCCCTGGAAAAAATCGGGGAGAGAGACTCTCCCCCGATTTTAACCAGGGAGGGAGCAGATTTACACAGGCTTATTTAACAATTATTCCTCGAGCCCGAATGGGCTCTGAGTCAATAGCCCAGGAGGCCGAAGGCCGCATGGGCTATTGACTCAGAGCCCATGCGGGCTCGAGGAATAATTGTTTTAGTAAAATCCAACTAGTTGTACAAAAACATATCGAGACAAAACTTGTTCGCTAGTCAAAGGCTAGATTTACTTGTTGTGTTTGGGTGGCACAAAGCCGGCGCTTTTCGCTACTAGTGGGCTATAACAAATATCCTACTAGTAGCGCAACCAATCCAGAACGCAGCAGTGATATAGACCACTAGTTGGATTTTGCTAATTAAGAATATCCTTTTAAAGTAGTATGTTCATACATAAGATAGTGCTTATGAACTAGGTTGAAATAGCTAACTGTGCACGTTTGCTTTTAAAATGAACCAAAACATTTACGAGCCACGACTGCAACAATTTTCAACTCGGCCAAAAAACAAGCCTAAGTCTTTATCCGTTTACGCTTGAACTCGGTGAAGGTGATATATATATGTTATTGAACTAGCGTGAGGTCCGTACTGGGTAAATATAACGATATTTCTTGTTTACAAACACTTGACGTTACATTTCTTTTGATATTAAACTTTGCCAACCACGGAAGAAAGAAGTCAATTAGGTTCTGTCGTTGGCATATTCATAACAATGGGTGATGTCACTACGAGAAACATCGCTGATTGGTCGCCTGAAAGGCCGAGATCCATAAAGTTATAAAAAAGGCACGAGACCAATATTTTCCCAGTACAGACCGAATAAGCTATTCAATAAGTTTTTTATTATATTTTATTATATGAACTAGCTCATATATAACGATGTCAGAGATTTGCGCGGTGGTGACAGCAACTTCGCCTCCCAACCAATGTGGCCCGGGTTCGATTCCCAAACTCGGCGTCCTATGAAGGTTGAGTATAATTCGTTTGGTTCTCTACGCATTCTTGGCATCGAGTAGATTTTCTCCGGTTACTCCGGTTTTCCCCTCCCTCGGCTCATAAACCAACATTTGTACTTGATTTGCTTTCTTTGTTTGAATTGTCGGTTTTACAATGTCCCCACTTAGTGCTCCAGCGCTAGAACGACTAGACACTTAAATAAGGTTCCTTTCCTTTTCTCCGTGAGCGGGCAAGATGAATCAAATCCCGCGCTGTGATTGGCTACCCAAGCGGGCAAGATGGAGCTATCTTGTCCGCTCGGGATTTCTCGCTTGGTCCCGCAAGATCAAGATCATTTTTTAGTATTTTATCCCCTGTAATGAAACACGTGCCAATATCCAATCCAGCCATCTTGACCTAGTTCACGCTTGGTCAATAACCCATATATATTGCCTCTCTTGCGCAGAGTTTTCTGTTCCATATGCCTTACCAATTCACCTGCTTCAGTTAACGGTTCTAGAAAGTAAAATTTCTTACTGGAACTCCGACATGACTAAATAAAAAAAATTCTCGCAATTTCTTTTAATGCTCGAGAAAATGGAAACGGAAAATGGGAACAGTTTGGCAACCTATATGCGCTGCTTCATGACCGGGCCATCTTCGTGTTCGTATTGCAAAATTCGGACCGCTTAGCAGAGAACCAACCAAAAGTCTCCTCTCATCTCCAACCAGTTTGCTTATATAATAAATACATCTTATCCGATGGCTTAACATATAATACGCGCGGATATTTTGCGAGTTGCGTAGTAGTTTTCCGAGCCCCTACAGGGCAAAGGGTCCGGGATTATTGTATATGTTAAACCATCGAATGAGAGATTTATTATTCCACTGCAAAAAAGGTGCCATTTTGCTTTTAATTTTATTTGGTAAGAGTGTTTTTCAAAAATGGATCATCTGTCCTTCAGGGCCCGTGCGAACGATGCAAACGGCACAAAAAGCCAGCCAAATATCCTTTATGTAATTGGATAAACGAAATAACGAATGACAATCGACGACAAGCTAAATTCTCAGGTTCTAGATCTGTATCGTGTTTCTTTTTTTGAAAACTCCCGTTCCGTTCGTATTTGCTCTGTTCTAAACCGATCAAAGCGGGACACTACAGTGTATTACCGTCTCATATTTTGCGCGTTCTCTTATGGTAAAATGGCGTAATAGTGGAATAATAAAAGCAACCTCGGTTAATGCATTTCTCTTGCTTTGATTGGTTCACCCAATCTCGGTTATCAACTCATATACCTTAGTTTGACCTTATATGGTAAATGATTGAGCCAAGCGTTGCTAAGCAAAAATTTTTTTTCGCCGGAAAGCAAAGATTCTTGGCGTCCATGTACGCAGTGCGATAAGCAGTGCCCCAATTGTTGAAGGAGGATTCAATAGCGCTAATCAAATATCAACCCCGCCAGGGTTTGAATTTTGCTCGTCAACGAAAAAAAGCAAGGTGACAGACCATAACACCAATCTCGTCCCCAGAGTCCGCTTTTCTTTTGGTCAGCACCAAGAACACGGACTCTGGCCATTTTCAAGGCAGGAAGTCCGCAATCACGGACTCCTGGCTCGTCTACGCAGGCCAGAAAATTGAAACGACAGTGGTTTTCAACGTTTACAACTGCGCATAATTTGTAAATGGCCAGAGTCCGTGTTCTTGGTGCTGAACAAAAAAGGCGGACTCTGGGGACGAGATTGGCCGTAACACCAACCCGTTGTGGCCAACACATCACGCATGCGCACAACCATCTCATCCGGTGAATTGGCAGCCATGCATCAGCACGGCATAGCCAACACACTAGGCGGGCGTTTTAGGCAGCTCCACACAACTGACTGATAGCTGATTCAACTGATAAGCTGGGTTGGGAGCAGCAAGCGCATGCGTGGTGTGTTGGCTACACTGGGGTGGTGTTATGGTTTGTCACCTTGCATTTTTATGTTTTGGCATCAATACATAAACTTAACTTTCTGTGATTAACAAAATCAGGCTTTGAACAGCTGGGCCCTGGGAAACAAATACCTTCGTTTTATTAGAGGATACAATCAGCTCATCACCACACTTTTCAGGTAATAAAGGAGCTGCAAATGGATTCTTATGATTTGTCAAAACTTCCGTCATTCCAGTGCGTAAAGTTGGTTTGTTAAACCATAGATCATATACGCTTTTTTTCAAAATAGCCGCAGGCTGTGGTAACGTCCACGTGAAAATGTATTTTGCCCTAGGATATGCTGTCACAAATGTCTATAGACCTTATGACAGTACAACAGGGATCTCCCACTTTTGGATAGCTTTTGTAATTCTTCTGCATATTAAATTTTTAGCAAGTGGAAACTTGAGACTAGCTGGAGGAACCCGGATTGGGGAAGGACGAGTGGAAATAAATCACAATGGAGTCTGGGGAACAGTGTGTGATGATTCCTGGGATTTAAGAGATGCTCGAGTTGTCTGTCGCCAACTCGGATTCACCTCTGCTTCCTCTGCTCCAGGAAGTGCTCATTTTGGGAGAGGTAGTGGTCCCATATGGCTGGACGATGTAGCATGTACGGGGTCTGAGTCCTCTATTGAAAATTGCAGGCATTTGTCATGGGGCACACATAACTGTGGCCACAATGAGGATGCGTCCGTGGTGTGTTCACTACAGGGTAAGTAAAAGCCTGCTGCAGCGCTATTTTTTTTCCATCGCCTGCGAGGCGTCCTGGCCAATCACGATCCAGTCACTGTCTACCAATGTCTCCTTAATTTTGGTTCTTTATCCTTGTGCCGGAGAGATGTCGACGCTGTAATGGTACTGGTTTTTTATATAGTATTCTAATTAGGTACAATAATATAGAGCGGTTTTCAAATGAGTGTCGTAAAACCAAAACCAAAGTAATTACTTCGGCCAATCAAAAAGGACGGAGACAATCCAGTAAACCAATCAAAACTCGAAGTAATTACATGTAGCCGACACAAAGCGCGGGAAAATGTGCACACGCGAGCCGCAATTGGTTTTGGTTTCACTTCTGATTGGTTGAAAAACTGGCGCGAGAACTTTGAACCAATCACTGAGTGAAGTAATGCAAAACCAAAGTAATTCGCTAATTTCTTTCAACACTCAATTGAAAACCGCTCTAGTATCATTGGAATTAAATTACTATTATAATTATATAACAACATACAGGGCAAAATTACTGAATGCTCATTGGTCAATGAAAAGGGCTTTTTTTTCTTAATTTTGATTGTGAAGAGAGCAAAATTACTCGCTTACGATTGGTCGAAGGCCAAAAATACCCACTCCTGATTGGCTGAACACACCGCTTCCGCGTTCAGTTGTTCCTTCATTTTCAGCAAAACAACTTCGTCTTCTTCGAAATTTGTCTCTGAATATATTAGCGTTGCATTCGCTAAAATGTCATAAAGGATCAATGACTAGATACTCCGGAAGGTGAATTTTTGAGTAATAAGAGGAAGAGCAAAAGATTTTTTTCATGAAAAGCTTAAAACTTGGATCGACTTGCACGTTGCCCGGTGTACCAAGGCATCTTGCAGCTCACCGAAAAAGGTCACAGTATATTTTGTCACTGATGGGAGGAACAAGTAGCTCAAACTTAGTGGAAGAAGTTCTTTCTGTGAACAAACCGTTTGCCTTTTTTTTAACTAAAGCGGATTCTTATTTTCAAGTGGTAGAAACCTCAAAAGCACAGATGAATTAAATAAACTAAAGCTTAACATTTGGTTAAATCGTTGTTGCCTTTGTTCAGGATCCGGAATGAAACTCTAATTTTTCTCTCGATTTGATAAAAATAGCAATCATCTGTACTCGTTTTGGACGTAAAGAAGTAGTTGACTTATTTGTTTGTTTGTTTTTGTTTGTCTTGCGAGCGAACGAGTGTTTTGACTCCCCTTGGCTGATTGTTTTTCGAGGTGCATCAACATTGTTAAGAAAATTTTGCCCTCTATGTTATTAACAAGTAATCACGATGAGTAAAAATACTGTTTTACAAGATTGCCGAGTGAGAGTGCGCGATTGCTTTCCCTCTTGAACCGCCCAATTGATTTAGTCGCCCTTAATACTTTCAGGTAAAGAATGCCATAATAGAGCGCCACTGTAGCTAAAGTTAATTACGCTTCAAATAATTAGTGCTTGGCTTGGGTAAATTTACGGAAAGAATTACGCAAGTCGTGGTCTGTGCCTCTTTCTCCAATAGCTTGCGCAAGTACGGAGGGGCCAGCCCGTCGAGGGACTGAAACATCATCATTGCTTTTTGCTTTTATCTTCTCACAGTTAGTTGGTCCAATTTTAGTGTTCGAGAAGCAGCCTTGAACTTACTTTGTAGTTGGCTTGCACGGCACGGTTTTGCATTTTTGTAATTTGTCAAGCTGAAATGGCGATCGATGACTGAGACGCCAAAAAACATATTTTTTCTGTACGATGAATGTACTCCGTCATTTGCTGGAAGAGTGTGAAATTTTGGAAAACGTGTGGTCGATGAAGATAGCGGATATCAAACTGCGGGTGTCGAATGTGATGTAAATCGTTAAGAAATCGTTGCACAATGGCAAGTAGAATTAACTTCTACTTTCCGCAAGTCTTCAAGCAACGTTGCAACGAATTTTTCGAGCATTGGGCTGTGTAACAACAAATTTCATGTTCTCGCAAGCTTGCGTAGTTCCGTGACATTAGGTGTCAATTGTCTCCTTCGCTCCTTGTGCTACGATGTTGAAAATATGTCGCTCTCACGAAATACTCTTCTTCGGTGTACAATATTCGTCAAACCTGTTAAACACAACATTTATCTATAGCGACTGCACTGCTAAGACCGAAAGTATTGAAGATTTCAACTGCCTCTTCACCTACAACTGTTAACATTGACTGTGTAGAGCACGGTACTTGCGAGGGTGTCTTGTCGATCCCTCTTACGTTGAGATAAAGCCTTAACTGCTAAATCCATTGTTTTTGTTACTGCTGATTATTAAAGTACAAATAGCCTATTGTTTGCAATTGTTTTACTTGCAGATGGAAACACAAGGTTAATTGGAGGAACTTGGAAAGGCGAAGGACGAGTCGAAATATATCACAATGGCGCCTGGGGAACAGTTTGTGATGATGACTGGGATATAAAAGATGCCCAAGTTGTTTGTCGTGAACAAGGATTCCTCTTTGCTCTCTATTCTCCACGAAACGCTCATTTTGGGCAAGGTAGCGGTACCATATGGCTGGACAATGTAGGCTGTAAGGGATCCGAGCGATCCTTAAAGGACTGTACGAGCGCAGGGTGGGGTAGTCACAACTGTGGTCACTCTGAAGATGCGTCAGTCGTGTGTTCAGTTGCAAGTAAGTTTCAGAAAAAATGAATCCTTTCTTTTCAGGCCTCGCTTTTTCAGAAGGTGGATACCGCGATCCACTGGCTAAATCATTATTTAGGGGATGACGCGCCAATATGTGGAAACAAAAAACACCCTAGTTGACTGTACACTTATTCGATCGTTATGCAACCCGATTAAGAAAGAAACGTTGAAAACTCTGCAGTGGATGTTATGAAAAAAATCAAAATCGACGTTTTCCTTATTAGTCTTTATTGATTAACTTCTCTCAAATCTTGACTAACAAAGCTATAGAATCATTCTCTTTACTTACTCTTTGCTTAATGTGACCATTTTTTCGGGCCATGGACGTTCTTTTTCAAGTTAAGGGACATTGAACCTGACATGTATTGACTCACACTTACAAAAGCACTAACGAGTTTTGTTTCTTTGATTTTCAGCTATACCAAGACCTACGGCCTTGGGTAAGTTAAAAAATTAACAAAGATACAGAAAATCTATCAAGATAAGTTATACTATTGGCACCATGCACTGCGCGAGGTATCTTTCAAAAGATAAAGTTAATTCATTTAATGTCGGTAGTTCCTTTCATCGACGAGCCGAGGCTAGTATCAGGGAGCTTACGAAACGAGGACGGCGACGGCAACGAGGACTTCATTTTAAAATACGAGTTCGCGTTATTCATATCACTACGAAACTATTTCATGTCGTTTCGCGTTAAAAATGTGTAGTAACTGTCGAGGAATTAAACTGGTATGAGTGGGTTGGAAGCGTAGAGAGAGAACTGAAAATTCATCGTCATGTGCTAACGTCCTCCACAGAGCCTTGAATTTGGTCATTTCACGTCGTCATTCAGGAGATGACGGCAAAGAAATGTACCAAAATGTAAAACGCACGTGCAGAGCGTTAAGAACCATTGTTTTTGCTCACTGAACCTATTGTTTTGTAGCGTCGTCGTTGCCGTCGGCGTCGTCGTTTCGCAAGCTCCTTATCACTAGAAGCCGACCGCGGTGCTCCCTTTATTCCCCCCTCCCCCTTCCCCCTGACAGTGCTTCATTTTACGGATAATAGACCTTATTCACGATGGCCGCTTTATTGGATTTGCTATTATCATGCAAATTAGCTACACACTTCTGAGGGGATAAACAACACAAATTCGAGAGTTTATAACGAACATCTTAGCCACACAGATGATTTGCTTCACGTTCATGGAATGTTTATCACCTAAGCGGTAAAATACAATCATTACACAAGTTACTTCGGCGTTTTTTTTAGCGAAAAATGAGCAGATAACGAAGTAGAAAGTCAAAATGTCAAAGGCAATCAAAAGATATAAAATTATTATAAAAGGTACTTAATTCTAAATACTAAAATGGACTTTTTGCAATGTTATTTCAATAATTCGACGAGCCGATTTTCCGCAATTTGCCGTTTTTCCTTTCCAAAGTTTGCCCCCCAGCATAACAAATGGATAATTTGCATGACAATTTGAAAACCAACATGGCGGCTATCGTGAATAAGGCCTATTAAAGCTACAGCTGCATGCACAAAATCAGAGGATCGAAAGTCGAAACAAACATTTTAATTTGCTGAGAATCGAACCTGCGACCTCTGGCTATCAACGACCCTCACCAATCGATTGAGCTAAGCCTGCGTCTGAGGGCATTACATGGTTATATTTAAGAACTTAAATCAGGGGACCAATCGCTGTCATTTACGGGCGGAGTAATTAGTTGTTTCGTGAAGTGGGAACAATTAAAAAAACCCTTACAAGCGGAACAGGGATGGACTTTAAAAAAGGGAAGATTATATACTTAAGCATGACACTGAATTTTAATCATTCGAGTGAACGAAACAAACAAGAGACAACCCAACTATAAGATATCGGGCTCTAGAATGATAATCGTTCAACTTGTTTTCACGCTTGCTATTTGAAAATTTGATCAACAAACCAAAAACTTAATCTGCGGAGAAATAGTTTTTAATTGGACCGATCTCGTTCTTGGCCAGAGCATGCGTCATCCTTATCCAACAGAACGGGTAACGGTTCCGCTGGATTTGACCAAAGTGATCGCAGCCGCTAGGAACGGGATTCCAACTGGTTTAGCCACTGGTCTCGCCGAAAGATGAAGTTGTTCGGTACACAATGAAAAACATTGAAACGTTAATCCCCTATTAAAGACCAAAATTCTGGTGCAGATTTCATGCGTTGGGTTAAAACGTTCTATAGAATTATCAAACGCTGTGTCTGTAATACCGGCAATGTGTCCGAGTACTTTCTTCCTCGAACGTGGAGACAGAAGTAAAAGACATGTTTATAGGTGAACAGGAAACCAAATAGCTACAAGATGCGGATGATTTGACTGCATTACTTTCAGTTCTAACTCGGCGAGGGAATCATTGATAAAGCCTTCGGGTCTTGCTATTAATTGCTCTAAAACAGAAGGTATATGGCCTGGCTCCACACGAAATAATGAAGCAAAACCATTTGGTATTAAATGACCAATAGAGACAATTAAAGCAATTTGAATTTTTTTGTACGCAGATCAAAGATTTCCGCTGGAAAAAAGGATAAAAGATAACTGGCAGTCGGCCATTAAGATCAGGACTTA
Source organism: Montipora foliosa (assembly GCF_036669935.1). Lineage (NCBI taxonomy): Eukaryota > Metazoa > Cnidaria > Anthozoa > Scleractinia > Acroporidae > Montipora > Montipora foliosa. The sequence continues at coordinate 13,854,489 of NC_090871.1, forward strand.
TGTAGTTAACCAATCACATTAACAAGCAGGGTTTTGATACCGTCTATTGACATTACACAAATCACATGACTCTGGAGATGACACGCACCCGGACGATTAAGGGAAACTATATGGAATATCTGTCATTTTCCAGGTCTTTCTTTGCACGGAAAGCTGATGATTGTGAAAGGAAAGGAAAGGAACTTTATTTAAGTGTCTAGTCGTTCTAGCTGTGGAGCGCTAATTGGGACACTGTAAACTGAAATGAACAATGAAAGTAAATCAAATTCTTTGCAATATCTCAGTTTTTTTCTGTCGCTTCGTTAATGCCAACTTCTAGAGGAATTATTTCTGTTAAAGAATTAACCTTAAACGTTTACTAGATAAATTTCTGAAGAGTGGTGCAAATTAAGTCGCCACTTTGTCAACCATTAATGACTGTGAAAAAGGCGGGATAAAAATAGACCGTGCATGTCCCATACAAAATCTCAAATTTATAACCATTTCAAGTCGTGGTTCAGTAAAGAATCACAAGGAAAAAGTGTGAAAGGTGACCAGATTGAGTTATTGGCACTCACAGAATCACTACTAACAAGTTTTGTTTTTTTTGTGTTTTCAGCATTAATAACAAGTACAGCTTCAAGTAAGCCATCGTTTTTGAGAACGATCACTGATCTTCTGAAATTACGAAAGGAACGTTTTTGGTGTAGAGTTCTTTTTGTCAAAATTGATTCTTTTGTGCATTTTATGTGACTCTG
>NC_090871.1:13862725-13867725 GCF_036669935.1 Montipora foliosa
ATATAGTTTTCCCGATAAAAGAATGCCGTCCGGTAAAGACAGACTGCAGGACTGAACGAACTCAAGAGGCCTGAACAGTTGAAATAATCCGTCCTGGTGACTGGAAAGGGGTTTTCATGTAGGGAAAAAGTTCCAGCCGGGCGACCGTGATCTCGGTAGAAGGAACCAAGATATTTTAAAAGGAATAGTCCACTCTCTCGTGTACTTGTACGAGCACATTAAAAACCTTTTCAAGTACGAAGTATGTAAGTGGTAGGCGATATCTCGGAAACCGAACCAGACCGGTCAACGTACCACGAAGAAACCAAGAAGGTTGTTGGAAATTTTCAAGTACCCTTGGTCTAGCTTTAACCCTGCTTTGAATCCGCAACTAGTTTACATATTTTACCATATGAATTCACCATCACTGGAACAAACATTTAATATTTTCCAGGTTATTTTCAAGCACCAAAGAAATGCGGCAGTTACACAAATGGTAAGGTGCTGCTTGGATCACTATAATTTGTGTTTTTTGCTGTAATCCCAATTTAATCGATCTGCCTAATTGAGAAGGTAATTGAAAGAGAGACACTGACGATAGCTGTGACGATAATGATGATGATGATGATGATGATGACGAGGCGCACTTGTTCATGAGATCTGTGTTATGTATGGTGCGCTTTAATTTGCTTACATTAATTAAACACAAACATTGCTTGTATTGACAGTATGGTCACGATCACACCCCGCAACAACCCTCCCCTCCGCTGGCGCTTTGTTTTAACAGGTTTATTATTTTTTAAGACACGCGTAAAGATTCTCTTGCCTTACGTTTTGATTCTGTATTTCAGCGGTGCAGTTTGCAATTGATTGGCAAGCACGGGTAATCGATAATGTCTACGAGCAAAAGCTGATACAACGGGTGCAATTCCAGGGTAAGTTGCTCGAATCGAACGTTGATGTGACGTAACGCACATGTGACGTACATGTAGCGCACATGTGGCGCACATGTGGCGCACATGTGACGTAACCTGTGTGAAACTTATAGGAGCCGGTTGCATTTTTTCAGCCAAAAACCCAAACCCAAAGGGGTATTATATTGATGTAATACTAAATTCTCGTGTCTAGCCAACAAAGAAGTTTATGGTACTAATTAGAAGAATGAACTAATAGATCATGGGAGTGTTATAGCAGCAAAGCAAGTGGGGACTCTTTTCGATTCGATGCAAAATGCTAGTGTTATACAACCAACAGCAATTGTTCTTTTTGTGATCACTCGCTTGCCCAGGTCATAATCGAAAATAGGGACTGTTCAAGGTTATGAGGAAATTTCATTTCACTTAACAATTATTCCAAGAGCGCTGGATATGAGATGATAGCGTAGCGCAGAGTTGGCTTTAATCATCTCATACACAACAAGCGCGAGTGGAATAATTGTTTCTTTTCTTTTTGAAGTGTATAAACTTGCAAAAAAGGGAACGAGAGCAATATTTTCCCTGTACGTACCGAACAAGCCAGTTCGATAAGGTTTTTATTACGTTGGCTCTCTTGGGTAGGGTTTTCTATTCCCTGAGTTTTGCTTATCGCAAAACAGAGCAAGAAAGCCATTACATTGCTGACGCTTACGGTTGTGGAAAGTAAAATTTCGCACTGGAACTTCGACATAACTGAATAAAAAACATTTCTCGCATTTTTCTTTTTATGTCCAAGAAAATGGAAACAGAAAATGGGAACAGTTTGACAACGATAAATGCTGTTTCGTGACCGATTTAACTGATTACAGTGTAATATGAAGTGCTAGTTTTGTACCCAATATGAACCATGTGGGCGTTATAACTACTAATGGAAATGGGCCCACACAAGGACAGAGAAAAACTCTGTTTCGTGACCAGTCCATCTTAGCGGTCCGTATTGAAAAATTCGGACCACTCAGGGAACTAATCAGAATTCTCCTTTTTACCTCGGACCAGTTTCCCTATCTACATCATAAATTTGGGTTATTGACCAAGCTTGTTTGGTCAAGATGGCTGGATATCGACTTCGTCTCGGTCCATAAACACGCAAAAAAAGAACAAGGCCAGTATCCACCATCTTGACCGAGCAAGCTTGGTCAATAAAGGACTTATTCTATGGGATAAAACACCAAAAAATGATCTTTGATCTTGCGGGACCAAGTTCCGAGCGGGCAGTGGACTTCCATCTTGCTCCCTCGGGTAGCCAATCACAGCGCGGGATTTGGTTCATCTTTCCCGCTCACGGACTATTCATATAATAAAAAGGAATATTTGTTGTCGAATGCAAATTCCTATTATAGAATGCCGAAAGCGATAGCACTTCTCTTCTTTTCTCCTCCCACTGTTCATCTATTCTTCTCGTCCAGATAGACTCAAAACACTTCCTTATTTCGGGTCCATTTCGTTCATCCACTTTTACGTTAAACATAACTGTATCTGAAGGTTTTCATACATTCCATTTAAATTCTTCTTTTTTAGAAAAACTCAAGAAACAAGGGAGCGTTCTCAAAGGTAACTCATTATTTAGTTGAAACCTTATCGTAGTTATTTTGCAACGCACATTTTGTGGTGGAGACTAGTCAAGTTAAATAAAGGGCTTAAGATGTAATTTGCAGCGTGAAGATTCTCCAAGCCAGTGTACACAAGGTGGAAAACTCCGACCGGGGGCGGACTTGAATAGCACCGAAACGTCACGCGTCATTTCCATATGTTTTATACAGTGGATATTCTCAACCCTAACGAGACTGAGTTTGTATAACTGAGAAGATAGACATTCGAGTTAGGAAGTATCAATGTTTTGGTATTTTCCTACAGATATACCTCGAGAATTTAGTTTAAAACATCGATTTCAAAACGGTTACCAATACCGATACGTTTACAACTTGAGGGCTTTTTAGAGCTTGTCGATAGTCAAAGCGATACAAGTTCAAGTCTCACGCTTCTCTAAATCTTTTCTTTTTTTTTTTCTTTTTTTTTTCATCTTAACTTGCACATTTTGAACAACTAGGCCCCCGCAGGAGTAATCATGCGATGGACTTAATTCTTGTCCATGAGTCCACGTGCTAATACCCGTAATGCAGTTCAAGTTTCGATACTACAATGGCTCAGTACGCTCACAGTCCAGTTTTAGTTTTAGTTTAGTTACCAGGCCCCAGTTGTTCAAACGATGGATAGCGCTATCCAACGGATAAATCACTATCCTGCGGATAAACACTAACAAAATCAATTGAGTTATCCAGTGGAGAGTGATTTATCCGGCGGATAGCGTTATCCATCGTTGGAACAATAGGGGCCAGATCTCAATGTATCTGAACGATAACTAACTCTTCACGTGCCTGTTCTTGCGATGGATGCAAAAATACGACAAACCGTACAACTTCCAGTGCATCGGAAAGGATTTCTTCAGCTAATCAGGTCGAAAGTGGCCGATGTCATGGAGAATCGTCTGGGACACTGAGATGATCTACACAGAAAACATTTTCGTCGCGAACTGTTAACCGGTTACAGTAACTCGGTTATCAGGATTGCTGAAGAGAATGAGGCATGAAAATGGTAGAAATAGCTCCAAGAAAAAGCGGAAAATTGTCAAGGAGCATAGAATACAAGTACGGTGGTTGCATTATGACGAAAGCGAAAGTAAGAAAAAATCTACTCCTGTGCCACTGAAGGAGCCTTCCATGAAACCATGCGCGCTAAACCCAAATGGTTTTAATTTATCATTCAATCAATATGCCAAATGCAATTTGGTCCTTTGGTATGATATGCCCACCGATGTAAAACTGACGTAACCTCTTCTTTTGCCTGGTTTCTACACCATCTGGACGAAGTTCCCGTAATAAATCATCACCCTTTCTCTTTTGACATTGATTTCCTTTTTATTGATCCATGCCCACTAACATCTTTCGTTATCCCACAAAGAAACCACTTTTACCGAGCTCATCATCGGAGATGGTAGCTCTTTTTGACAACCCTAAGGAAGCAAGCTTAATTTTTAAAGTCCCGCTTTTTAGTGAGCTGAGAAGAAGTCTGATAACTAGTGAGAAAAAGAAAAACTGGACTGTGAAAAAACTAAAACTGGACATTAAGCCTCCTGGGCCATCGTACGATCACCTAAGTTACCTCCCCGGGATGTCTCCCAAGGTAAATTCTAGAGTTTTTTTTTTTTCTTTACCAAAACGACAGTAAACAAGAAAAACAAAACGAAACAAAATGAGTTAAATTGACAGAGGGAGGCGAGTGGCTTGAAGCCGTTCAGTACGATGAAAATGAGGTTATCACAAAGAGGACTGGTGAACATGTGCACTTTATTTTAAGACGAAAAAAAAAGTGGTGGTGACCTCAAATTGTCCATTACTTTTTTTGTGTCCATTGCTTCCTTTCCCATAAGGAGCAATTCGTTTAGCAAATGGAGGAGTTTCAAGTGGCCGTGTTGAAGTCTTTTATAATGGGGCCTGGGGAACAGTTTGTGATGATGGCTGGGGTCTCATTGATGCCAACGTGGTTTGTCGCCAGTTGGGATTCTCTCGTGCATCATCTGCTCCTTGTTGCGCAAGGTACGGCCAAGGGACTGGTAAGATCTGGATGGATGATGTCAGTTGTAATGGAAGAGAGTCTTCATTGTTTCAATGTGGACACAGTGGTTATGGAAACGAAAACTGCGGTCACAGTGAAGATGCAAGTGTGGTTTGTGTCTAAACCAAGGCGCAAGAACTTTCTTCCCCAGGTTAAAAACCCGCTGTACCGACAACAGAATTCTGGCTTTGTCTTTTGTGACTCCAAATATAGATTGTAGCCTGCTGTTAGTTAAAGTGGTACTATGATCAAAAAATCATTTCCTTTTTTTCTTCAGATTTTGAAAGCGTGTTCGCTTAACACCTAACTGGCAAAATTTTGAGCTTTGAGTTTTATCCAAAGGCTGTTTATTTTGAGTGTAAGTTTTGGATTTCATGGTCCGCCATTACTCACGTTCAAAACTGGCCGATTGGACCTCAGAGGGTTGGATCTAGA
>NC_090871.1:13872725-13890225 GCF_036669935.1 Montipora foliosa
AATGTAACCGCGGCCATGTTGGTGGAAAGAAAAATAGCGAAAAAGTCTTCTGGGAATTTGACTCTATTATTATGCAACACTTGTATTATGTAGCACCAGAAACCCATAAGGGTTGAAACGTGTAACGCGCGTTCACGGCTTCCGAATATTCAGTGCGAACTTATTGGTTCAATGTTTCAGTGCTAAGTACCATATTTGGAAACCCCTCGCTCTTGCTGTTCCAAATATGGTACTTAGCAAATTGAATATTCAGAAGCTTGTTTCCCAGCACACAAGGGGCCGTTACACGTTTCAACTCTTATGGGTTTCTGGTAGCACTTATGCTACATTTTTCTATTGTTTTAGCACCAACATGGCCGTCTTATCACGTGAGTGCAATCATAGAATTGTATTCAGGAGAACTTGGCTTTTGAGAAGTCCATTTCAGGGTGTTGCTCCATAAACCTAAAAGGTCAAAAGAAGAATCGTTACCACAGCAAAGTATTAAAAACGGATTTTAACCCTTTGACTGCCAAGAGTGACTCAGACTGATATAAATTTTCTCCTCACAATTTCAATTCATGTGCATTGTCTTGTAGGTGCCATCCGAGTTGTTGAAAATCCTACGACAAGGTTGTGAAAATCCGACATCCGAGTTGTGAAAATCCCACATCCGACTTGTTGAAAATCCGACATCCGACTTGTAAAAAATCCGATAACCGACTAGAAAAAATCCGACATCCGACTTGTGAAAATACGACATCCAATTTGCAAAAATCCGACATTTGACTTGTTGAAAATCCGACATCCAAGTTGTGAAAATCCGACATCTGAGTTGTTAAAGTAATGCTAAGGCAGAGCAAAGTTGAAATGATATATGAAATGGATCATATATGAACTGCGGATATGAAATCAAATGAAACCATGATCCTCGCGGTTATGACTACGGGTACTGTGATGGACGGAAGCAACCCCCATACTACTAAGGGCTACAAAAGCACAAATTGCGTTCAAGGGGCTTCAAAAGCACAAATGCAAAATCTTACGGCTACAAAATGCACTGCCAATTATAGGGGTAAAATTGCAATTTTTTGACCCTTCTTAAAAAACATAAAATAATATCTTATATAATAGTATAATGAGTTGCCAAGAACTGCATAAAGAACTTGTCAATATGGAAGAAGTGGTCTGTCCATTTTGCAATAAACAGATATCAAAGCATACTAAAAAAACAGAACAATGCTGCAGTCAACCTGATATAGTGAATGATAACAATATGCTAGTTTGTAAAAAATGTGGGACGGTTAATGGCTATAAACCACTTATAGAATTTGTTGATTTTCACTCAAATAAGCATAGATTCCATCGTAAAAGTGTTTACCAAAGAAAATATCATATAGAAAACATAATGAATAATATAGCTGTAAAAAATGGTTTCCAGATTTCTGTAAAAAATATGGATAAAATAATTCGAATTTTTGCGGCTATCGGGGAAGTTGTGAAAGATGTTCACATTGATAGAAAGCGTATGATTAACATAAATTTCATTTTGAAACAAATATTTAAAATGCTTGATCTTCCTTATGAAAAGGTCAAGACATCAAAGTCTAAAAAGACACTTGAAAGTTATAAACGATATTGGCAAGACATCCTAGCATTATCATTCGATAAAATAAATGTGATAGTTAAGGAATGAATTTGTCATTGTATTTTGCGTAGAATTTATCAACACTAGGACAAACATCAGTTACAAAATCATCTACATTTTTTAATTCTGTGTGAAACGATGGTTGAAAATCACCGCTTCTCAACATGTCTTTTATTGAATTCAACAGATGTTGATAACTTTGGTATGCGTATGTACAATTTTGTATTTTAAGATCCAGTGATTGGAAATCCATGTAAGACTTGATTAACAAAGCACAAGTGCTTATTGCTACTAGGGCTATACCACCAGTTACAACAGCACTAATAATTCCACCAGTACCAGTTATGACAGAAACAGTGTTTCCTAACAGTTTTAATTTTTTGTAACGTTTCACAGCTTGCTTGTAAGCCCAACACTTTCTATGGTATGCCTTATAATAGCTCTTTAGTTCGTCGACCTGATCTTCTGAGAGTTTGTCTGAAATATGGTTCCAGCTAAATATTCTCTTTTTTCGATCTGTCATATATATGGTTTAGATTGTTAATCGTCTGCATAGACAATATAGTATACCACTGACTTGACCACAAAAAGGTGATCTTTTAATCAGTTTAGTTGTGTATTTTTCTGAAATAGCATAAGTGTAACCTCTACCGAGCTTATGGTGGTCATAAAACCTCCCGGAAGCATCATGTAATACACTATGTGAATTTAATATATCAATCCAACCGAAGATCTTTTCAAGTAACCATGTTAGACAGCCACTACCTGGTCCAAGAAGACCAATTTCACCATCATTGAGTTCAAGAATCTCATTCATAGACATGTCTCTTTTCAAATAGAAAAAGTGCAGGTATTGATAAACAAGTGCTGATTTTAATATTTTGTCATTAATGCATGGATGTTTTTCTTTTGCTTCTTGAAAACTATATTCCACAAATCGTAATAAATTGTCGATATACATATATATTGAGTTATATATTTTGAAAATCCACATCACAAATCGAAATGATTTTGAATGAACCTGAACATATTTTTAATTCATTATCAGACAGAGATTTTGCCCAAACAGCAAAAGCATATAAATCCATTTCACAGAAATTCACAGCAGTGCCATCAGTATGAACCTGACATCCAATAAACATTTCTTGAGCTGAACCTGTCAGAGTGGCAGAAATTGTTTCTGTTTTAATCGCACTGATTGATGTAACGCCTCTAAAGAGTTCTAGATTTGTCCCATTAATACGAATTGTCCAAACTTCGATATTTCCAGAGAGATTCAGCAAAGAAGGAATGTTAAGTCTGCCATTTGACGAGGAACCAAAATCGACATAGACTGTACCATCTCCCCATGGTATATGCACACCGAATCTGACGGCTCCACGCCCCCATTGAAACTGTGATTGATTAGTTATCGCTTTTGTTTTGACAACCAGTATTACTGTGCATTTGTTACCAGAACTACCCGCTATTTCAGAAACATCAAATGATTTTTTTCCAAATAGTCATCACTACCATCGAAACGTATAAAAAACAGTTTTTTCAATGAATCCCTCAGAAGAAGAGGCTTTTTTGAATTGGTTTGTTGTGAAAAATCGATATTATTCGCAGGATCCATCCATGAACTAACTCTGTCATTTGAATCGGCTGTGACTACGGATAAAGCTGGAATTAATGCAATGCTGATTTTGTCTAACACTGGTATACCAGGTAGACTGTTCGAAATAATAAAAGTCGATCTGTCTAACTTCAAATCGAGTTGTTTTTTTATGACAACATGGTTCTCTTCCGTAGCAGCCTTAACGACGAGATTTTTGTCAGTTTCTATATGTCCATCATCATTTACTGAAAGTTGAGCTTGAGCTTGATAGGTAAAATCATCATCAGAGTGATAGTCAATGGTGTATTCAATTTTGTCACCATTGTCGTCAAGAAGATGTGTACCATCTAAATTTTTTACATACAATGTCATATACTGTTGCATTATATAATTCAATTAATCAGTAATGTTTTGTAATGTATAATGTAAACATAAGATCTTACGCCATCCCCATCGTCATCATCAAAATTTATTCGTATGTTTGTTATGTTTTCAAAATATCGATTGATATTGACAGTAAGTATTTTGCTTGTTGAAAAATCTATGTCATAAAATACACTAGCGTTTCCATAAAAAGTTATATCGTGATTCGACTCTGATGGATAATTTTTTTTAGCATAAATTTTTATTTTATCGATATAAATTTTAGTAAATGTTAGAGGTGCTGTTCTAGAAATATTGAAATCACAACCCAGTGATGATTCTGAAGTGGTTCCATAGGCGTAAGACGGTAATATCTTATCAAATAACCCTAAAATTTTATTGTTATTCATATTGATTGGCACATGCATTAAAAATTGATCATTTACAATCTCATAAGCCAATTCGTAATCATAAATTGTGAAATCAAGGTTGTTTTTTGCTTCACCTTTTATACCGTAAATCAGGACATACAATGGTAAAAGAGTTGGGCTTCTATTGTCATAAGTGGATTGAACAGTTACATATAACCGTCTTTCGATAGTTGGTGAAGAACCATCTGGTGATAAGTTCATGATAAAGCGATAATATTTATAATCTGTGTTGGTTTTGACTGTAGTGGTTCTATCAGTGTTCATGTTTCTTTTTTCAAAAGTAACCTGAAATGAATTGAACTCCACATCAAAACCGGTTCTCAGGAAATATATTTCTAAACACACAGTATATTTATCGCTATAATTGTCACGTATCAGTTTGAATAGATTAAAATCGAATCGTCCTTTAAACAGACTGGAACCATCTGCTGCCTTTTGAACATTGAATGAAAATGCTTTTTTGTTGTTTTTATGTGGTGAGTCATTATAGTCGATTAAATTGGCATCCTGTATTCCATAATCTTCTGTAAATTCCCCATCAGCCATAGCATATTTCAGCACATTTTCTCTGTTTGTATGTGTGGTTATATGACTCTTAACTATTTCGTCGTCTACATATTTCTTATTTTTTTCTATTTGTTCGTCTGTATATTTATTGTTTTCAGTAGAAACAGTCGCAATGCCGTCATTTACTTGCTTCAAAGTTATGGCATCTTGATTATGTGTGGCGTTTCCGAGATTTATTATTCGTTGATTGTTCATGTCTAGAACAGAAGTCATTACACCGCTTCCATCCAATTTCAATGTTTTTCCAACCTCGGAATCGACATAAGATTTGTTTGTCACATCTCTAGCACCGGTTGGTTGTCCGCAATTTATTATTTTATTCAAAGACATATCCAAATTTCCAGTCATTTTAGAGGATCCGTCTAAACGAAGTGAATCTAAAAATAATCGATCAACGTAACCTTTTCCAGTGGCATCATTTCTACCTGTCGGATTAGCAAGATTGACGATCTTTTTTTGTGACATATTTAAATTTCCAGTCATGTCCTGCGAACCATCACGGAGCACAACCTGATTAACATTCGGTTTGGTTGATAAACCAGTTTGCAATTGGTGTTTTGTAACAGCGTCAGAATTGCCAGTGCCTTCAGCAAGATTGCTGATTTTATTATTTCCAAAGTCAAAATTGCCAGTTACGGAAATACTTCCATCTTTTTTCAAATAATTAGCCAGCTCCGTTTTATCAGCTTTAAAATTAAAAGAGCTGTCAACGTAAAATTTATTGGAAGCATCTGAATGCAATATTGGATCTTGCACTCCTGAGATTCTTTTATTTTTCATGTCGATCGGATTTTGGGCTTCTATCTTTCCATCATTTGTATTTAAATCGAAATAAAAGTTATGCAAATGCGCACTACTGACAGCGTCACTCTGGCCATGTCTAGCAGGGGCTATATTTTCAACCCGTCTGTTATCCATATTAAGGGCGCCAGTCATTGCATTGCTCCCATCTATTTTTAAACACCCAGAAACCTCTTTATCAACATAACTCTTAGTAGTTGCATCGTCATTCGTTTGAGGTGAATCTAAATTTCGCAGTTTTTTGTTCTGCATATCATAATCACCGTCATCTGTTAGTTTAAAACCAACACCAGGCAATCCTTTTACTATTTCAATGACTTTTTCATGTGAATATGTGTCTTCAGGTAATTTACCATTTGAGTAACTCATATATACAATTGGTTTATATTTTTTCATCGAAATTCTTCTTTGCTTGTTTCTTGGGTTTGTCAATATATATAAAACTAAAAGGGTCTCTAGTTGCTTTCTCGTATAATTGTTGTGAGACATTGTTTTCACGACATATGAGACTTTTTTCATTGTTACTAGGAAAATCGTAAATGGCAAAATGTGAGCAGTTTAATCTAATATCTTTTGGTGTCTTATAGTAGCTTTGACTCAAATATATGGCGCAGCAGTTTTTATGTCTCCCCTGTATAAAATAGTCAACTAATGGTTTTTGGTTTTTATCACATACGAAATCGTCGAATATCACAATTTTTTGATTGTCACCATTGAGATTTTTTACAGGAATTATTTTATCATTGCTTGCTTCAATGATATCATAACCAGCTTCTTCACTCCATGGTTCGAACTCTTTCATGAGATTCCGATACTTTGACTGCTCTAAGTTTTTTGCATAAAGGTATATTTTATCAAAATACAACAGATTGTGAATCATATGCATCAGTGTGTTTGTTTTTCCCGAACCAGAAGGTCCACAAATGAGCATGCGGAAGCATCGATCAGGCATAAAATCATGTAGTTGTGTGAAGTTTGTGACAACATCGTCGCCAGTATCATAATTAGGTATCTTCATTTTTATATCATATGGGTATATTGTTTCGATAATATGGTGTTTAACATGGTGTTCAACATGGTGTTCAACATAGTGTAAAACGTTATTTTTTATATATGAATTTCCATTTTTATGTAAAGTAATAATATAACAAAAATGAGTTTACTTAAGTGGAAAGAACTCGCAAAGAGTAAATCTGAATTAGGGGACAAGATCAATTATGTCCATAATGCAATTACAAAACATGATATCGATCAGAAGACCAGTCAACAGGGATTTTCAAAAGTATTTAAACCAATTACAAGTAAATTAGATGATGTTATTGATAGTAATCAGGTTTTAAGGTTGCCAAGGAAAAAACGACCACTGAAGAAAGGAGAAGTTCCTGATTACGGCATTGATATAGAGGATGAAGTTCCAGATATGAATCTTGGTGATCTATTTGAACAACCTGTTTTGCCACAGCAAGAAAAACAACTGGTGCCAAAACCGCCAACATATGAAGAATCTTTACAAGATCTTCTGGAAGGAAAAAAAGAGATGTATGTTGATCCTAAGTACTTTCCTGAAGAACCAGAATTACCACCAGAATATGATGATGACGATGCGATCGATTATGGAATGGATGAAGAAGATATGGAAAATGAGATATTAGGTGATCTTGGTATACCAAATTATGATTCTGTTGAAAAGGTAATAAATCAACAAGAAATGACTGAACGAAAAAACAAAAAATATCTCAATAAGATTGTCAATGCGGCTAAATTTAAAAGAAATCAATTGAAAGCCTACAAAGGAAACGTTACAAAGCAATACAAAAGTGGGAATATAACGGAAGCTGATAGGCAAGAGGAAAACAAAAGAGTGGATCGCGCTATGAGAACTCTGAATGAATACATAAAACATTATCAAAATAAAATGGAAACAATGAAAGGTTCTGGCAGGAAAAAACAGAAAGGTGGTAATGTGATATTTTTCAACAAACCGAAAGAACTCATAAAAAAATTGGATTTAATCATTGGTGAGATATTGGCTGGCAATACAAGCATTGACATGCGAAATATGGGTGTTTCTATATTGGACACATTATTGAAAATGACAACAATTAACAAATCACAATATGGTAAATTATACAAACAATATTTCCAAATTTAATGTAACTTCATTATATAATGGAACGAGAGATAGTTTTATCATCTTACAGTGTGAAAAATAAAGGGGATAATAAACCAGAAGATTTTACAACAAATTTCACCAGACCTGTAACTCTAGACAATAATAAGCAATACGTTATCGGTCTTAACAGAGTCATTAACATGTCATTCACTTGGTTCAATGTCAATGCTGGGTACAAAAATCAATTAATCAAATACAGCTCCGATAATGGTTCAACTTTTAAGGACATTACCTTTCCAGCTGGGGTATGGAATTATACGGACTTTGACAGACATATTAAAAATGTGACGAAAACTGGTGATACGTATCCGATGACTCTTGAATTCAACGAAACAACATTCGGAGTCACGGTTACATTAGCTGCAAATTACCAACTCGATTTAAGAGCAAGTAATTTTAATGACCTGATCGGTTTTGATAAAAAGATATTAGCAAGTGGAACGCATATTGGACCAAGAGTGCCGAATCTCAGTCAAGACACAGACGTACTCAATATTCATTGCGATTTGGTCAACGAAAGTTTAGTTGACGGTGAAGAAACAGACATTATTTATTCATTCTCAACCAGTGTACTAAAACCAAGTTACTCCTTCACCCTCGAACCACAAAGAGTTACATTTAATCCTGTGAACAAAACTACAATTTCATCAATCAGAATCATGATAACAGATGGAAAAAGAAGATTAGTGGATCTAAATGGAGCAGATACGTCTTTTTCACTAATTCTAAAAAGTATCTAATGTAAAAGTATAATGAAACCGTACGAATTTAAGAGGTTTTACCATCCAAAACTTGGTAAATTTGTATTTCAACACAAAGGGTCTGGACTTATCGTTGACAATATTTTCAAACCGTTAAAGAGTGTGGCATCATCTGTTTTCAAGAAATTTGCAAAGCCATTAGCGAAGAAGGCGTTAGAATCAGGAGTATCACATGCTGGTGATAAAATTGGTAAGGCGGCGGCAGAAAAGTCAGGAGACCTAATAATGAAAAAATTAGCAAATTTGAGAAAAGGAGCTACAACACAAAGTGCAATTGTTCCATCCTCTCCCATTAAACAGCAAGAAGAAAGCGCTGACATGATACTAAATAGATTGATATCAGGATCTGGAAGAAGGCGTAGATTTTTTAAATAAATAACATGACAGCAAAATTATATAATACAATAGTATAAATGGCTTTTAGAACAAGTGAATTATTGCAAAGAAATGAGTTAGTGCGATTTCAACTTGATGATGTAATCCGAGCCCCAGGTAACGGTCAACATCAAGAAAAGAACGGTTATAGATTCACCATCAACGACCGGAGTTCTTTCTATGATTGGTACAATGCTTATTTCGAGGTTCAATTCCAGTTACAAAAAACAGCAGATGGAGCTGGTTACGCAGCAGCCGATAGAATAACGGTGATAAACGGATCTCATTCATTTATTGCACATATGATGATTAAAAGTGCTGGGAAAATTGTTTATGACACTGACAATCTACATAAGGTCACTTTTGTGAAGAATCTGTTGGAATATTCTGATGATTACTCAAGAAGCGTAGCTAAAAACAGTTTTTGGTATTTAGACACAGATGGTACGACAGCCAATACTAATTCAGGATATGAATCTAGAAAAGTGCTTACACAAGCTACCAACAATGATGGAACGGGAGGAGCAAAAAATGTGAATTTGATCATACCTCTCAATCGTTACAGTTTTTTTGAAGAGTTGCAGGATAAAATGTTGGTTCCTATGCAGTTACAATTCAATTTGAATCTCCAGAACGACAATGAACTCATCAATATGGCAGCAGGAACAGATGCCGGCAGAGTAGTTTTGAACAGATTTCTACTATGGGTTCCAAAATTAACACCAAAAGACAGTATGTACGACAAATTTGTAAGCTCTTTCATGAAAGAACACAAATGGACATATCAGCGTGAACTATATGCAGTGTCAGCACCTGCTAGAGTCAGTGGTTTTTTTCAGATTTCTTCCAGTATCGACAATGTCAAAGCAATTTTTGTTTATCTACAACGGGCTAAAACCAGAGTTGCAACTCAAAATCCATATATACTTGATACCTTCAAACTGAATGAAGCAAACGCAAACAGTTATTTAACAACATGCAGACTCGAATATGGCAATGGTGTTTTCTACCCAGAAACAGAATATGACAGTGAAAGCAAAGTGAGAATATTCAATGATCTGATGTCTTATGCAATGCGAAAAAATGATTACAACACCGGAACCCAGTTGAATCTTGCTAATTATAACAGCCTGTATCCACTAATCTATTTCGATCTGTCATATCAGGCAGAGAAAGTAACAAGAGACCCTAAACAGTTGATTTTCAGGTATAAAATAAGTGCCAATAGTGCAGCAGATTTCAATGTCCATGCAGTTGTATTGTACGAAGAGTCGGTTGTTATTGACAAGGTGGGTAATGAATTGGTGATAGTTTAAGCCCGCAACTGAAACAGTAATATGAAATCAAGTGAATGACTCCTATTTATTTACGATCGGAATTATATAACATATATTATATGACTGAACTTCATGAAATCAACGTAAGACTTACAGATAATCAAAAAAAGAATCTGAGTAATGCTTACCATAAAAGGGAAACAATTGTTCTAAGACTGACAAATGATTCTCTTAATGGAAACGACACTCTTTATGTTCCAGCAATGGTGAAAAAACGATTGCAAAAAAATCGACAATTGAACAAAGGAATGGACATTAAGCTTGCTAAGACCAATATCAGAAAACAAGTAGGCGGAAGTCTTTTGAGTACCGTATTGTCACTTGGAATGAGAGCATTACCAGCAATTGGTAAAACCCTTGGGTTGAGTGCTCTTGGTGGTTTAGCAGAAGCCGGAGCTAAAAAATTGTTAGGATCTGGTCAAAAAGGTGGTGCTATGCCATTACCCATGATGATACTTTTCAATGCGATCAATAAACTAATGCCATATCTGAACATGTTCACTACAAAACAGCAAAGAGACATAATGAATGCGGCTCAAACAGGATCTGGCGTTAAAATAACACCGACTAAAACACAATCAGGTGGATTTCTAGGAACTCTGTTAGCTTCCGTTGGAATTCCTATGGCTGTTAATCTGGTGCAAAAGCTGTTTACAGGGAAAGGAGCACCGAGGGTAGGCAGACCAAGATTGCATGGTGAAGGATCACCTAGAATTGGAATGCCCCCTCCATTCTATAGTTATCCGCCATATGTGACTGGTAATGGTAGAAAAAAAAAAACATCCTCAACCAAAAAAGGAAAAGGGTTACTATTGGGAAAAAACAGTCCATTCAATGGCATACCCATTTTGGGGGCAATATTGTGAAACCAAAATTTCACAAAAACATACCTATGTCCAATCACGATCTGAAAAAATGGTGTAAATATTTAAACATACCAATCAATGATGTACTGTCAAGAGATGAAAAAGTTCCACATAACCATAAACAGGCGTTATTCATATACAATCTTGAACCAGCTTATATGAGCGGAAGTCATTGGGTGGCCACTTATGTTAAGAATGATGTAATAAATTATTTTGATTCGTTTGGTATGCCTCCATTTCAAGAGATTGTGAATCATGCCAAAAAGAAAAATCTAACTTTGTTACATCAAAACAATCAGATACAAAACATACAAACAACAACTTGTGGGTATTTCTGTTTATACTTTCTAAATGAAATGAATAAGGGTAATTCGTATTATGATTTATTACAAGTGTTTGACATAAATGATACAATGAAAAATGAGAGATTTATCGAATATTATTTCAGAAATATCTAACTTATATATATTATGAAATCATATTGTGTTAAACAAAAGAAAGTGACCGAATGTGTTGAACCTTCAGGTTACAAAACAGCTAAAAATGGTAGACTAATGTTCTTTTGCACTTGTGCTGAATGTGGTATTACAAAGACCAAATTTGTTAAAAACCAGGGAAACTAAACAGCCCGTTGGGAGCGGGCTTATTTGGTGATATCGCTAATGCAGGAACTGAATTGTTCCTAACAAAAGGAGTACCTTATCTTGGCAAAAAAGCAGTTGAAATGGGAAGATATTATGGTTCCGAATTAATGAGAGACCCAAGATTGCAGAAAAAAGCAATCGATTATGGTTTGAGAAAAATGAATCCTCTACTTCATAAAGTCGGTTCTGAAGCTCTCGATCAATTGTCAACAAAAATAAGACCCAAGAAAAAATACACAACAAACAGAAAAGATCTTGATGGTAGTGCTCTTGACATTCACAAAGCTATTGGTAAATTGCCGAAACCAAAA
Organism: Montipora foliosa; assembly: GCF_036669935.1. Lineage (NCBI taxonomy): Eukaryota > Metazoa > Cnidaria > Anthozoa > Scleractinia > Acroporidae > Montipora > Montipora foliosa. The sequence continues at coordinate 13,884,579 of NC_090871.1, forward strand.
GGCGGATGGACATTACCTGGGCATCATTACACAGGACCTTATAATGATTTAGAAAATCAACTGAAGTATGACCCAAAAACTGGTCAAATATTGGAAATATATGATATGCCCACTGGAAAAACTGATGCAATAGCAATGCAACACGATGTTGATTATTCCGTCTGCAAGGATGATAGGAAATGTAAAAACAAAGCAGATAGGAAAATGGTTCAAGCTTTAGACAACGTACCGTATAATGAAAGACAATGGGGGCATTGGTTGGCAAGAAATGTTATCAATACAAAGCAGAAACTAGGTCTTGGAGTTTCAAAAAACGGAAAAAGCCGTCGGGTAAAGAAAACTGGCAAGAAAAATTAGCAGATGAATTACATGCATCCATAAGACGCAACTTTACTCGGCGGCGTGTAATCGTAAATCATATTGATGAAATATGGGCAAGTGATCTAGTTGAAATGCAACAGTTTAGTAAATGGAATAAAGGTTATCGGTATCTTCTTATGGTCATTGATGTTTTCAGCAAATACGGTTGGATTGTCCCATTGAAGGACAAGAAAGGTGAATCCGTTACTGAAGCATTCAAATCAATATTCAAGGAAGGCAGAAAACCACAGTATTTATGGGTTGATAAGGGAAAGGAGTTCTATAACAAACACTTGAAGGACTTGTTGGAGAAAAATAAGATACATATGTACTCCACTGAAAATGAAGAGAAATCCTCGGTGGTAGAAAGGTGGAATAGAACAATCAAGTCCAAAATGTGGAAGCAGTTCACAGTTCAAGGTAATACAATGTATCTCGATATGCTGTCCAAACTAGTGAAACAGTACAACAACACAAAACATTCAAGCATAAGAATGACACCTGTTGAAGCATCTAATAAGAGGAATGAAGGTACAGTTTACTTCAATCTATATGGTGATACAGAAACATTAAAACAAAAACCTAAATTCAAAACAGGTGACCAGGTTCGAATATCCAAGTATAAACGGAATGTGTTTGACAAGGGTTACACACCAAATTGGACAGAAGAAGTGTTTACAGTCGATAAGGTCCAATACACTAATCCAATAACATACAAACTAAAAGATCTCAGAGGTGAAGAGATAAAAGGCAGTTTTTATGAACCTGAATTATTAAAAGCAAAGCAGGATATTTTCCGCATTGACAAAGTGATTAGAAGAGACTATAAAAAGAAACAAGCTTTTGTAAAATGGAAGGGATACAGTGATGAATTCAACAGTTGGGTACCATTGAAAGACATTGAAAACATATGAATTGTGGTGAAACAAACGCACCAAAAACCATATAAAAAATTATCTAATCCTAGTATATAATGGACAAGTTTGAAAATGAGGAAAAGTTTGGTTTCTATTATGAAAGTGATCAGGACTCTGGTTCGGATTCTGATTGGTCGCCATCGCAAGAAAGTATATCTGAAGAAAGCTGCAGCAGTTCGCAGGAATCTGAGTGGTCAGAAGAGGAAGACAACATATAAAAACTATTTTATAAACAAAGGATATGAATGATTCACAAAAGTATAAGTTAATAATCTGGCATTCGTTTTTGGAAGATATGAAAAAGGTTGAACATAAGATTGACAAATGTTTTCCAGGATATAAAGTCCAATATGGTGAAATGGCTCGTATGTTTAATTGGCATCTCAAAAACCGTAAAAAACATGAAAGACTTTATCCTTGGTTGATCCAAGCAAAAAACAAAAAGGAAGGAATACTCTTATTGTCTTTTAACTATTTGCTGAATTATGAAGCCGAAGAACCTGAAATAGTTGAAGTGCCCACTACAGATTTACCCAACAGATGGTATTGCGAGGATTGTCAAAAGTTTGTGATGAAAAACAGCAAAAACTCACATATAAAAAGCAAAAAACACAATAGATATAGATGAAATACTTTGAAACAGCAGCAGAATTAGTATCTGACAGAAAAAGAAATCCGAAAGAATGGAAATCTAACTTTAAAATGTTCGTTAATAAGCAAGAGACAGAGCCAGAAGTAGATCAAAAAAAGCTAACCTGTTTTATGTACAAATTGAGTAAAGACAAACAGTTGAGAAGATTTGTATCTGAAATGATCGAGGTTGGAAGTGTTAAAAAAATCATGGAAGCGTTCGGAGAAGAGATTAAAGCAGGTTTGATCACAATAAAACTGGTAAAAAATAACAAAGACCGTTACCGTTTTCATGTTAGTGATGGACAGACCGTTTTTGATGTACACAGTGTTTGTAATAAAACAATTGATAAAATGATTGAGGCCTTCAATATAAACAAATAGTATATGAGCTTCAAAGGATGTAACATAGTAGATACCATGTTAGTCAGAAAAACAGTAACAGAAATAATTTGTGATGTCATTGTTGCAAATGCTGGGTACATGCATTTTATGAGGACGCAAGGTATGCCACTATTGCTGAAAGCATTGCAAACAGGTGGACCAAAGAAAGAAATCAAGAAAATGTTCAATCATATTGACAAAAGAATGGATTTTTTGTTTTGTTTGTTTCAAAGACATAGTAATTTTTTGAAACCATTGCCAATGATAAAAAATATATAAGAAATTGTCAAAACCTATTATATATGAATCCAGAAAAAAAATTCAGTGCATTCTTTAATTGTGTTGTTAGTGATCCTTCATTGAAAGATTTTGTGGAATGTTTGATTGATTCCAATGTGTTGTCTGTTATTCATCCACCTGTGTATCTCCGGTTGGTTGGTGAATGCGAGTCATTGAAGTTAAAAATAAGTGATGGAATAAACACCTATGTGATGCACCCCAATGCTATTGATGACAACATGTTGCAAGACATTGCGCGATCTTACAGTAAATACAAACCTGATGAATCTGAAAGTGAAGATGAATCATTGCCAGATTCTGAGTTAGAATTTGCGAAAAGAGAATCATTGAAAAAAGAATTTATGAAAACATATAAACAGGAATGATCTCTAAATATTATATGAGTCGCAAAAAGATTTACACTGCACGAGAAATACAAGAACATAAAAACAAATATGGCCGCGAAACCGCATGGTATTGCCCGACATGTGATAATGGTAAGAATTATGCCATGAGAGGTAAACACCAACATTTGAAAACTGAAAAACACAAACTAATTGCTCAATTGAAAAACACAAACTAATTGAAATATATATATTTTGCCATTTTTACAGTTTTAATCAATCGGAACAGATTGGTTTGAACTAATTAAATTCCACTGTCAATTCTTTGATCAATTGACGTTTTTTGTCACTAATCTGTTCAAGAGCAGCTTCTTTGTCATTGCTGGCATATCTTGCCTTTGTCTTATATCGCTTGCCCAAGATAATATTGTCAAAGTAGAAAAACTTGTCTTTTTCATTGTTTTTTATCTTTATTTTGTCATCTAATTTGGCTATTCTTTCTTCCAACTGACTTTGTTTTTCTATTTCTACTTTGAATTGGACCTTTTTAGGTTTTAATGGGTTTGCTTTGATGTTGAGTAATAAACCACCATATTTGACTGCATAATCTTCAATGTAAGCATTTTCTATTTTTTCCAGACTTTTTTTGTCATTTGTTGGAGCTTTGACAATTAGTTCGATTTGTGGCTTATTTTTCCTGAATTTATATATTTGGCTTTTTGGATCTTTCAGGTGACGACTTAATCGTGTTGCGAGGTCTTCGCATGTCGATCCAACATAAATCTTATCATCAACAAGGATCTTGTATATTTTGCCTTCTGAATACAGACTGTTAAATTTGGCGTTGGTCAATTCCAAGTTTGGCATTTTGCGTATTTCATATTTATTTTTCAATTTTTTGTTGGCAAGATGCAAGTATTCAAATTTGGTGGTTCTAGACAAAGCTGTATATAATAGTTTTTTGTCCATTTTTTCGACGTCAAAAACATTATAAGGCTCATTGATGTCAGCACCTTGGCATTTATGGACAGTGACACAAAAACTTGGTATGAAAGACTGAGAAAATGTTTTATAGTCAAACTCCTGATCATCTATCTCAAATGTGTCTTCTGAAACACTTTGAATTACAAACTCCATTGTGTTAAATATTTCACGATCTTTCATATTCTCTGTTGCCATAACCGGCATACCAGCACATACTTTGTATTCTTCTTTTTTGTCATTGTATTTGAACACAACTTCTTCATATTCTTTGCCTTCCGCAAACTTATCACAACAACGCTTGTTGACTTCGATTCTGGTTTTGTTGAGATAACATATATTTTTGAATAGTTTTTCATTGTTTGGAGAAAAGTTTTTCGTTACTTTACCCTTTTCCAGAAAGCTGTTGAGCACGGTGTATGTTTTATTGTCATAACGACTTGAACCTTCAATATATTTTAATGTCACTTTTTTTGGACACATTTGTCTGACTGATTTGGATCTGAGATAGTTATAGCTTATTTGACTTCCAGATTCAACAGGTGTGCATTGATTGGGATCACCAAACATGTAAACCTTAGTGCCATATTGTGTGAAAGCTTTGTAAATCATTGTTATCCATTTATTGGGCACCATTGAAAATTCGTCGATAAAAACAGTTTTGACTTTCAAGTCCTTGAGATTTGTTTCTGCAGAACAGCCATCCCATTCACAAAAATAAGAATCGAATGTATGACAGACACTTGTGTTGCCACCCATTTTTTTCAACCTGTCTTTGACATTCTGTACAGCCTTGTTTGTAAAACTCAATACTAGTGGATTTTCTGTTTTCATCACCAATTCGCATAACTTAGTTGTTTTACCAGAACCAGCTTGACCGTTGAATATACAGCCTTCACCAATTTCTGCTTTGTAACTGTCAAAGTCCATGTTTTCTCTGTAATGGCGTTCAAAATAGACGCATGGTGTGTCTGTGATATATGCTTGACCAATGTTCTTGATGTCAAATTTAACGTCTTTTTTCTTTTGCAATATGCATCTTGGGTTTGTGATAAATATACCGTCTGTGTTGTAAGCGTATAATGCACTTTTTTCGCCAAAACACTTACTGATCAGCTTCAGACATTCCAAAATTGCTTGAGAAACTACGAATCTGTTTACACTTGTGTTGTCTGTGAATAACCGTTCACATTTTTGTTCTTTGATCAAGTAAATTTCGTTGTAGCTGTCAATTATAATATTACGACCATCCTTTATTCCTTGAGTCCAACAAGCCATAGCTGTATCATATTCTGTGCATGTGAATCCTGTATTTGTTTTATTGTATTTTCTTCCCAGTTCACCGATAAAACTATTTGCCAGACGCTTAGCTTCGTTTTCAGGAAATGTTTCGAATACATGTTTTAAAAATGGCTTGAAAGTGTCAGGTTTAAGAGCTTTTCTAGAGACTATTTTGTATTTGATATGCTTTTCTGACATGGTCAATTCGTCAACCAAATAAGAAATCAAATCACCACTATAAAAACCAGCTTCAATTTTCAAAGGTGCTCCATAATTGTATAAAATTGTTTCTTCGATATAAAATTCACCGTTTCGTCTAAGATCACTTCTACAAGTGTATGGTTCTACTACGTCATGTATGCTATAAACCGGAATTGGAGTTCTGTTGTTGAGCAATACATTTGGATATGATTTGGATATATCAATGCTGACTACATCCTCCGGTATATCTTCGGTTGTGCACCATTGTAA
>NC_090871.1:13902725-13912725 GCF_036669935.1 Montipora foliosa
ACGCAAGCATTATACAGTGTAATCTTATCTTAAAATCAGATCAGTTCATTGCAAAGTAAATTTCATCATGCTTGGTCTAGAAGATTTCTTGAACTTTTCCAAAAAAAAAAAAAAACTCACCTGTATCCACTTGTAGTTTGGAAGATCTGCTCCATTTCCAGTATTTGGTTTCATTTTTCCCTTTGCATCTTCGTCTTCCTCATCATCTGAACCTTCGGCTTTTTTAGGCTTGGAAAAAATGTATATATAATTAATTATTTAATAATTATTATCATTGTTAAAATATTTGTAATACGTAATAAATGTGAAAATTCCACCAAAGCATTACAGAAAACTGATACCCAAGAAAAAAGTTTCAAGAAGGAAGGTTGATCAAGGTCTGACTAAACACTGCATTCAGTTTCACTCACCACGCTACCCTCTCCATTCTTTTTGTTTTCATTGTCATTCGTATCCTCCTTTTCCATCTCTTCCACTTGTTGTTTTTTCGTTTCTTCTTCTTTCTTTATTCTCTCCGCCTCTTCAGCTGTGACCTCTTGAATCTTAGGTTCATCTTTTTTCTCGGCTTCCTTTTTAGCTTTGGCTGCTTTCAAAGCTTCTGCCTCTTTTCTTTCTCTGTCCTTTTTCTGATGAGCACAAAAAAGATGGGCATGATACACATAGTTTTTTTTTTTTTTTTGCAAATTCAATTCTAGCATTTAGATGTATATGCTTGAAATATCCAAATTAAACATTTGGATCCCCCCCATAATCCTTGATAGGCTAGGCTAAGGAGAGGAATATGTACTTCCCCATAAACGCAGCAGACTTTGCGTTCACCTTGTACATACACGTACGGTTACCACAACAGCTATTGCCAATTTCTGTGGCAACATAGATCAGCAGCTCCCCTAGACTTGTCCCGATTATTTAAAGTGGTACCAGGGTTGTATATAAGAGCCGGCAGCCGGCGAAGTTCGCCGGCTTCTATGTCAGGTTTCGCCGGCTACTTTCATTGTTTGAAGAGTCAAGACATGTAGTAGAGGAGATGATGTTTATGAGGTCTAAACTACTTGGGCTCAATGCAAATAAAAATTTGCAGTGCCTATCTTTTCTGAAAACACATAAAAGACTTCTGACTCAAGGGCAGTTTAAAAACGTTATGCTTGAGACTTTCGTTTTGAAAAAATCTTGCTTCGGTAGCGGGAAAGTAGGAACAATATGATTTGTTGTCCGCCATATTGGATTTCGATATCTTTAAACATCCACCGATTGTATCTTACCGGAAGGAAAGATCACTCAAGGACGTTTCAGTCCGCGCAAAACTTCCTTTAATCACGCCGCAATCATAAAAAAAACTTATAAACAAAGAAACACTTTCAAAAGGTTTGTTCTCAATCCAGAAGGAAATTTACATATGATGTTCTGCTAGCAACACGCTCAGCCTGCGTTCACGCATCTCTTACCACAACTCAACTGAGGAACAAAACTAGCCCCTGATCATTCACTAACCGCTCCTTTGTTTTCACTTCGAACCTTTCAGTTGATCATTTATAGCGAACGTAGAAGCTGAGGACTCGTAGACTTTATTTAAACACTTGAACGTAACGCTCCTCGGAGTTAAATCCTACTTGCCCGAGTAAGTGCTCGTCCTCTCGAGGGCATCTCTACGCTTCAACATGAAAACGGATCTTTATCCAACGTCACTCTTGATCAACTCTCGCTGCTTTACGGAACTCCTAAACTCTTCGAAAAAAAACTACATCACTCTTAAACCGCTGGAGTGATTTTCAATTTTCGAAATTACAACAACCAAGTTCCGCAAGCATATTTTCCCGCTAATTACACAATGGAACGAATGTGTGTCATCTTCGCACCTAAACAGGATCGAAACATCCTTTACGCCATTGGCCAATTAGTATCCTCCAATCAGCTTCTTTATTTAACAACCAATCAGAAGCCTTTGCTGGTCTAGTCCTTCAAAGTATGTGCCATCTTTACAAGTTGTCAAGTGGCAATATTTGCCAGGCTCGTTAGCTCCAGCAAAACCACCAAAAAGATACAAAAAATATCACTCAACTTTTTGTTTATAGGGTTGTATTATTGAAATATCACTTCGTCTTTCTTTGAGTAACATGGTTTTCATAGTATAATTGCAGCTTGATTTATCCTTCTAATGTCTGAGTTTCATGGCCCAAAATGTCAGGAAATGCATTTTCTGGCATTCAGTTTTCAAAAATTTAACCCTAACCCCCGGACCCCCCTAGAAGCGATGGGCTAAAGCCCATCGGGTGGGTCCTCTGGACCCACAACCGTCTATTTTGCAAAAAAATCCGGCTACTTAAAACCTTAAAGAAAACCCTGGGTACTATGACAAAAATCACATCTTTCCTATCTAAGCCATTTTGAAACATAAACAAGTAGTCTGTGTGAGAAGAAACATTACTTTTTTCAAATATCTCTTTTCGTTCCAGAGATATTCGAGTTTTTAAAATATGCAAATTAGCCAAGTGATGGCGTCATTCACTCAACCAAATTTTGTTCAAATATGATGAAAAGAGATATCTCAGCTAATTTGTATCAGAAATTTTTGATTTTTTGCAGTAAGATTCTACTAAATGATCTCCACAATATGAGCTTAACAGTTCTATTACCATGGCATCATACTGGATTCCAGACCTCCCCCATATTAAAAGCTTTTCTGGCCACCTTTGGCATTCCATTTTGATATTTGCTAACAGCACTTCATATGCATGATCCAGCAAGCATATACATGTAAATAAGTTAGCTCGAGTTTGTGGCCTTGTTTAACATTTTTCAAGCTGAAAATCACTAACATGTTGAAATCAAGTGGGTGGGGACTGGAAAAGAGTGAGTTGCCATGGGAACATAATTTTTTATAGCCATAGGTGTGTTACCTGTAGAACTACTGTATTAGACTACCAAGTTTCAATGGTCTGCGCTGCAAATTGGCCAAGGTAGCTCTATTTATATACTCAATATAATATTGGGTTGCTTGTATGACGTCATCAGTCATCTCATTTGCATATTTACCCATTTTTCAAACTTAAATATTTCCGGAACTAATGAAGATAAATTATTTGCAAACAGTAAATGGCGTTTTTGCTCTATCATGGAATTCTATGTGATACACTCAAAAAATTTAGGGGTAAAAATTTGATCATAGTACCACTTTAAAATCCTGATCCTACAGAGTTAATGAACCAACAGTATTGCTCGAAACTATTTGTGCATTTGCTGGGGTTCTGACCAGGTGAAACCGCAGATTCAGTATTCAGTTTGAAGTAAAACCTTGTCTGTGGTAACCGAAAACCAAGGTTTCACCTTTAAGAGTTTGTATTTTAGAGCAGATGCTATCAAAGAAGTCTGCATATTTTTGTGGATGGATCGCATCAATAATTAATATGTATATTTGCCACATTTACAATCTAAGATGGTAGGCTCACTCGATTATAACAAAGTCCCTTCAAGAAATTTACCACATGTTTGGGAAATCTCTTGTCTTAACAGTGACAGCGGCCGGCCTTGAAAGATACGGGAAAGACATTTTGATCTCATCGACTGAAAGATGGAAGAAAACGATTAACTGTACAAGTAATTGTCAGCTGGCTCTCCATTTGTTACAAACTTGTTACATGTAAGCAGTTGGCATTGAACAGCATATTTCATGAGCTATCACTCTCACTCACGAGACAGAAGCATGCAGCTTAGTTTATTTACGCTTTAACTTGCCAAATTCGCAGAGGCTTAAACTTGTCTATCGTATGGTCGTTGAAGCGTTAGTTCAAGTTAATCTTACTAATTCAGAAGAATAAATATTTCTGAATTTCAAGCTCAACTGCTGAATGACCTGCTACTTAATATTTTCAATCAGAAATGATCGTAATTCATGCGCGACAAGGAATTGCTTAACAAACTTCGGAATACAGTGACTGTTCTTCGCTGGTATACTTGAGTCATTGATAAGGTTTAGATCAAAGTTGGAACTTTTCAACAAATATCCCGTAAACAATTATATTTGGACAGGACACAAAATTTGAAGCGTTTTTTATTCTAAATGTATCAGACTGCACTAGCGACGACTAGTTACGCATAATCCACACACTGTTTTTTTTTTAAGAAATGCTTTTTCTATCCCTTAGGGAGAACTGTTCATCATGAAAGCGAAAAACTTACAAATTATTAAATATAAAGATGTAAGAATTATGCACGATGAAAGGTTATTATCAACATTCTCTGTTCTCTGTCACCGCAAACTGAGACGAACATAACAGGCTTTCAAGACAGTGAATTGTGTTACGTCGGTGCTGCGAAAAACAGTTTGCATATTCACTCTTTACCTTGGGGAGCTAGGTGTGATAACATCAAACAACGCTTTACAACCATTGTTTTCTTGCAGCACATTACGGCAATTAAATCGGCCATGGCATTCCTTTGCTTTCGTCTTTGCCTCGGTTGTGATTTTCGTCCAACCTAGGTGATTTCGCGGTGAACACTATCGGCAAAGATGAGGTATTGCCGAATGATATTTCAAATGCACTAATAGTTTCAAGCGGTACTGTAGGTTGTCTCACCAAGCTGACAGTTTAGTATCAGTTTTATTTATTTGGTTATTTATTTACCATTTACATGTAAGTCCTATGTTCAATGCTGAATATAGACCCTAAAGGACTACATAAAACTATTACAAAAGATAATAAAATGTAAATAACAATATTATAAACACAAATGGAACTAATAAAATTTTATGTGGAAATTTCACTCTAGAAAGATTTAAGTGATTCTTTCAATGCTACTTCCTTTGGTAGCTTGTCCCATTCCCGTACGATTCTAGGAAAGAAAGAACACTAGTCTTATAAAATCACACTTTGCATTTAGAGTCATAGATTCATGCAAAGAGGAATAGCCAATTGGATGGTGATTAGTAGATTATAATAACGAAAGCTGCCAAACAATTGGCTGTTTGCCGAGCACTGGACTGATTGAAGTAGCTGCATTCACAGATTTTACTTTGCTAACGCCAGACGATTTCGCTCATCGATAAGAACCCATCTAGGGCGAAAGGAGCGAGAAGTACATAAGCCCAATAATTAATATTATTTGTAAAATTTTCACTGAAACAAACCTCTTCAATTCTTTTCTGGTGCTCTTTGAACTTGCTCATCACTATTTTCTCCGCCTCTGCTTTGCCAGCGCCAACAAAGAAGTCTGTTTTTCTCTCCAGAAATCCGAAGAAAACATCCAACAACTATAAGCGGAGTGAAAACACATGTACCTAAAAATTGATTATAGTCCAAAAGGCTTTCAAGTAGTTTGCTTAAGTTAGCAAAAAGCATGATCTAATATTTTTCCCACAAATTAATCTCGCAGTATTGAGCAATTGGATACAATTTCAGCGACTAACGAGGTCAATTCTCCTAGACCTAAGCACAGATCTGTAGAAAATCCCCGGAGAAAATCGGCATTGCTGGAGCAGATATTTCCCATGCAGACATGTCATACCTCCGAAATCCCTCCTTCGCACTGTTGAGCTATCGCCAGTAACATGCCATCAAATCGCTCAGGGTTTGCGTCTGTCATATTTCTGTCAAACGAACAAGACGTAACCTCTGTAAAATTCGCAATTTATGATTAGAAACCGTGGAAAATGTGCACAAGAGAACATGCGCTTCTCCTCGCAACGAGTTACGAACTCGTGTTTGACGGTAGTTGTATCATGTATGATATACTATTGTATCTACCTCTCAAATGACCCCTCAAAGTATTCTGGGATATTTTCAGTAGTTTTGTTCCCAGGACTATTTCCCAAATTTTTGCCGTGCTGCGCGTTGATGGGTACAAATATGGCGTATGAGGAAAAAGGAACAAGTCCATTTTCTTTTGATGAGCTTGTAAATATTTTTGGCTATCTTCCACCAGAAAGCCTAGCCAAATGTTCTCAAGTTTGTAGAGATTGGTACCAAGTCTCCCAAGTCGGATCCTTATGGAAGAGGCATTGTTTACAGCGCTGGAACTTTTGCCACCTAGGGAAACTGAAACCTGGTGGGTAACAAAAACCAATTGCGGAAAATTAATTCAGATTTTAAAGGAACGAGGCATGATACAATGTCCTGTTGAGGTGCAAATGAGATGCAAGGTGGGCTAGATTGCAGAATACCCGGCCCACCAAATGTCCTACTTAAAAAAGCTGCCACCGCTATCGCCCATTCGTGTTTAACAATGCTGCTTCCGCGTCCACTAAACTGTATACCTGCCAACTCTCACACCTTAGGCGTGAGTCTCACTCCTGCGGGTTGAAAACTTCGATCGCACGCCGGCTAACGCTTGCGGGCCAATTTCTCACACCTGATGGAAAAATGTGAGTTGTTGCCGTCTTGCTTGACACAATTTCCAAAAATATGTCAACTCAGACCGATGTAAGGAACGAAAACCATGTGTAAAATGAATAAATGACAATACCTTTCTCACGATCTCTGATTTTTTAAGTGAAAAGCACTGGGAGGGAGCTCACGTTTATACGTCTTCGGAAGACTTCGGAAATGATTGTGTCGTCTTCAAAAATCCCAGCACTCCCAGGATAAAAATCTCACGCCTATATCTCAGAAAAAGTTGGCAGGTATATAAATGTCTTACTTAAAAAACTGCTACCACAGTCCTGCAGTCGTGTCTAACAATGCTGCTTGTCCGTAGTGGCATGGGACAAAAAATGATATTCATATAAACAACTCTGTTCCTAAACCGCGTATTCTGCAATCACTCCACTTCTTAAATTTCATTTTGCTGTTCCGTTAACTACACTTTTCACGAGAATGATAATATTATAATACTTGACTTTCTGTGATTAGAACACCCTGCACAGAGATGGCGTTAAACCTCTGCAGGCGTAAACACTGCAGACCTGGCCTCAGCTGTTCAACAGCTGGATAGTGATTTATCCGACGGATAGCACTATCCATCGTTTGAACAACTGGGTCCTGGGGCTTAGAGACTAAGCATCTTCTGGAGGATTAGGGTGGACCCAATGACTGTGCAGGCCTGCATTCCTTCCAACACACCCAGAATCTCTAGATCTTTCAAAGCACCCCCCAGCTGACCAGACATCACACCCAAACAACCAGCCACCAGCAACACAATCTTCGTTGACACCTGATGTATCTTCCTGATTTCCTTTGCCAGAGGAGAGTAGTTGGTGATTTTCTCATCCTGTTTAGTCATCACATTCCTATCCCAAGGCACCAAGAAATCAACAAACATCCACTCATGACCTGCTCGATCCACCACAGTAATGTCTGGACAATTATGTTCCATCTTCAGTGTTGGTGGGAGGCGCGGTGGCCTCATGGTTAGTGTGCTTGACTCCGGAGCCAGTGGTCCTGGTTCGGGTCCTGGCCGGGGATATTGTGTTGTGTTCTTAGGCAAGACACTTAACTCTCACGGTGCCTCTCTCCATGTGCATATATGGGTACCGGCGAATTTAATGCTGGGTGGTAACCCTGCAATGGACTGATACCCCATCCAGGGGGGAGTAGAAATACTCCAAGTCTCTTCATGCCATGGAAACCGCAATAAGCTCCGGCCTGATGGGCCTTCTGGCTCGTATGCAGAGACTTTACCTTTTCACTAATAATAATAATAATAATAATAATAATAATAATAATAATAATAATAACAATAATTAGCCAGATTGGAGCTTGAGATCAACAAAAGCATGAATGAGATACCGGTACCTTTGGCTCCATGCATGATCCCAGAGAGCACCACTTCAAAATGTGCTGGGAAGGGTAGCTGGGAGTTTGTTTTGATGTGGGAGGAAAGTCAGAGTTCCTGGAGAGAGAAACCCTTGATTCAAATTAGAAGCCTACAAACCATCAGAGAAGTGGGAGGGGTTGTTATTCCATCTGGCTGTGGTGCTGTTCTCTGAGATCATGCATGAGTCTTGTTTAGGAGGCCAGTGCCTAGCCAGCTGCTCAGCTCCTTTTGTCCGACCTTGTTGAGCTGCGCCCTTAGCAATTCAATCTCTGACTTTGAGACTTTCAAGTCAGATATTATTATGTTTCCATACAGGTGTCCATTTTTTTTTACTACAGTTTGAACAGCACTAGTTACAATCTATATGACATGAAACTTGATTCAAGTTAATGCCTATTCATCCATTTTTGTGGGAGGTAAGAATTACCTTTGACTCCAGAAGTACGAACATCTTCCCTACTTACTTCAGTTTTGCTACCGATAATCTTTTGTAGGTGAGAGGACGTGGCAAAAGTACTTCATGGCTCGCAATAAGATTGAGACGGGTGCAGCCACAGGAAGGGCAGGTCTGGATTATGTTTGCAAAACCCTTCATGGACACCGAAGTCTAGTGTCAGATGTGGTTTTCCTCACAACCAATGATATTTATGACATGGACATAATTGACCAGAATGCCTATCCTGTTGTTGCCACGTGTAGTCAAGACAAATCTGTCTGTGTCTGGAATGTGAAAGAGGGAAAGTATTTATGGAAGAAGGAGGCCCATGAAGCTTCAGTCGCATGCCTGGCGGTGATATCCCATAATTCACTCTTGGCAAGTGGTGACATGGAGGGAGGGATTCAACTATGGGATGTCAACAGTCAAGAACATACAGCTTTACAAGGGAGCCATTCTGCCATCATAGCTAAAATGCTGTGTGGAAATAATGAGATTGGAAAAGAAAGAAAAGATAATGGCAATCGTCTTCTCATGGTTGGGTATAGAGATGGTTATGTGAAGATATGGGACACAAGAGTGACAGCAAACCCTCAGTTTGAGCTGATCTGCCCATTTGGTTTGAGTGACCTGAAGCTCCAATCCGATTATGTGCTTGCTGCAGCTTCAAAGCTTGATAGTGTTGTCAAGATATTCGATATAAGATACCTGGCACCAGAGTGCTGGAAGCGGCCTGAGCTTCACACCCTTCAGCATCCATCAGATGCAACAGTCATGTGCCTGAGCTGGGCTAGCACCAAGCAGAATCAGCTCATTGCTGGGTATGACAATGGCGACATTGTTCTCTGGAACGGCAACAGTGGGCAACAGGTGCATTGCTTTAAAGGCCACACCAGGGGTGTGTCCTGTGTGAGCACTTTAGGGTCAAGTGTCGTCTCTGGTGGCCATGACTACACTGTTCGTCTGTGGGACTTACATTCCCTCAAAGGCTTACAAACCCATATGGATCATGAGGGACCAGTTACTGGGCTCTTTGTGGATGCATATCGTGTCATGTCGTGCTCACGAGACTACTCCATCAGAACATATTGCTGGTCTAAGATGGGATCATCTCCCCGATCCCTTGACAGTAAATACACTTTGCTTGGTGGATCCCTCCAAAGAGCTGGAAATGGATTTGAGAAAGTAGTTTGTGACTACTCTGCGTGTGTTGGAATAGCTAATGATGTTCTGAAGGCCTATTCTTTTCAAATATAACAAATTAATTGCAGGTAAAAATGCCTTAGTTAATGTTTAATGTGCAGGGATGGCTTAGTGGTGAGAGCACTCGCCTCCCACCAATGTGGCTTGGGTTCGATTCCCAGACTCAGCGTCATATGTGGGTTGAGTTTGTTGGTTCTCTACTCTGCACCAAGAGGTTTTCTCCGGGTACTCCGGTTTTCCCTTCTCCTCAAAAACCAACATTTGACTTGATTTGCGTTAATTGTTAATTTCCGTTTACCGTGTCCCCAATTAGTGCTCCAGTGCTAGATTAACTAGACACTTAAATAAAGTTCCTTTCGTTTCCTTTCCTTTAACCAGCGAGCAAGCTCACCACTTCTGGGATTGCAACCGATTTGGAATAAGGGGATTGATTCAAAACGGGTTGTTTCCCTCGCCTTGTCGCATGACATCTCACAATTACTGATAACTCATTGTCCTAGTTCCCCCTAGTTACGGATAGCTTTCTTACAGTTTTGTTGAACTTTGTTGGGTCCAGCCTGAGTCTAAGGTTTAAACCTAGGCCTGGGTCTGGCTCTGTTGCTGGCGTGGCCT
>NC_090871.1:13922725-13925225 GCF_036669935.1 Montipora foliosa
GAAGGAACTCAGCAATACGAATTGTGTTCTGGTGTGGCAAAGGTCATCATTCTGGAAGCTGCAAAATTCCTTTTTTCAGGAAGGAAAATCATTCCGGCCCACAAATCAACATTAGTATTTACTGAAAACAAAAATTGGAATCTCTGTCCCCTCCTCAAGAAGTTGGAATAAATATTAAATTATTGAGGTTTGACTGTACCTGTATAGGTCAATGTGCAGTGTTGTGTGTTGTTCTTTTTTTGTTGCTTATACCTACGGTAATTTGGTATAATTTATTAGCATTTTCTGTGGCACAGTGGTCCAAATTATCTTTCCCTGCATAGTTTCTTACCTTGAAAAATGATGCTGCATTTTTCTTAATTTTCACCTCAAGTTACAGCAAAAACATCAATTTCTGCCAACCTTGCCTTACAAGCATTGGATACCATTGGCAACTTTGTTTCTTAGCATGTGCTAGCATATACTAGCATTCACAACAACTGCTGAAGCACAAAAGTATTTTAAAAGTGCTTGAGGCCCTGATTTTTTTGTGTATCCACAGTTCCAGAAGTTGAAGAATGCAAGATTAGTGTCCCATGAACATTTAACAAAGAAATTAAGAAATTGCTTTTTTGCCATCAAAAATTGGGGGGTCAACTTATACACAGTCAGGTAAATATGGTAATAACTGATGTCGATCAGCATTCACATTCTCCATGTTTCATTTGTCCTTCAGGGCATTGGAGATTCCAGCCAAGGATTTGCCAACTGCTTGTTGTTTTGCATTCTTACAGAAAAATTCCAGACTCGTGTTCGGGGCTTTACCCGTTTTGTTGTCACTAAATGCAAGGGAGCTTGCTGTCGCCGCACAAAAACAAAATCAGTGCGATTTCAAGATGAGAAAGAATTCATATGCAGCACCCAGGAAACGCCTTTGATTGAGAAGTCTGCATCCATCAACGAACGCAGTCACAAAATATATCAAACTTGTTAGCGGAGAGATCGAAATTAAAACAGACTGTTTGTAACTGAGTCCTCTATTTTTTTGTGAGATCGTCGAGATGTCCCATTGACTCGGTACATTTGAAAAATCAAGATGGCCGCTCGATCTCGACGATCTCACAGAAAAATAGAGGACTGCACTGAACAGTCTAAGATTAATTAAACTAAATTGAAGATAGTTATGCCATCTTGTTTTCGGCATAATTATGACTGACCTACAAAAGGATCATCTTACTGGTAGAATTTCGTTGACTTGTTGTGATGTCACTTTTTGTCAAAGCATTGAAGTTCAGACTTGTGACTTTCACTATGAAGTGTCTATTAGGTAATTATTAGTCTCCTAATCTACGTGCAATAATGAGCTAACCTCAAAGTCATTACCGTCATTATTCTTGAGGTAACTAGCCAACCAAATTACATGTAAATGTAAGCCAGATCCCAGTCACTTGATACATTGTAGTTGACTCTAGGAGAACAGTGAAACTGTAACCGGAAAGTAGCCGTAAGCCCGTAACAAGAACAATAATATTAGTTTCCAGTCGAAGGACAAGACTAGATCAATTGAAAGGTTGAGGAATAAAGAAATTAAATATCTCCCTCTGTTAACAATGATAATGATGTGCGGTACATGTAGTTGAATATAACTCATACCATCACTCTCAAACACTTTATACCAGTTTTAGGATGTCACAGGCTTGTTGCAAAGATTTAGTCATAAGACTTTTTGTGGGATAAGTAGCCTGCGTAGCAGGCAGTTTGATGAATTTTAGGAGCATTTTTCCACCAGGGTTGACTTTTGAGTGAAAATAAGTCAAAAGAGCAAGCGAAGGGGGAGGGGGACCCCTCCCCATTAGCTTGCTCTTTTGACTTCAGTCCAGGTTGTTGCGTGGCCATTGCATTCAAACGATCACTTGATTCAACCCAGGTGGAAAGCAACGTCTAAAATTCACCAAACTGCCTGCTATGCAGACTATGGGATAAGCAGTAAGAATTTACAGATGTATACCTCCAAATCCATGTGACTACTGTTGCTGTGGTTAACTATGATGATGTCCATAATGTCAAGTGAAAACACCCTTGCAAACTACCACACCCATGGTCACCATCATCTTGATCCCATCATGACCACATCAGTGTACCATGTAGGTTACTAACACCAGTGTCATGCCCATCACTGTCAGGCGCACATTGATCATCGCAACTGCATGATTTCTCTTCTGCGACTCAGCACAACGTCCATTGAAAGCCGGAGTAATCACTCAACGACAGGAGATTGCATTGAAATCATTTCTCCCTCACTGGAAGCCGCTCAATCGTGGAACCTCTTTCAGTTACATCTCTACTCTATATCTGCCCTTATTTCTCTCCTAGGCTCCCACCACAAATTAAGACACTTTCATTGTCCCTGGCTTCTTTAACATGCCCAACCACTACCTTTCTATATTAATTAGTATCTCGGACACAAACATACATCCACAGTAATAATAATAGGCTATTTCTGAGTTGCTGTTTGCCTCTG
>NC_090871.1:13935225-13940225 GCF_036669935.1 Montipora foliosa
TTTTGTGACATGCAGTTTTTTTCTCTTTGCTCCTCAGGGAATGGGAGATAGCAGCCAAGGGTTTGCCAACTTCTTGCTGTTTTGTTTCTTCACCGAAAGATTCCAGGCTCACCTTTCCCAAGCTACTCATAATTTATTTTCCCGGTGCAGGAAACAAGAGTCAGTCAGTGAGACATCACAAAGCACAGAGGCGACACACAGTCAGAAAACAGTTGTCAATGAAAAGTAACATCTCTTAAGGAGCTCCTAAATCGTGATCCTTATCGAGTCATTGCGCTGATTGTGACAACGAACTTGCAGCTGTTCTTTAGGCTAGGGTTTCCCACAACATGCATGCGTGACAGCCTAAGGAAGGGCTGCGCAGTAGGCAATTAATACCGCTCAGAGATACTCAGGGAGCGAGTGGAAGTGTCCTATTAATTTCTGTTAATGAGTCAATTATCTTAGCCTGTGTAACTGTCTGAATTGTTAAATTTCCTCTTCATGCTATATCTGTCGGTGGAGCATGTTTTGCGCATCGTTAAGTAGTGAGAGGCGAGCGCTCATTTTCTAGAGGCTACCGGGGCTGCTCATGCGCATGCGGGCTCTCCAGCCAAAGCGTTACTATAGGGTACGATCCCGCCGCCAGATAAATTTTATGTGAGTTCACTCCTTGAAAGTTACCGCTTTTATTTGTAGAAATGAATCTCCTGTCGTGAAGTTTGAACTCCTAACCATGAAAAGTTAGTTAGTTGACATTTGCATGGTGTGTGGACGGTGTGATTTTATTCTCAAATCACATTGTACATAATTTTCAGCCGTACCAAGGCCATTCCGGAAATGCGCAGGGAACTGGGGCGAGTTTCAAATATGAACCAATCGATAAATTGATACCATCACATGAAAGATAACATTGAGATTGAGCATCTGTCCAAGTTTGATGCTTTTAGGTCGAACAGAGACGAAGTCCATACAAACGTCTCAAATTTTGGGGCAGTGCGTCTCTTAAAATGCAAAACCATATAAACTCTTCAAATGTACGATTTCTGTAATATTCATAATAATAGGAGAACAAAGTGATTTTCACCTCTCCTATTTCCAAACAGTAGGTCCATGACAGGATTTTCCAGTTGTCCCAAATCTGTTTTACATGGTTTTGGGGGACGCGGCCTCAAAATTGGAGACGTTTGTATGGATTTTTAACAATGTTTTCAAGTAACTTGGTCTCTGATCGACCAAAAAGCATCAAACTTGGACAGATGGCCAATCTCAGTGTTATCTTTCATGTGATGGTGTCAATTTATTGATTGGTTCAAATTTGAAATTCCCTGCACAATTCCGAACTGGCCTATGGGAGAGTTCATATTTCTTACTTTTTTTTAGAAAACCGTCACAGTTATGACCTGTACTGCACAAGCAAAGATATGTAGGCTTGAAGTGGAGCACGGTACGGTACTGGTGCAGCCGAACCAACAATCTAACTGTAGGCTGTTCTATACTTAGTCCTCGAGGAACAAAGTATAGCTCTGGCCTCTGGCCTTTTTCGTCGCGATTGCACCGGCGCATGCGTAAGATTTTTGTTTCTACATTTCTCTTTCAGTTTTGTTTTTACAATGCTATGCAATGCGAAGGAATGCTCTTTACGAAAGAGGTTGTTAGTGTTAACCCAAGGAAAAATGGAAATTTAGACCCTTTCACATAATTTTTTTATTGTTAGGTTTTTAGAATTAATTTATGCCATCGTCATCTTGAAATAAAAAGCAATCCTGTGATTTTTCTTGTAAGGTATTGAATTTTTTTGCTACTTCATGCAAACTGTCATGACTCATCCGTATCTTGCTTTCCTGTTTATTATCAGTCCGAAGTTCGTATCTTGTGAATCAGCCCATGTTTTATATCCATTTGATAGTCCTAGTAAATACTTTTTTGGCCTTAGAACTAGTAGTAGCTATCGCTAATAAGTGCCAACAAAACAGTCAATATAATACATAGTTTACAGATTTTTATCAGAGTTCCAAAACACCCAACAGTAGTTGTAATCTTATTATTCGAAAGTACTGCAACTCAACTTACCTAGTTAACAATAATACAATAAAAGAAATTGCACACTTTGTATCTCCAACAACTTAACAATGTAGATGTCAACGTGTTTTGCAATAATATGGAAAGTACTGCCGTAATTTTTGAACGGCCGTAATTTTAACAGGAATATACAATAATTAAGTTGAATAAAATCAGTGCCATGTAAAAAATCGCAAAAGCGTTTTCAGACTTTCCAGCGTGGAGCATGTAACGGGCCAGTCAACCTCTCTCGCACATGAAAGTTGTTTCACTTGTAGAATATTTATTTTGAAAGATGCAGCCATGAATTACAAGTCAAAGTGATCGTTTAATTTTGTACTTTGCAGACAACATATTTTCTTTGAAAATTAAATTAAATTGTTCACGACTCAATGGTTACAAAACGAAAAACAAAGTTCTCTACTCGCGGGCCGAAATCCGAAATTGACAACAGCGGCCGATAAGAACACGTATGCTGGTTTAGTTTTGAGCTCGTTCCTTCAATATAGAACACGATGGTTGGAAAATAAATATTAAAGAACACTCAAAGCAAGTGTACACAACACGCACAACACGGAACACAATGGTCAGGGAAATGGGAAAAATGTGTTTTCACTCACCTCCGAGCACAAGATCATCAATTGTTGGTTTTCACTCACGTGATCAACAGGCATGTTTTTCAACGAAAACAAAAGGAAGTGTTTGCATAATAATAGAGTTCAATTCCCGGAGGATTTGGTCGAGCACCAACATGGCCGCCTTTTCTTTGTTTAGGGGCACCAACATGGCGGTCGTGACGTCATGTGAAAACTGACAATAGATGCACGCGTCATGCAAGTTTGTCTAATGACATCACGCGCTTTCATTGGTCCCTACTAAAATCTCCAGGGAATCTTACATTACTCTACGTAGCCTTATATTACACTTTTCACACAACGATTGAGAATTTTTCTGCGGTCAACACTAATTTCCATCCCTCAAACTGACATTGGACATTTCGTAACAATTACACGACGCAATGTTCCATGTTAGTATTGACAAGCTTACCGCTCTGAAAAGAATGAAAACAGGCAGAATTACAGCTTTAGTTCAACAAGAAATAGCGCCTCTAAGCTATGCCGCGCTGATCTACAGTATTTAGGTCTGAAACCCCGTTGAAGACGGTTAACTTTCAATGGTTTTGCTGGGTACTACTATTTCAATACTCTAAAAAATTCGATTTTACGGGAGGTTGTGTCGTTAGTCTGGTGGATATCGGAAACTGCAAGGTGAAGCCATCGATCCATGTTCAACTCTTTGCCTGGCCTATTGTGAATCTTAGAGCTTGTGAACTGAGGGGATTTAAGTCGTCAAACTTCACAGTCATTTTTGCTTTTTGTTACCTCCAAAAGAAAAACAAGCGGTCGGCAGTCTCATAAATGGCCTTTCGGGCCCGAAACATTTTCGGGACTTTTGAGAAAGATGTATGTCTTTTCATGTGTAGTATTTGAGTGAGTTTTTGAGTGTGGCAATCAATTTTTCCTATTTCGGGACGTTAGGAAACATGCAGCAATGGGTAGTCAATCACTTACGTTTTGGCAATAAGAAAAACCAACAGAAACGCGCAAAAAGATTTGCTGATGATTGCGCGGCAAGCGTTTTTGACTTTATAGATGTGTTGCTCGTGACAACGCGCAACCTGTACCCTGCATGCGTTGGTTAACCAAAACAATGTACACGAAAATTCACTTTGTGTTGAATACGCACAAAGGCATTCAAATACCTTTTTCAGGTATGTACGTGAATTGACCGTAGAATGACACCAGGCCCCGCGTCATATTATGGAGCTAAATTTGTCCTACGCGGATAGGCGACAAAATTGTCAAAGTGGCTTAAATAGACGTATTCGTCAGGGTCGTACCATGGATACGAGCACGGTGACCCCCCCCCCCCCCCCTTTCTTATAACAGTTTTGTCATTTCCTTGACAACAGTGTGCGAAGTTTCATCGGAAATCTCTGACAAGTTCTATTTCTAGGGAATCACCTTTAGACTCCACTGTCATAAGAGTAACATTTGATTTATATAGGTCATCACGTGATTTCGGGTGCAATTTGGAATAAATACAAAGCTCGGGTAAGTTTTTTCAATAGCCCATTTCCGAGTTCACGTCTGCCTCCTCTTCAAAGCGAGTCTAAGTGCGAAGTTTTTGTGATGTTAATTAGTTCTACTTTACATATGAATGGAAACTAATTTTCATAAGAAAAACTTCGCACTTAGACTCTCTTTGAAGAGGAGGAAGACATAACCTCGGAAATGGCCTATTACATGGAAGGGTTACGTTTTTACAAACGTTGGCCGTGTAGCACATATATCAACAGACTTGACTGATTGACAGAGAAAAACTCTGACCAGGGTGTAGCCTGCGAGCAAGCTCTCTTTCGGGGTTGGTGGGCGGGCGAGGAGAGAGAGAGAGATTTGGCCAGTTTGGGCTGACGTAAAACTTCTTCACCTCTTTCATTTCCAACTCTTTAATTATGACACTTTGTGTCTGTCCATCTGCAGTGGCAGAAAGAGCTAGAATAGGAGACCCTAAAGAAGAAACAAAAACTGATAAGGCTCGTTGACTGATATGTGTCAACTTAAAGGCTTGTAGGGGTAACATAGCATATAAGCTATCAGAAGAAAAAAGGATATAGTAAAACTTCAAGGGTTTCTGGATCTTACGTGGATAACACTGAAAAACGTTAAGATGGTCCAGAATACAGTAAATAAATCTTTCAAATTAGTAGCTTTGCGAGAGACCTTGCTCACAGGTTACTTTCAAATATTTACATTATGGCTGTTTGAAGGAAGGGGAAAGTCTAGTGTCAGGTCTTATAATACAGAAATTGAAAATATGAACGTACAACATACAACTTACCCTGCTTACAAAACGATCTTAGGGTCGATAATTTCCCAAACGCCTCGCGAAAAGCTATA
>NC_090871.1:13942725-13955225 GCF_036669935.1 Montipora foliosa
CAATTAGTGCTTCAGCGCTAGAACGACTAGACACTTAAATAAAGTTCCTTTCCTTTCCTTTATTGAAGCATACAAATTTACATATCATCGAACTAGCAATACGATTATAATATTTTAATATGAAAATATCCGTCCATGAAGCAGCCACAAAATGATTTTCCAAACGACATTATTCATCGTTTTTTTTTTTAAACAAACTCGGCAGTGGGCCAAAAAGTAAACAAAAAAAGAGGAAAATTATGGAATGGTGTAAAATTAATCAAATGCAGTTATTGGCACAAATAGAAGAAACTTTCAATCTTACAAGCGAACATTCAACTTTAAACCCCCCAAAATAACGTTGGCAATCCAAATTGCTTGAAATTCTTTCCCAAATAAGTGCTTATATCGGACATAAACAATAATAATAGGCAACTTCGACACAACACCATTATTCAAAATGAAGGCGCCCGGAAAATTTGAAAACAAAAACAAGCGGTTCTGACATTCATTCATTCCGGATACAGACGATTTCTTTGAAAAAATTAAAAATAGATTGTACAAGTTATTTTATGTGGTTTAAAGTTATTGTTTGGTGATAGTGCAGGTTCGCTTATACACAAAAGAAAACAAATCTTTTTATCTTAAACATGAGAGATTTTTAATAGCTAAAATGGTTTTCCTGTATTAACGATGGCACGCAGAAAAATATTTCGACATTAAATATCTGACCCAAAGAGAAACGAGACATCACAAGTTGTAGGGATATCACCCCGCAGGTTCGACGCAGGTTCTTGGATTGTGGAGTTCTTCATCACGGTCCTGTATTTAATTTCGGGAGCTAAGTCGACGTAAGGAAGTAGAAGGCGCGCAAAATGTTTTATAGCCAGAACAAGCTCTGCTCATGTGCTGCCGAGTTCCATTGACAAAGTAAAATTTCCTGTGACTTGAAGCAAGTCCAAGTATGAACACAGAACAATTAACATTTCACCACTAACTGAAAAGTCATTAAGAAAACCGTAACTACCTAGCTAGAAAATAGCAAGTTATCAATCATTTATACTTTTCTTCATGGGAGCCGCTCAACTTCGCTAGCTAGCTTTCCACTAAGGATATTTCGGTTATCTCCGAATTTCGTCTGAGACCTTCGTTCACCCAATTCTTCAATGGTTTAAATTAAGCTCAATTTATACTGAATTCTCCTCACAACCGGATGGCGGGTATACAACGAAAACATGTATACAATTTCTTTACTAAAGCTTTTCAGTTACAAAATTATTTTAATTGTTCGTCTTGAATAAACTATATCGATTTGATAAGCGCCTTAATTAACGGATATTGATATTAATCTCCCTCATCGTCTGACGTCATTACTTGAACTAACGATTCCACGGCCTTATTGACATCTTTAGCGGTGGCAAATAAATGGCCCACTGGATCAGTGCCTGAAAAAAAGAGAGATTTGTCATAGATTGATTGCTATGGTAGAGTGGTTTTCAATTGAGTGTCGAAAGTAATTAGCAAATTGCTTTGGTTTATGATAAGTTCACTCAGTGATTGGTTCAAAGTTCTCGCGCCACTTTTTCAACCAATCAGAAGTGAAACCTAAACCAATCGTGACTCGCGCGTGCTCATTTTCCCGCGCATTGTGTCGGCTACGTGTAATTACTTCGAGTTTTGATTGGTTTACTGGATTGTCTCCGTCCTTTTTGATTGGCCAAAGTTATTACTTTGGTTTTGGTTTTACGATACTCATTTGAAACTCGCTCTAAAGCCACAAATGATAGAAGTTGTTAGTAGCAATTAACTCGTTTTTCCTCAAAGCAAAGACGGACGGAAATTCTGAAAATGGTCGGTGCTACCTGATTAATTTCGGCAGCGGACAGAATTTTCATATCTTGCCCACGAATCCGGAAAGAATCGATACGTAATGGCTTACCGCGTGCCTGTAGATCACTTCTCTGCCCTTGTTATGCAGACTTTTTTGAAAACTTTTTTCATTAAAGTATTCCTTCTTTACTCTATAAGTAGCCACACTCAAAACGACTCCATTTCGATATTTTCTTTAAAGTGAGATCGAAAGACAGAATTAAACGGGTAATTTCAACATATGTGCCTCAGTCAAGAAGCGAAGCGAAGTCGGCATGAAAGGATAACGAAACACAACATGAAACAAAAGAAGACGGAAAACACCGGCTACTTCTCTTCAGCCACAGCTGCTTTTAAAGCGAGGTGAATAATAGCTGAGTCTCGTGGGGAATACATTGCATTTGGACTCGTTAGATGGCAATAAAATCACTTAATTACTAACGGAAACATCTACATACAAGCTTTAAGAAAAGAAATAATTACACAAGTGAAAGTGAGTAACGAAGCCCGGTGGTGTTGACGCGCAAAGCGGAGTGGTGCAGGTGAACACAAACAAGAAAAAGGCGTTACAACCGTGACATACTTGAATGGTCAAAAAAGCGAATTCCGTGTACTTGTACCAAAACCCTGTATTCTTCTTCATTGCGCATGTTGGATATAGGATTGGTCAGCTACGGCCAACTCGGCGCTATGAACCTCGATGTCCACCGATTATCTCATATGCAACGCACACTCACACAATAACTGTTAACCATCATTCACTTTGGACATTTTCCACAACACTCGATGCCAGTTTCCTCCGTTTGATCCCCCGCCGGTAGTCGATGACAGTTGATAACTGTTTGTTTTTGACGTTTTCATGTCGGAAGGGCCTGGCACTAGAAGCTCACGCCAACACGCTTGTGTGACACAATCACACCATCGTCGACGACCGTGAGAGTGCCTTGAAGTGAATGACAGATGATGATAGCTGATGGAGTATAATCGGGGTCAAGAAAAGCTTTCAAACGATCATCGACTATCGTGTATATTTTGTCCACACGCTAACTGTTTCACCGCGATATGGTTCTTACGGCGGAAGAGAAACGCCTGATCAAAGCGCTGGGACCATGAGAGAGGCGAAATGAGTGATGCAATGCGATAAGGTACAACCTCGTGTCGCTTACCATATAAAAGTGAACATCTATGCAGTGTTAGAGGTTCCACTGGTTAGGCCTCAGCGGGCACTACACAAGAGTTAAAAGCATTAGTCAGCTGACATCACACAACAAACAACACAAAATAGGCACACAAGACTCTGTTTGAGAGGGTGGCGACAGATGACGGGTTTACCAACATTAGGACAGCCGGTAAAAGTCCACCAACCAAACAGAGGATGGCAAGGTAGAGGAAAAAACAGTAAAACAAAACCCAGAGTCTCAAACTTACTTTTCTGATCGGCCGGAAAAGACGAGTTTATTTGGTTCATAACCTCCTTCAATGCCGGGTCTTCGCTTCCTTTGGCAGAAAACCCATTTGTGGCGGGACCCGGGGCAACCGCGGGTGTTCCGCCGGGTTCCGACTCTGAATCGCTGTCATTGCTTCGTGTTTTTCCAGACCGGGAGGACTTCCCAGGGGGGTAGGGCGTGTCAGCACCAAGCGAGCTTATGGAAGAGGACGGAGTTGTACGTTCGGACGACTGGGCTACACTTTTGTCTTGGCCAGGCTAAAAAAAAAAAAAGAAGGCTCACAATGACCAACAAGTGGCGAGGTTAAGGATGAGACTGACAATTACAACCTTTGGCTCACATGCTCCTAAAATTCGGATTCGGTATTCTAGTGCCTTGTTTAGCACGATATCCAGGGCACATCGAATTAAATTACTGTTTTGCACAGTAGACCGATTGTCCAGTGACGTTCTAGGTCTCAGTGTCATTGAATCCACCACTTAAATGTCATCTCACGCTCGCGCGTGAGAAAAAAAAAAAAACAGAAAGAATACAGCAAAGCCAAAGAGAGGATAGGCAACGTTTACGATAGCTTCATTTGACTACAACTATCATCACCAAGTTGAACTGTGATGACCTTTCCTGATCCCTAAATTTAAGTTGCTAATGCCCATAAACTGTACCTGATCAAGCAGTTGCCTAAGGCGTTGTAATTGAGCTTCTAGCTGTCTGTTATGATCTTCCAACACTTGCATTCGAGCTTCCAAGCGACCTTTGTGTTGACGCAGAAGCTTGGCCTCCGCTAGCAACTCAGAATCACGATTTTGAGGTCCGCTCGGAGAGGACTCGCTGTCGGAGGGAAGCCCAGTTTGGTCTCGGATGGACTTGAGTCGTTCATATTCCTCTTGGAGGTCCCTGAAAAGGGAAACATAAGAGAATAATTGCATGATGTTGATTGTGTAACGAACTTAAAAACGCAGCCTTACAAAGAGACCGGTAAGATGTCGCTGTTCATCAAGGACACCTTGGTCAAGAGGAAGATTTCTGGAGTAGCCATTATAGATGGTTTGCAACCAATCTCTAGAGACACAGATAACAATACTATGATGTACAACTGCTGGTGGACAAACAAAAGGAGCTAATGAGAGATCTTTTGTTTTTTTGTCCAACAACATGGCCGCGATGACGTCACGTGAATACCACCTATGGGAAGTAGCTAAAAAAGATGGTCTGAAAATCAGCTGTCTGAGTAAGACAAAGCAGGTCCTGACTTGGTCGTCGTTTTTTAAACCAAAGCTCAAAGTTGTATGTTAAACACTCGGGCCGACCAAAACGATAACAACATAGTTCTTTCAATTTCGCACTATCAACGGCTGTAGAGAAAACCACTGGACGAGTGATCAGAGAAGAGAAAAATAAAACAGAAGACAATAACATTAAATTATATTTAAACGTCAACCGATTTTTGGCCTAGGGACGCTACAGCAGTCAATTTAAATGAAATCAAAGGTTGGTGGAGAAAAAGGTGGATGTGTCGGAGAATTATCTCTCGGAGCAGAATAAAAAAGCCGCAAAACTCAACCACTTATGACGTCATGTGGACACCAAAAAATTCTGTAGGAAAGCGACAGCTCTCATGTACATCACACCGCCAACGGACCAAACTCGTTTCAGTTGCATACGGTCATCTTTAAAAACGCGGAGATGAAACTTAGCCAAGTGTCATCAATAAAAGGAAAACTAATCGGATATTTCTTTTAAAGAAAAGTATTGCCCCGGATAAACGAGAACAACGAAATTGCATAACTATCTGAAAGCCAAAAAAAATCATACATTGCTCTCACCTGTTTTCTTCCTCCAGTTTCAGAAGTTCGGCCTCCAAATCTTCTTTTTCCACTGCATCCAATGCCATAACAATCTGTGTTGGGCTTTTTGGCTAAAACACGACGAGAGAGATGTAATTCAGCTACACGAATGCCATGTTAATTCCACGTTGTCAGAATCCACCATAAATAAGGGTGTGTTAACAAGCACCGATTTCGATAAGCGTCCTAAAGTGTCCCTTAACATTTCTCTCCTAGTTCAACATACTTGCGTCCCCAAATAAAAGAAGTCATGTTAAAAAGCTTGGTATCGTCTCGAAGTGATTACAATAATGGGAATTTATGTTTCGATATGACGTTCTCGTTGCCGTTCCCGACGTCGTTGCTAAAACTCCCTATTAACGAGCGAGCGAAGACGCGCGGAGAATAAGGAAGGGTTCCTCTCCCCATTCTCCGCGCAAACAATACCGCCAGCTACGCAAGCTCTGACGTAGCCGGTGACAACGTTCGTTGCTATGCTACGAGGCACCTTAGGAATGATTGGCCGCGTTAGCTTTGAAGGACACTTGGGTGCTGCATCGGTAAGGACAGAAATTACACGAAAAATCTGCTTTTCTCAACCGAGTTCGGAAGGAAAATTAACCAAAGTAAAAAAGATTCGTGACCTGACGTTTCGAGTAGGTTACAATACTTGGCGGGAAAGCTGCTCTAGATATAGATGCATCAATGGACTTCTTTAGCTTGTACTTTTATTTCCCCCATTTCAGACCACGTGATGTTCCCAGGGGAATTTTCCTTTTGTTTTTTGATACGTTATGCATACATATGCACGTGCGACATTTGACGACATTTGAAAGAAACTGCTCCCCACAGTTACATCACGTGGTCTGAAATGGGAAAACAAATCGTACAAGCTTAAGAGGTCCATCATGACAGACACAGAAACGCAACAACCAAACGGAACCAAAAAACGGAACCAAAAAACTCCTAGTCCGAGATGGGATTTGAAACAACGACCTCCAAGATTTAGCTTCACGCGCCAACCACTGAGCTACTGGAGCGGAGGGGGGTCTATAGGCTTTTTATGAGAACCACATCACGCATTCACGTAGTAACGGCGTGACGTGCACTCGGAGCTTTTTTGAGTTCCATTTGGTTGTCATATATTCTCCATGTCTTTTAGAGTGGGATTTCGATCGTGGAAATGAAAGTGTTAAAATGCATCAAGTAACGACTGATGTCGACAACTTACAGCATCAGTGGTATCACTTTTAAGGCTGGAAAAGAAAAAGAGAAAGGCAAAATCACGGGATTATCACTTCGCAAAAGCCTGAAAGACTGCAAACTCTTTCGCAGGGTCTATATTAGAGAAGAAGAACACCGTGGGAACGACAATGGAAAGCCTGCGTTTTATTTTTCTTTCCTTTTTTGACTAATTTCCAAGGACTTGAGAACGGCGAGCTTTTCGAAACCAGTCGTATTTTATCGTTGCCTTGAGATGCTTTCTTTGTAGCTAACTCGAATTTGATTGAAATGGGTATCATTTGGGAAACCCGTTTTTTAGTATCAATGATCAGAAAAGCGGGAGCGGAGCGTGAGTCATGGTCACGTAGGGTAATCAACTGGGCTTCCCCCCCCCCCCCCCCTCCCACGACTTGGTTTCGCATATTTATAAATCAGCCTTAAAAAAAGCATTTACCGCATTTATCAGTTTATTCATTATTCAAGTCGTTATGAGCAAATTTGCTGCCCACATATCAAAGAACACTGTCTGTAATTTAAGGTTGCCCATTAGTTAAGAGAGATTGTCGTAAGTGGACTGGGTGTCAGCCCACTGACCTTACTGGCCATGAAGATTTTTCTGTAAGTAATTGTTTCGCTCGTCAATCTCGATTCCAGCTAATTTTAACTGGCTGTGGTGCTGTGCTCCGAGGTAAGAAAGAGAATCGCGAGGCTACGCTCCGCGCCAACGGCAAACGTCGGTAAGGAATGTGTTATTTCCCCAAACTCAGTAAAAGTGTTTCAATCTAAATAACTGCTTGATTTATTGATCGCCGCAGGTTTCGAGCAAATCATAAAAAGAGAGAAATAAGCTCAAAGAAGATTTTAATGCTTCTTCGACAAGCAGCAGTCTCGGTCGTTTTGTCGCGTTGATGGCAAACGCGACGCTTAATCAATTGATGTAACTCTCAACTAAAGTAGAAGTGATCTGTACCTTTGGCAATATTGTGCTATAAGTTGGTGCTCTTCATCTCTGAAATAATCGACAACGACATTGAAAAATGAGTTAAGCTGGAAAGCATTGCAATTTATGTCCAATAATTTAAACTCAAGGAGAGCTTCAAGTTGGAAAATGAAAATGAATTTTAAAAAAAAGAGAAACGATTAAAAAGCAAAGTGGAAGTGACTCACAAGTAGTGTGGATCGTATTTGCTACCTCCCTCTGATTCTGCTTCAGCCAACCTTGAGAAGAAAGAGGATAAAAATCAACACTTCCCCCTGGTTTATTCATACGCAATCACATGAAACAGGCTCGCGACGCATCGCACAAAAACTGCGATTCCCAGACTCGGCGTCATATGTGGGTTGAGTTTGTTGGTACTCTACTCTGCACCGAGAGGTTTTCTCCGGGTACTCCGGTTTCCCCTTTCCTCAAAAAACCAACATTTGAATTGATTTGTGTTAATTGTTAATTTCAGTTTACAGTGTCCCCAATTAGTGCTCCAGCGCTAGAACGACTAGACACTTAAATAAAGTTCCTTTCCTTTCCTTTCACGATTGCCGCATGAGCCGTGTAATGGAGAAATCAACCAAATAATCACCTGTGAGCAAACATTCCCAATCTGTTATGGACTTCGTTATTCACGTTTTGATGTGGAGAAGGCATGGATGGTCTGCAACAAGTGAAAGAGTCCAAGCGCGCAATTAAAACGAAACAAAACAAACATCAAAGTTGAAAGGAACGAAATGCGTGTCGCGGGTCGCTCAAAGATTATTTAGCGCTAACCAGAGTCAAACACCATGACAACCTAGAGATTTTGCCTCGGCGTAACCAATAATTAGGGCTTCCCATGCTTCGAGCAACTCCGATCGGCACTAATCTTTACCCAGCGTATGGTACTTTTCGTCTTGGAACGTCTTTGCAATTTGTTGGGCGCGCGGAATGCGTTTCGATGTGTATCTCTAGGTTAGTGTCAGGATAGGTTCGGTTTTTTTTCCTTCGCAAGTATTCAAGGTTTCATGTAACCGTTTTCAGACGGTCTCGTTTCGCCTCTGGAGCAGTTCCCCACTACAGAGGACTGTCAGATATTCACAGCACTTAGAAAAGCCTTACCAAGCTTCAAACAAATGTAAGAGTCCTTTCCATCGAGTTTCCTTTTTAAAGTTTGTTCACTTTGCAACCATTTGTGTTTGTTTGTATTCTAGGTTTCACCGCTCGCACTTCTTCGCGTCGACTTCAAGGTCATTACCATTTCAAAGAAAAGCGCATTTAAGAATGAAAAACATCCTGGAGTTTTCGAACACGCAGTCGAAATTAACCACTAAGGGAGACAGCAAAATTTCCATTTCCCCCTGACCTCATACGGAGCGAGGTAGCGATGGTGTTATGGTGTAACTGTTATTCATTGGTCAAAACATCTGCCGACTCCTCAACCTAGCCACAAAAAGACACAATGGTCCTTTTCATCCCCTGAGATCGGTTTGGGTGAAAAGGAGGCCGAAATTTCTGCGTATTTTTAAGGTTTTTTTTAAGAAAAAACCATACTACATTTGGCTTTGTAAAGGTACGAATGTTGCCGAGAACCCGTAAGCAACAGAATGTCGCAAGAACACTTCTTTGGCAAATCCCTGTCCTTGAAAAAGATTTTTGTTCCTAAAAGTGGGAACGCACAAGTAGCACATACTTACGTTTCAAGATTTCCTCCTTCCATCACAGTCTGTATTGGCAGGTACCCGAGTTTTTTGGGCGGTTTATTCTTATATCTCCTTTTCTTAAATTTGTTTCTAACCATTGCGAAGAAATCAAGCACATCCTCGCCAGACGTTGTCTTCCAAAAAGATAAAAAAAAAAAAGATTGAGTTTCGTCGTCTTCTTCATACGCTCACCACCAAAGTATGCAAATTGTGAAAAAGAAACAGGCAAATTTAGTCTTCTTCAAACATTTCCATTCATTAAATCTTTGAAGTTTAACTGGTGGTCAAGGGCGGATAAACCTGCCACACGTCAGTTTTATCGCAATATTTTCAGCTGAAAATTGCGGTGGAAAACACCTAGAATCAGCGAAAAGCAGAACTGAATGAGATGCTTGAATTCAAAGGGTTCAAGAAAAATACTATTATATTGTGGGATAAAAGACACTGGCAACACTAAGTACTGTTCAATAAACAAACAGGAGTGTTCTATAAGGTTTAAAGCGAGTTTATTGAACGGCTTCAAAGACACTTTTCAAAAAGCGTATCCCTATGAGATATTAGCACAGAAGGAAAACAAGCCGGGCCTTATTACAAGTTTTTATATAGAGAATTCAAACGAGGAGTGTTTTATCGGGTTCAAAGCTTATGCGCGTGACGTTTTTATCGGTGTTTTGATAGGCTGTGAGGCTCATAAATTATTAATAAGTTTTTTAAAAACTTTCTACTGCTGATTGGTTGCAATTAAAACTTCATGGGTGCTTATAGGATGGAACGCTCACCGATAAACAATATTGATGCATTGGATGAGTCAGTCGATGCTCATGGGAGACTCGGCCGGACCAGAAGCAGCTCTAAGAAGAGAACCGTACAAAAATAAACTTTAGAAACAAGAAACTTCATCCTTAACCGTAAAAATAATGGAGAAAAAATTCAAGAAACGACACGGAGGAAGCAGAGAAAATGCGCATTGGTAAGGGCCTTACTCCTTAACACGGATAACTTTAAATCGCACTTTTGAATTTCCCGAGTGCCACCATTTTGTATAATTGCGAGGTATAGCCCACTTTCATACATGGCGACCATCTTCAAGTTCTTTTGGATTCACGTGACGTCACTCGCGGCCATGTTGGTGTTTCAAACAAAGAAGTGGTGGCCATGATGGTGGACCAGACTAATCCTCCGGGAATTGAAATCTATTTTAAGCAAATACTTTGTTTTGGTTCAGTAATCTAATATGGCTGCTGGTCACGTGATTAAAACGCTCTACAGTACTCTCTGTTTGGCCTCCAAAATTTTGCATAAGCATTGATAGCAGAGATAGCGAGCGAACAAATAACAAATGTAGCTAGCCTACCTGGCAAAGGTCGTAGTTGAAGCACTTAAGACATCGGAATCTGAACAAAAGCGTCAATCAAATTAATCAAATTAGTGTGCATCGTGGATGAGCGTTACAGAAACAAAGCGAAACAAGGAATACAAACCTAAATCCAACAATGGGGTACTCTTTGCAAATGCTGCATTTGGCTTTGTGCTTGACTGCAAGAGTGAATTTGCGAAACGTTTGTCAACAATCACGCAACTACTCGACGCAGAATCTCCCAAACAAGCACACAATAGGCCTTTTGCAACAAACGATCACATGGTACAAAATCCGCCATGCTGGAGGGCAAGCTCATTATTATTCCCCCACTGGGACATTAAAACAAAGGCAAGTCAAGCTTGACTGGTTCAGGTCTCTTTGTTTTAATGTCCCAGAGGGGGAATAATAATGAGCTTGCCCTCCAGCACGGCGGATTTTGTACCATGCGATCGTTGTTGCAAAAGGCCTATTAATGTTACACTGAATGATTACAGCTAACTGAGCTACTGAAGCAGCAGCAAAGGAAGCGGAAATAAACTAGGCTTGTTCGAGACTCAACTCCGTGAGGTGTGATTGTCCTACACGGTGCTTCATCTACGGCGACGCAAATTTCCGTTTCGTCAATGGTCGTTGCCATTTGGACGACAGTTAGAACAAATTTCACTGTTAAGTTTGCCGTTTGCAACTGAGCAAAAAAAAAACGTAATGTAGGATTAGATCAGTAGCGTATATCACTTTGAATGTTGAAAAAAACTTACAAAAAAACTAAGAAAAAGTTAAGTGAATGATATCGAATTCGGTTCAATGGCTAAGAGCACACGCACTTGACCACGACACTAACGAGACAACCAAGGCTTGGTTACTAAGAATGGCGTCGACCGTGGCAACGACCGTTTACGAAACGGAAATTAGTTACGGCGACATCAAGTAAGTCACTTAAGCAAGTCACTTCCGAGTACGTATCATATTCCACAATTACGAAATTTTCAGTTTGCTGACCCTATTGTTGACACTTTGTCAAACTGTTTCTGGAAAGCGCCTTGCCAAACAAAAATTACCTCCAAAAGTTCAAAGAACATGCTAAACTAAGAAAATCCCCACTCTATTTAACGGGGAAAATCGGGGACACCAACCTGGCCATGCATACGCCCTAAATAAGCAATTCATATGACAAATTAAGACAACAAGGTCCGCGGATATGAAGCTAGCTACAATGTTCAACTTACCAGCTTCTGAAGCTGCAAGTCTGTGAAGAGTTGGAAGCCAAACAATGGACTGAGGTTCAGCGGAGAGCCACACTAAGAATTGTGCGCAGTCGATTGTCTCTTTTGCACTGGTCTGGGGAGGGAATAAGCGGCGAGAAGAGGTCAGTGTTGAGTTTGCCCTCGCTTATCTTCTTTCCATGGGTTTGAGGACACTTAGAGCATCAAAGTGCGCCCCTTAACGTTTCAGGTCAGTTTTCATTGAGAAAACGAAATTGGTACCTAAGGAACCACAACACTGTCGACTTAACCAGTTTTTAGATGCACTAAAGGTGTAGAGGGAAGATGTTCCGTGATACGCCTTTTTTAAGAAAGAAGCTATAGTGAAAAAAAGACAAAAGCAACCGGCTACTACAGACTGACGTTTCGACTTTCACGAATTCAATGGCACAAATTAATCTGTTCTGGTTTGCGTCTTACCTTAGAGAAACAACTCCTTACGCTCGGCTCTATATTGCTGCCACCAAAAGCTGCTATTTCCCCGAGCTGACGCGGAATCTACAAGTGACACACAAAGTTAGGAACAAGAACAACAGATCGGACAGAGAAACCCCTGAATGTGAACCAGCTAATGTGAAATAAAAGGGAATTGTAATATAGCTGAAATTTTCCCCCAACAGCGCGCGCTCTCATTGGTTACCTCGAGGTCATATGACATCTAACAGTAAAACTTTTCCCGCCAAAAGTCTCTGAGCAGGCAAAAGTGCAAAATCTATGACGTCACAGGGTAACAGTGCACTGTTACCCGCGAATGTTGATCGACGACCGCCGTCGCTGTTGCCGTTGCACGTATTTCTTTTTGTGCTACATAAGAAATCACTTAATGACTGGTCCCTCGGGAAACAGCTAACGACGCTAAACGAGG
>NC_090871.1:13960225-13977725 GCF_036669935.1 Montipora foliosa
ATTTATTTTTATCTCAGGGTAAATGCAGCTGTTTACGTTTACTTGAGAAGCAGAATGTTTGGAACTCTTTGTGACTCTACTTAAAGGGGCTAGGTCACGCTATTTTAGGTAATTTCGTTTAATTTTGTTAATTATGAGCTCTAAACGTCACATTGGCAGAGCAAGAGTCTTTCATTTGCAAAATCACGGCCACATAACAACTGAGAATGATTTTCAAGCTTTGTAAATGACATTTTGATATAGACTGATATAAATTTGAAAAAAGGTGGGCCGACGTTTTTCAAATTTACCCAAATTCAATCCATTTCAATCCTCTCCAGTTTTGTCCATCCATGTCCCTTCTTTGCTTCCCTGTGTTTTGTCAGAGTTTTTCTATAGTTTTGAACAGTTATTTTGATATTTTAGTTAATTCTACGACCATTCGATCAGTGCTGAAAATGCCTAAAATAGCGTGACCTAGCCCCTTTAATAGATCATTTTACAATTGTGTGCTTAGTTACCTGGCCTTTGAATGAAAGTGAAGCTGGAGTTGACCTTGCTTTGATAGCAACCTCGCTGCTTTTCTTATGTAAATTCCTACTAATTAGCGTGAGAACAACATCATTAACATAAGAAAAACAGTGAGGTTTCTATCAAAGCAAGGTCAACTCCAGCCTCACTTTCATTCAAAGGCCAGGTAACTAAGCAAACAACTGTAAAATGGTCTATATTGTCTGTATTTGGGGTAGACTTTCATATACCGGACTAAAATGGCGGAGGACAAAAGAACCATTGTTATTCTGATTAGGCCTTGCTAATTAGGTATTGTTATGTTCGCTTTGTTCTCTCGTTTCATGGACATTAATTATTTCGGATCCGGTGTATGAAAGACCAGCCGTATTCCGAGGCACGAGTGACGTTCAATTAGGAAAGAAAAGCAAGCGGACACTTCGTGACGCTTTGAAATCCGCGTGCATTTGATTAGGTGTATTTCTGGACATATCTGGAACAATTCGTGCAAAGAAATGCACTAAACGTAAAACGCACGAATCGTTTTCGGACGTTCTCGTTGCCGTCAAATTGGTCATTTAACGTTCCGTTATCTCAATCGATAACACATCGGCTCTTTTTGTTTGTCTGCCAGCTTTTATACTTTACACTATTGCAATGCTTTTCCAAAGACTGTTTGTGAAGCACTTATGGTCGTTAAGTAAGCTCAAGGCGCTCTTACCTTCAGCAAAAAAAAACTGAAGAGAGCGATAAAAAAATGAAATGACTACGTTTTGACCGTTCTACGAACATTTTGAAGTCCAAGTTCAAGTTCATAGAAATTCCGCATATATTCAGTTTTGAAACAATAAGAGGCTAAAACATCTGCTTAAGAATCTACTGACAATAAGGACTCATCTTACTTGATGTAATAAGGAACCTTGTTGAGCGCCACAGCTCGTTCCCAGGGAGGCTCTACACTTCCTACAAAACATTTACAAGCACAATGTGTTGATTGAAATTTCAGCAGTAATCTATAGTGGGATCAGAAAGAAATGGATAGAGAGCACAGAGATAAATAGATGCTTTTCTTGCTAGCAACTATTCGGGATGTGTTTGTTGTGTTGGTCAATGTCATTTTAGGATCGTAAATTTTGGGCTCAATTTATGAAAAAGGTCTCAGTCTCCGATTATTTCTTACCGAGTAGTCCTGGTATCGAGGACGTATCAAAACTAGAATAAGCCTCTTGCAGAGCGTGCTGTCTCTGTAGAAGCTGAATTTGCAATTGTTTCCACCGCCGGTATAGCTGGTCAATACGGCTTTGCAGGGTGGGTGAAAGTGACACACTCTTCTGCCTTAGCTCGTTCTCCGTGCTGCTCAAAGTTTCAAACATGTTCTGGAGCGACGCGATTCGCTCCTGAAGATTCTGCAAGAAAACAAGTCACGGAAAAGTGAACAAAAATTATACTTAACTGGTGTCTTTATGCATGACGGTGCGATGACTTTCGTTTTCAGTTACCTTGCAAATGGTGCAGATCGACACGAGAACTGTGTACAGTTGAAGGTCATCTGTTTTACCTCAAACGGTGAAACTACGATCTTCTTCTTAAAAAAAAATGAAGCAATGTAGTAACAACTTTGTAGCATTTACCTTGAGTTCGTCCATCTGCTCAGACAAGGAATCGATGACAAGATCCTGAACTGGTGTCCAGCTCGCTTTGACTCGCTCGGCCTCAACCAGACGGGTGTCAATTTCTTCCATTTGGCCCTGGAACAGCTGCAACTTCTACCGAGATCAAACAAAATAATAATTTAGTTTAACAACAAAATACCACAAGTTCTCTGGAAAGGAGGGGGTAGTTTCTTAAAAAACTGTGGTGCTGCGTCGGTGGGGAAGTAGTATACAAGAATTTGGTTTTATCAACGATCCTAAAAATAAATTGGTACGAGCGGTTTCAGGCTGAAAATAGAGAATGAAAGATTCTCTGTCACATGCTCACATTGTCGTCAAAACCTAAAATTTGGCGATTTCACGTCGTCGTCACGCAGAGAACTGCAAAAATATGAGCTAAATTCTGTGCCGCACGTGCAGCACGATTATTTATGCTCTTTTAACCAATGATATCATTGCTTTGTGGCGTTTTCGTCGACGTCGTCGTGGTAGATCTTAAGCTCCCTACTACTACGACAATGACGACGACGACTACTCAGCGATCCGATTATTGAGTGAAACAATGCATTTTCAATGGTCTTCCTTGAAAGTGGTATTTGACGCTAAAAACTTCACACATGAAAAATTCCTATTCTCAGTCAAATCAACATGTAATCAAATGTTGTCATTCTCTACTTTCTCAAATCCCATAACACACCTTGTTTACCACCCAAAAACTTGCAAAGGCATTGTTTTCGATTTCTCTTGAGACATCAAGAAGCCCCAAGAGAAATCGAAAACAATGAATATGCAAAATATTAGGGGGTAAACAAGATGTATTATGGGATTTGAGAAAATGGTGAATGAAAACGTTCTACATTTTTGGAGTGACGGTTTGACAAAAGTAACGGGCTTTCAATACATTCCTTACCTTGAAGCGATAATTTCTCGGTGATGAGTCGGGGATGACTCGGGGATACTCAGCTTCTTGGCATGAGTCGACCCTACCACTACTACCTACAGATTGCTAGTTCGGAGGTGCTAGGATTGAAACTGTCGAAATGGGACATTCTTGCGATTGCAGTGGAGGAGATGACAGAAATGAAAGAAGAGATTGATGTTCTGATGCACCGTATTTAACGAGCCACTTGTGGATCAAAACGAGCTTATTGAGTTAAGCGAGAAATACTCCTCAACTGTAAAAACAACAACGGAAAATAGACAAAAACTATAGTAGTTTTTCTCAAAAGAAAGGCAGCTATAGATTGCACTGAAGACAAAAAATAATAATTTCGAAGGAGTCTGAATTATGTCAGCTGATTCGCTTTAGAATATTTCGAAGAGGAAAAAACAAGGAACACATTTGCCCTTAACATCGATAAAAGTCTTGAAATAGACGGTAACCTAAAAAGATAATAATAATAATAAAGAGAAAAAACTAAAACAAAGCAAACTACAGGCAGTTAAGAATAAACGTTCACCTGTTTTAAAAATGATCTAGTTTTCTTGTAGTCGGGAGTCGAACACAGAAATCTGGACAATTACCACTAGCGGCGCTCTCCGCTTCAGACTACAAAACTGTCAAGCCTTCTGAGCGAAAACGAATATATCAAGGAGAAAACAGACAACAGAAATTACTTCCGTCTACATTGATCAAAACAAGTCCGGAAAGGAAGTAAATAATTGCACAATGCATAGTTTGTTCAAACAGTGCTACCACCTTGAATTTTCGGTGCGATTAAAAGAAAACTTAATAACAAGAGGGGACATCACAGTGTTAATTAAAAACACAGGATTGGCAAAGCTCGTCATAATAAACACAGACACACCCAGCGTGAAACTGACCACAGCATAGTTTGGTGGACTAATTAGTTTGTTTCAAAACGCCGTATCCTCTTTGCGGAAGAAGTTAGAAAACTCGTCAACCTCGGTGGCTAAGTCTGCTTGCCAGGGTTACCAGTACGGATAGCTCCAATACACTGTCTTCGTGAGTTATCGCACAAAAACTCGACGAGATATTCTGCCATTACTTTGAAGTTTCAAAGCCGTCTCTTCGGCTTCGGAACGTGATTGTCTTGGGAAAGCCGGATGTAATTGCTTCAATGTAAAACAAATCGAAATAAAATCTACCGCCTTTATGGATTATCGCAACGCTTTCAAACCATTGTCATTTTTTACCTGTTTTTTGTTTTGTTTTTGTTTTTAAGCGAACTAGTTGTTTTTTTCAAGAAAGTTTTTAAGTGCGCACCGTCTTCTGTTCAAACTCGTCATCAAAAACTGTGCGACAGGAATAAAATCCCAGAAGGGAAAAAAGAACAACAATAGCCGAGCCTATACATGTTTTCTCTCTCTCTTCTTTTTAAACCAAATAACTGGCATTATTCCGCGAATGGTCAATATCGCATTCAGCTACTATGTATACTTTTCATTTTACGATTATAGTAAAATTTGTCAAACAATTAACGACACATAACATTCAACGCTAAACAAGGACATGTAAAAATGACAGTGTGATTATATCTATCGACCTAAGTTTAACTACGATAAACGAACAACATTTCGAAAAACTGTTGTTGCATACCCAAATCTATACCTCTTATGAAGTCATTGTGAAACAATTGACTAGATAAAGGTTCGCGATTGTACCGAAAGAGATCACTTTTGAAATTCACGGATAACGTAAACTAAACCCCACTTCTAAACGAACTGCTGGAATGACATTTAAGCACATGAATATTCTCAAGTGTGAGATAAAATTCTTTCTCGTGAAATTCTGAGACGTGATTTCTTCAAACTGAGAAGACCTTTATATTTCTCCTAAGATAATTATCACTGATCTGCGACTCCTCAGGAAAAATTGTCCTCACATCATAGTGTTTAATCAGTGTAATGAGCAAAATAAGAAATGCCTAGGTAAGGAATCTAGGAGGAAACCCCTGTGTTATTTTAACAGTCTCAGGAAAGAAATAAGAGCGCGTTTAACTTTGTCAATTATTTTAAAATTAATGTTTACCATATAATCGAAACCCAGATATTATATATTAAATATGACGACACATAATCCTTGTAAAAACAAACAGTGTGGGCTCAGCACTACAAGGGAAATAAGTGTGACAAGAAGTGAGAAATAAATAAAGCAAGAAACCCAAAGGGAAAACGGGGAACGAGTATTTTCGGTGTGTAGGAGAAAAATGCATCAATAGAAGTATATTGCAATATTTTTCCCCATATGAAGTAAATTCGCATCGGAAATCGCTTGAAACAAACGAAAAATGCCCCCGAACTTTGAATAATAACTGATATTTTATATCGCCGCCAAGGGAGGCAGGCATGTTTCAAAAGATAGGTTTTATACATGCTTAGTCTTACAATAACATTAAGAGAGATAAGATGGTTCGAGTAAAGATCAGTCACCTGAAGCAATCAGACAACAACCATCTAGCTTTGAATTACCTATTAGAAGACTACAAAACACACAGAGATCAAAGTAGAAATTTATGTCAATGGAATTTCCAAAAGGATTTCAACTCAAAATTCGCAGAATTCCTTACCTTCAAAACAGCCACTTCCACTTGGATAACACAGTTTGTAACGCAAACATTATTCACCCAATGACATTCACAATTTTGTTCTCAAATTAAAAGCAGTCTCTGTCGTTCTCAATTTCAAATGTTTGCTATTGAAATCAACACGGCACGTTGTTACATGTGAAATATGAAGCGGTATTGCCCGTGAATGAGAGTCAGCCGGATGTGAGTGAGCTTGGCACTTGTCGTGACCTTCGGTTAACATCGAATGTTATCCGCATGCGGGAGATAAAATTAACGACTCGACACTCAGTGAAAATTACAGCTATGTAGTAAAAGATTGTTAATTATCCTCCTCGACCAATACAATTAATTCGCCTCTCGTTTTCAACAAGGATAGAGGCCAATATATAGATCCATTTTGAGGTTTACGTTTTGCTGCCAATTAGTGAAAACTTAATACGGTTTTTCGTCAAAAAGGGCGGTAATCCTGATTAAAAGGGCAACAGTGTTTTTGGAAGGAGAGACTTGTTGTCGATGCAGCTTTCGTACTGATTAGCTTAAAGATCTCGCGCCATTTTTTCATCCAATCCAAGGCAAAAATACAACCAACGGTGATTGGCTCGTGCGCGTTTTTCCGCGTAAGCTCTGGCTGCATTCATTTGCTTTGCGTTAAGATTGGTTCATGCCATTGTCCTTGTCTGCTGTGATTGGCTAAAGTAACTACTTTGGTTTGAATTACTCTCTTGGCCTGATGTTCAACTGAAAAGCACGAGGGAAATAATCCTTTTTTCTTCTCTCACCGTGGCAGCTTCGACAAAATTTTAATTTTAGAAATTTCCCTTTTTGTTTCAATAGTTTTACTCTAACACTTACCTGCAGTACTTCATCAATCAACAGTCGCCAATCTTCTGATCTTTGACTTAACATTGCCCAGCGGTCACTCAAGGTGTCAATTTGCCGTTTGAGATTCTGCGCAATTCGCGCCCGCGTTGAGTCCTTAGATTCGTCTGAGGTTCTGTCAGCCTCATACTCTTGCAAAACTCTTTGGCCAGAGTCAAGAGACCTGTCTACAACCAGTCTTCGTACGTTAAGCTTGCTTTTGAAAGCCTGGGGAGAGAGTCAATTGTTAGCCAAATTAAAAAGAAGAAATCAACCTCACACCAAGAAAAAATGAGGGGACAGAGAGGGAGGCTCAAGGCGTTGGCCGGGATATGTTATGTCCACGAAAGTTATTTTTAGACGAGCGGAAGTCTTTGTTCTAGGGGAAGTCTGTCTTCCGAGACGTCCGCATGCAGTCTTGCTTCGCTCTCAGGTTCTTAGTGAAAAGAGAAAATGATGGCGCACGTGGAAGGCTGATGAATATATATTTTCTTTCAAACATCGGACCGAGGTTGGCCTGCATGCGGACGTCTCGGAAGACTTCCGCTCGTCTAAAAATAACTTTCGTGGA
Source organism: Montipora foliosa (assembly GCF_036669935.1). Taxonomy (NCBI): domain Eukaryota; kingdom Metazoa; phylum Cnidaria; class Anthozoa; order Scleractinia; family Acroporidae; genus Montipora; species Montipora foliosa. The sequence goes on from NC_090871.1 coordinate 13,967,326, forward strand.
CATGACATATCCCAAGGGCTGGACCGGGAGTCTCCCTCTCTGTCCCCTCATTTTCTCTTGACCTCACCCAACCTAAACTTGAAAATGTATGATCCAATCCGTTCAGCCAAATAGAAGCACCTGCCATCGCTTCTGTTGTACATCAAACACGGATTATTCCGTATATATCTCCTCACCTGATGGAAATCGTTCTGTTGTTGCACGCTCTGCAAGTCTCCTCCTATTGGCTGCTGTAGTGTAAGCTCCTGAGCAGCACGTGCTATCCAGTCAATATTCTCCTGCAGATTCATCAACAGATGACGCCACTCGGAACCAGCGTCATCCAAGCGGTCACGGATGCCCAGCGTACGGACATTGAGTGATTGCCACCTGTCATTCATGTCATCAAGTTTGGCTTGCACGGCTGTAAGTACGTCTCCAGTCTCCATTTCGGCCATGATCAACTGCCCGTTTTCGTTTAAGGAAGCAAACATCTCTTGATGCCCATTGATGTCATCCTCGAGAAACTAAAAACCAAGGTATACCAAGTTAACGTAGTTTTGAGTTTGCGATCGAACGCTACTTAAAGGGGATAGGTCACGCAATTTTAGGCAATTTCAGCACTGATCGAATGGTCATAGAATTAACTAAAATATCAAAATAGCTGTTCAAAACTATAGAAGAACTCTAACAAAACACAGGGAAGCCAAGAAGGGACATGGATGGACAAAACTGGAGAGGATTGAAATGGATTGAATTTGGGTAAATTTGAAAAACGTCGGCCCTCTTTTTTTCAAATTTACATCAGTCTATATCAAAATTTCATTTACAAAGCTGGAAAATGGCCGTGATTTTGCAAATGAAAGACTCTTGCTCTGCAAATTTGACGTTTAGAGCTCATAATTGACAAAATTAAACAAATGACCTAGCCCCTTTAACATGTGCAAGAGACCTTTTTAGCTATTCATGCTAATAATCATCCTAGATCACGTAAGAGAATCAAAAGCAGGCTGATTTCAATCGTTCTTGAACTGGCGTCATATTTATGGCTCGTTCCAGTCTCTATCCTCGGTTTAGACACCAAAGCTTCAAACTTCCTAGCCTACTATTGAGGATTTAAGGAAACCCCTTTTTCGCGACAGTATCTCAAAATGTATTTATGACAGAAAAAAATTAGATTCTACATACATTTCAAAAGGTCTGTAAAAAGACACCCGCCTTCAAAAGAATGCGAGAGGCGCAATTACTTACTTTGATTTCTTTTCTGAGCGCCTCTGCATCCTGTTGTTCTTCGGTACTTGTGGCTTCCACAGCGCTGTCCAGTTCAGCCACTTTTGACTCCGCTGATGTTAACCACGTCAAGGCGTTAGTCATGTCTTCGTGGAAACGCACCATACGATCGAAGGCTTCCTTTAGGTTCTTCTTGCGAGAATCAGATCTTGGTGACATGCAAAACAATGACGAGATTCATGGTGAGAAATGAGCGCTTTTTAACGAAGCGTTCTCGCAAATGACACTCACTTCGCGTATGCCATACAGTAAAAACCCGCATATAGGAACCTAGTGATTTAAAGTGCCCCTAACCCCAAAATATTTTTTTTGCTAAAATGAACCTTTGCACCTGTTCGAAACGCATTGCGGGCATTTTTTCCTTTTTCTAACAAATTCTGTCATTTTATAGGCTTCAAAACTTGCGAAAAACCAAGCATCTTTTGTTCACGACCGAGTCAGAAGGGGAGTGAGCCTATTCCTGATTTGACGTCACATTTTGTAGATACGGACATAAGAAACCCGATCAAGCCTTTTAATTCCAAGCAAGATACGGTAGCATCACGTGGCAAATGAATTGATCTTGCTTTCCATATCCTTGGTTCTTATATGCGGGTTTTCACTGTATTACTTTTACGACCGTCAAGCCTCGTCGACACCAGAAAACATTTAAAGGAACTTCACATGGGGCTTGGACCTTTAGGTGGTAAGTCAGTCACTTATTTTGAAGATTGTGAGCTGTATAAATCGATACTGATTCGGACAAACTCGGAAAAAATCCGAGTGCTCCGTTGTAGCAGTCGAACCTACGAACTTCCGATCACAAGTTCGGATGCTCTACTACTGAGCTTTAGGAGACTCGTGGGAGATGGTGACTCGGGAATATTCGGAAAAAAATCCGAGTGCTCCTTTGCAAGAGTCGGATCTACGACCTACCGATTACTAATGCGGATACTCTACCAATGAGCTAAAGCAAACTACTGGCAGCTCGGCCATTCAACTAAGTTCAGTTAACGAACATCCTAAGTACTGCTTTGAAGATGTTTCATATCATCATGTTAAACTCCAAATCACCTGTTCGTTATGTTGGTCCACCTTTCATTGACTTCCGCTAAAAAGGTTTTCAATTCTCCCGCCTCGTAATGAGCAAACTCCTGTACCATGTGATCACCACACTGGTTGACCGCACTGATACTGCCTCGCCACGTCTCTACATCATCTTCAAATTCCTGTGCAAAGACAGATTTGATTTCGGATCATTTGATTGACACGGAAATACGTCACATGCATGATCTTCTGATTACAAATTCCGATTCCACTAGAACAGTGCTTTGCTTATAAATAGAAGCTATCTTGCGAAGGTGTATGCTCTTAACTTACAAGCTCCCAAAAGCAGAGGCTATAAGAAAAACGCGCCAGCAAACTGGAGGGAATGCAACGTCACTGTCTAGCATTGCCTCTCTTATCTGTCGCGCCTAAATACGCTTTAGCCACAATTCATCGCCCAAGTCCAACAATACAAAAAAGAATGCCTGTTACGGAAGACAGTTTTTAAAAAAAGCGGCAAGAATCCGAAAAAATTTATGATCGTCACCTACTTTGATTTGATTTTTTTGATTTACAGACTGTTTTTGCTTTTGATCGAAGCATGCAGCTAAGATCTAACCCAGATTTTAGCTGGGGTGATTGAAGAATACTGGAGTAGCATATTATGTCATAGTTGAAGAACGGACAAATTCTGACCCAACTAATATGAGGAATGAAAAATGACACAGTTTATTAGCAGAATACAGCCAGCCATCTGATGATTACAAGTGCTACACATGGACAATTCCACATAGTAAACTTAATACAAGGAGACTAACAAAATAACGAGCTAAGTCTTAGGCAACAGACAATGGAAACATAATGTACCACGCCAGATACGAAAAACCACTAAAAAACCACTCCTTATTTGTGGCCAAAAATGGTGGAGACGTATTCCTCATCTAATGCAGTGGCACTGAACCTCGAGGAAAAGGTATCTTACATTACCTACATTACCCTACCATAATAAAAAAACAAAAAAAGAAAGCCACCAGAAGGACTGACTGACGTAGAATGACAGAAATCACCCACCAAAAACCCTAAATAGTCACCCAAATCACATGACCGAACCCAAGCCTCTAAACCGTGCCGTCAGAACATTACATTTTCCATATGAATGCGTTAATCGATAATTGGCGGCTGACTCGACTACATTTACAAAAAATTAATCACGAAACTTGGATGCGATTTTGAAGAAGGCTGAACTAACCCGTTTAGCAAAAGGTACAAGTTACCTTCAAGGTCACTTTTCGTAAACGCTTTTTATCACAACAATATCAGTTACAAACCTAAATGGTTACCTTATGTTTATCCATCTGGTCCTCTAGCTCGCTAACCGTGTAACCGTAGACAGTCTGATCTCTCTCGAGATACGCCTCGGCTTTTCGCATCCATTCGAGAAGCTCTTCACGAAGCTCCACGAACCTCTTCCACTCTTCGATTAGGTAATCGATTTGTCCTCGCCACACTGTCGAGTTGTCCGCTATGCTCGCCCAATGTCCTTTTAACTTGCTCACCTAAAAAGAAAAGATTTTAAATCTCAGAACACTATAATATGGTAAGAGAGAGAATCCTTGCGCCCAATGTTAATTATATCAAATTATGTTTCGATTGTGTCAATGCTGTGAAAAGGTAAAAGGTAAAGTCTGCTTACGAGCCTAATGCCCCGTTAGGCAGGAGCTTATCCCGGTTTCTGTAGCAGCATGTACTAGGAGTATTTCTACTCCCCCCCCCCCCCCCCATCTCACCCATCTCAGGGTTACCCCCAGCATTAAATGTGCCGGTACCCCTTTATACACCCGGGTGGAGAGAGAGGCACCGTGAGAGTAAAGTGTCTTGCTCAAGAACACAACACAATGTACCCGACCAGGGCCCGAACCCGAATCACTCGATCCGGAGTCGAGCGCAGTAACCAACAAGTTGAACTTCATGGGACACGTCGCGGGGACAAAATAACCCCAAAATTGGTGTTGCGTGATTATAAAAGTATCAGCTCACACGAGGGGACATGTCACTGCAACATATCCCTGGGACATGCACCCGAAACATTGTCATGTGTGTGCTACATGTCCCTGCTACACTTCCCTGTTACGTGTCGCCTCAGTGTGCACTACTCAAGCTTTTGTCGCTGCAGCATGTCGCTGCAACATGTCGCTGCAACATGACCCCTCGTGTCTCCGCACCTTGATGGTATTTTTGGCAGTATGAGTTTATTCCCCAGATGCACATAGTACAATACACAAAGAATGTGAAGCCCAGCATATTTGAATTGGGTGCAACATTTAGTTAGTCGATTTGGTGTATTGTTCATTTTCCCGCAAAATTTGGTTTAAAAATTGAAACTTTTGTGATGCTGATGGGGGCAAACTTGATACCAGATTCCAATTCTTGGACAATGGACTTTTGCTCAATGCTATAAGTGAGATGAGTTGTAAGTTGGTTCTCTACTTCTAATCCAAAAAGGATTTTTTTTTTCTCCGAAGAATCAGGTTTTCCCATTTCAAGAAAACTTAAATGATTAAATTTACTGTTTCCTGGCGTCTCCGTCAGTTCCCGTCTATATTGTCGTTGCTTTAACTCCCTTCTTTCCGACGAAGAATGCCGGTTTTCTTCTCTTCTATTCTCTTACAAAGCAAATTTTCTTCCGTCGATGACATACCTTGCTATCAATGAGGAACTTGTCATCTTCAGTTTGTGCATCTTCCACCAGCGAATGACCCATCTCTGCTATTTCGTCCAATAAATGTTGCTTCGTTTTCAGCTGTTCATCTATCGACTAAAGGGAAAGGCCTCGGTGATTAGGCAATCCAATAAATTACGGTAGTTGATCGTTGCCATTTGGACGACACTTAAAGCAATTGTCACTGTTAAGTGTGTCCTTTGCAAATGAGGAAAAAAAATACTTAATCTAGGACTAGATTAGCAGCGTATGTCACTTATAAGTTAGAAAAAAAAACTTGAAAAAGTTAAGTAAACGACATCGAACCCCTTTCCATGGCGAAGAAGCATACGCACATAACCACTACACTACCGAGATAACCACTCCGAACATGGCAATTTTAAAGTGCTTAAAGGAAGCAAACCCTAACAATTCATTGAAAGCTAACCGAATAAAAAGGTTTGCTTACTAAGAAAGGCATCGACCGTGAAAAATGGCAACGATCGTTTACGAAACGGAAATTAGCATCGCCTAAACACGACGTCAATGGACAATCTCCCCCGATGACAAAATCGCAGAGATAGTTGCTCGTGTAGCCACCCTACAACTACACTGACATTGAAGTAGGAATGTCTGTTTATAGTGCCCAGGTCTCTCGAAGTATGCGATTCGCGCGGCCTCCAATTTGTTGCCAAAATTTGTCACAAGTGTAGCCACCCTGGCGCGCAGGCGACGCAACAAAATCTGAAAAAAATCGCATCACCGGCGCGAGACAAAAATCGCTCGTGTAGCCGCGGCTTAACTTCGCTCGGTGAATGGTTCAAAGTTCTAGCGCCAGTTTTTCAACCAATCACAAGTGAAACCAAAACCTGGCGCGTGCACATTTTCCCGCGCTTTTGTGTCGGCTACGTGTAATTACTTCGAGTTTTTATTGGTTTACTGGATTGTCTCTGTCCTTTTTGATTGGTCAAAGTCATAACTTTGGTTTTGGTTTTACGACACTCATTTGAAAACCGCTCTATTCAACAGAGTAGATCCGCAACATAACGGCCAAGAAACAATAGGAAATTACCTTTTGCTTATCTAAGAGTCTTTCCATGTCATCCGAATCTCCTAATACTATCTTTTCCGCCTTCATCATCTCTGAGAGTGTGTTCAGCCAATCATGTAGTTCATACACTGCTGTGTCGAACTTCGGCCATGGAGATGAACGCCCTGAAAGAGAAAACAGCAAGGACTGTCTTGATTCTAAGCCTTACAAAGAAGAGGTTTGTTCGTACGGAGGCGGGGGAAGGCCAGGCTTCTTGACTTGTCGACGTTGTCAAGAATGCAAATCCACCAGACCCTACAGATAATCCATAGTTCACCCCTACCCAGTCTTATGTTGAATAAATAAAGACTTCTTTGTACTTTACTCAACTTGTATTGAAATCAAGACACTGAAGAGAACTCGGCACTCTGCCATGGTAAAAAAGCCCCAATAAATACACGTTTGACGGGATTGAGCGCATTCAAGTAAAAGCCACAATGATACTTTACTACCGTCTAAACTGGAGAACGCTCACCGAATTACTTTTGACAAAAAGCATTTAAGTGTAAATTGTATTGCTTTGCCACACATTTAACCTCAATTTATCTGTTCTCGGTTGTCACAAGGCGAATAGCACGCACTATTCAGCGATTTATCTAGCATGCAGACAGCGCTACCAAGGTTTGAACAACCGTGGCCAGGTCTTGGTTGTTCCAAAGGTGGATAACGCTATCCACCGGATAAATCACTATCCAAACCAATTGAGTTATCCAGTGGATCGTGATTTATCCGGTGGATAGCGTTATCTAACCTTCGAACAACTGGGGCCAGGGGCCCGTTTCTCGAAAGTCCCAAAACTTTACGGGCCATTTTTCGGGTGTCACAATTCCCTTTGTATCTCAAGAACTGAGAGGATTTAAGTCGTCAGTCTTCACGGTAATTTTTCTATTTGTTTCCCTGAAAACATGTTAAAAGAACAGCTTTCCAAAACAAGCAGTTGGCAGTTTCACAACTGGTTTTTCGGGCCCGAAAAGTTTTCGGGACTTACGAAAAACGGGCCCCAGGTGGTTAAGTGCCTACAAGGCTGGCAACTGAGCTTTTTTTAAAGCTGAACCAACTTAATACAAAACATAACAAAGAGAAGAAAATGTAACGGCAAACATAAATCTGTGTACCTTCTTTCCAATCGTCAACAATTGTCAACGGAGCTTCAGCCTGAACTGTGCGCACCTTTTCCTCCACTATGACAGAATCTTCAACCACCTTGCGCTGCGGGCGAACGCGCTTGGCGAACAAGTCAGCGGTGAGAGAAGCGATGCGACTCCAATCATCATTAAGAGACTTCACTTTGACTTCCAGTGACTTGGGCACCTGGTTTCCGTCGAGTTTACTCTCACGTCGGTAACGAGCCATGTTTTCATTGATAGTATCAAGCTTCGGTTGCCGAGATTTCAGCGATTCTTGGACAGCCTGAAGAGATATTTGAGAGATTTAGCTTAGTGATTACGTGGAAACGGACAAACAACAGACAGCCGCTTGCCATAATTCTAATTTGTCTTTTTATAATAACAATAATAATAGTAATAATAATAATTAATAATAATAATAATAATAATAATAATAATAATAATAATAATAATGAAAATTAGCATATGCTAAAACAGTGGATAGCGTTTAACGCGCGCGCTGATTGGCTACTCAAACTCCGAATATCCTGTCCTATTTACCTACGAGCAACTCGGGAAAAAATGGCGTCCCGATTTGCATCCGTGACAAGTGAAGAAAACATCCAAATTAATTTTTTGTGCTGTATATTATCTCACTGTTTTAGTATATACTAAAACAACTATTCACCTCAGTGTCGGTGGCTAGCGTTGGATATTTACCGAGCCGCGAGGCGGCGAGGTAAATATACTCAACGTATATCCTGCGATATACGTCATTTTATGTGTCGCGGAGAATAATGGTGGTTTTCCAGCTTTTTTTCCAATAAACGCAGAAAATTGTGCTGTGTCATCACTGTGTTGAATGATAAAACAATCAACCCGCTCAATCTTGAGGTATGACGCCTTATTTTAGCCAACTCGGCCTACGGCCTCGTCGGCTAAGCATCAGGCGATATTCCGCGCGATTTCGCAGGATAATTGTTAACTATTCACCTCCGAGGACCTCGCGCGGGAATTGCGCTCAAAAATATTATAATCGTTGCAGGAATAAATTAGTTAAAATCATCTTGTTGTGCTATGTTATCTTTAGTATAATTATACTAAAACAACTATTCACCTCAGTGTCGGTGGCTAGTGGTGGATACTTACCTTAACGCTTTGCAGCTCGGTAAATATCTACCACTGGCCACCTCCACTTCGGCGAATACCTGTTAACTATATTTCTGTGTCAATAATTATTGCGGTTTCCCGGTACTAAATAAGGTCAGTTATGTAGAAACTCAATATTTAAATTAACTGATAAAACCTGATTAAAAATAAAACCCCCAAAAACCTATGTACAGCGTTGAATCAACGGATTTACTTGAAACTAAGAGTTGAACAGAGAGCAATTCCTGCAGACCAGACCAGAGTACAGGACCCAAATATCTCACTGAGTGCTTCCCGAAACACGTGGTATTATCCCTAGGGATAGGAAATTCCTTAGTCCTTAGATTAGAAGAGAAGTTACTTGGTACCTGTAACTTGACAGGCAGGAAATGCGCTAAAATAAAACAACTGTTTTTAACTTTTGACGGAACGAAAATCTCATCCTGACGTTTCCAGTTTGATGTAAACGCGATGTTAAATATCTCTATTAAGTCAGATTACCGTAAAAATCTGAAACGCCTCGTTGTCTTCATTTGTGGAAGAGAGGAAGAATTTTCAAGATACCTATTTCAAAGATCTCAGTCTCCCTATTTTCCCAAAAAAGTCAAACAGTATTTAATATCGAAGCAAATATAACGTCTAAGCCATTTGAAATCTCTATTTTTTTGCTAAGTTTATAGTACTATGTAGTAAGTGTATATGTAATGTGAGTGTCATGTGTGACTAGTAATACTCAGTAGTGTCACGGGGTGTGTGTAGTGTGTGTCTTGAGTATGTAGGTTGATATATACATTTCAAATGTTACTAAGCAAAACAAGTGTCTAACCAGAAAACTATATGGTTCACTTAAGCCCGGTTTACACTACAGAAAATTTTCGGCACGGCTCGTGTGAAATTGGCACGGGTGCCTAAAAAGAGATCGGCAAACTTTGTTTATACTACACCATTTTTACCGTATCAAAAATAACATACCAAAATTTTTGGGCCCGGGTAAGTTCTCTTGTAGACATGCGCACTTCAATTATAATCAAGAAAGTCCGCGTGATTTTGGTGGAGAATGAGCAGCCATCTTGAAATATACGCAAAAAAACCGCTAGCCTATATGAATTAAGCCTCAATTTTGGCCCTTTAAAGTGTTTACACTACTTGTTCTATCCGAACCGTGCCTATATTTTCAGCACCCGTACCATTTTTACCCGTGCTCGGACTACCTCGCCGAAGGTCCCAGCACGTGTAAGAATTTTGGTTCGGCACGGATGAAATTTGGTACTGACAGGTTGTTTACACTGCAAATTTTATCCGAGCCGAACCTTTTTTTTTGGAACCCGTGCCAATTTCACCCGAGCCGTGCCAAAAAATTTCTGTAGTGTAAACCGGGCTTTACGCGCTAGGCATTTCATCTTTGATAATTATATATATTTAATCAGTTTTATAAATGTCAATTTAAACTTTGAATGAACTACGTGCACATTTATATTTCAATATCATGTTTTAAGAAGTCTGAAATTTAAAGAAAGTAATTTTCAAGTCGGATTCTCCAAAGTAATTTAATGATTGGATTTGCAGTACAAAGTTTAGTGAGTTGCTTAAAACTCACAAACCAGACAGGTTTCTCTGCAGCCACTGCCATTCATATGTCAAACACTTATTAAACCAAAAAAAAGTATCGCCGAGACTAAGATAGTTAATTTAAAACCACTCGTTTAAGACAAGCTAAAGAAGATTAGTAAGTATTTTTTTTAACCTAATGACGCCACAATACCTTAGGATCAACGACTTGCTGGTTATAATTCCCGCCATCTTCCTTCTCCAGTAACTCTCTTGTCGTTTCAGCCCACGAACTTAGCTCTTCTAAATCTCCGAGGAATTCCGATACGCGTCTCTGCTTCGACTCCGCGCCTCGCATTCGTGTTGCGATATCAGCGCGCAAGATGTCCCAACGTGTAAGGAGAATGTCTAGTCGAGTTTGGATGGTTTCAGAGTTGGGTTTCGAAATGTTCGGCTTAGCTAAAAGTCGCTCCCCTGTCTGCTGGATGCTGTTCTTGGAATCTTCTCTATTATT
>NC_090871.1:13982725-13990225 GCF_036669935.1 Montipora foliosa
GGAAGGAATTACATATTCCATTGGACAGGCATGTCCCACCCATTCTGTTCATCCACAAATTCTCCGTTGGCACACAGTTTAGTGGTTGGAAACGGTGTGGTATAATGCCTAAAGCGTCGGATTTGCATGAGGTTATGCTGAGTTCAAATCCAGCTCTCGCCACTATCTGGATGTTTCGTCAGCAGTGATGGGAGGGAACCCACCCCCCGCCCCGCACCGCCCCGCCGTCGACTCTACGACGCTTTGATTCGTTAATACGTTTCCCTGTTCATTGAGAGTCTACGAGGTGAGAGAGGGAATTCCCCTACTATTCCTTTGAAACATATTTGAAATCTACCAAATGGTCGCAAGATAAGCAGCGCAACAGGTATTCTAAAAAAACCCCAACTTACTGCCACGGAAGATCACATAGGAAAGGCAAAACATGTTTTGCACAATGTGACTTCTGACGATTGAATGACTGAATGAATTGGTCAAAAATTGATAATCTGACGGCACGATGGTGAGGCTCGCGGGGTGTCACGGGACTATTTAAGGGTATTCAACAGTTTCGGCGGGAGACTTAGGTCATTCTAGCTCAGTCAGTCTCCCCGTCTGTTTACTTCTTTATTATGTGCTGTTTTAAAAAAGAGGGTTTAATTTCGCGGCCCTCTGGATGTTCTTTCAAAAAGTTACTTTATGCTCAAGGTAAAGGGACGTGTACGTCACAACCGAAGGGCAACAATCTTTCTTTGATTGATTGACAACTAAATTACAATCAAACTTCACAATAACACAGGGTTAAGGTTAACCGGGCTTTCTCTTTTATCATGCAACTGCCGGGACCCTGCCAATTGAACCGTTGCTTGACCTAACGAAGTTGAATTGTGAAGGTTGTCCGCAGTTTTCCTACCCGTCAGCTGCCAGAATAAAACGTGAAAAGATCTGTAGATGAGTTTTTGTCTGTCTTTCTTTCTTTGTTCTTTTTTTCGATTTTTCCGATATCAAATGATCATACCCAATTTGGCGAGTTAGATATTAGTTGGCATCCGGCGCGCTCAATTAGAACTTGTCTAGACGCTTTCGAAATGATGCCTTATATTTGAGTTGAACTTAAAAATCAGGCTCAGATGCTAACCTTCAGGAAGAGTGTATCCCTCACACTTAATGTCTGGTGCATCACTATGGCGCCCAATCCACGAGTTACAATTGAAGAAGTAAACCTTCCTGCTGGATTTGTCTTCCACGTAAAATCCTTTTACAAACCATTCGTGCTTAGGACCAGTCCTATCGTGCCAAATTTGAATCTTGGTTAAATCACCCAAATGAGGAATCTTGTAAAAGGTGAAAATATCAAGCTGATCTCGGCAAAACTTCGTGTTGTAAGTCTCCGATTTGTCCAACCGAAGTTTCGGGGAATTTCCTTTCTTCCCGAATAGCATTATGGCGACGTTGGACTGTGTGCCAGCATCCTTTACGTCCCCTGTGTGAACTGTTATGCGGTATGAAGTGGCTGAAATAAACACGCGGAACATTTTATGACTATACCTTTTTAACAAAGTTATAGGGCTTGGAACTGGGAATGGAATGCGAAGAAGTTCTCTAACTGGTAATGCGCAGGGGCATGAGGGGATTGGAAACGAGCTTATGGAGACAAGCTAGTCACTCGAAACGACATGTTCTCGAGAGTGGAATTACGATAATCATATAACATCACCCAGCGTTGAATATATGATAATCATAATTACATGCCATACACACTGGTCTAATCCCAGGACTTGTGGTAGCAGATAAAAAGGAAAAAAAGTAAAAGTAGTCCCTGGACAGGATTTGAACACGGAGCTTCGCAGCTTATAGCAACAGCTTCTACTCACTAGACTCACGATGAATAAGTTACAAAGTTTCCGCAATATTCACTTCCCAAGGCCTGCTCCCGTCTGACCTTGTAGCTCAGTCGGTAGAGCGGCGGAGATCTAACCCGAAGGTCGTGGGTTCAATTCCCACCCTGGTCAGAGTTTTTCTCTGTCCTTGTGTGGGCCCATTTCCATCTGTAGGGCTAACGCTCACATGGTTCATATGGGATTGAAATCCAGCACTTCACATTACACTCTATTCAGTTTTCTGTAATATTTGTTATTTGTTACCTGGCATCTAAAATAGGAACACTATAATTATTGAAATTAAGCCTAAGGGTTGATTTCAAAATGGTTAGCTTTGTTTTAAATGTGGCCTGACCTTTCTTGTTAGTTGTTAGTTACCGAGTGTTAGCGCACGTTTACAGCCCGATTATTGTGTTTAAAAGTTTTGTCGGAGCAAGCGGCGACTCGGTGGTTTAGTGATTAGGAGCGGTGAAAGGTAAGCTAATAATCGTAGGTTCGAGTCCCGAGTCCGGATATCTGGGTTGAATTTTAAAAGAAAAAAGTTCAACTGTCAGTGTCATGAAATAATGATAATCGTATATTCAAAGCCGGTCGATACTATACGATTATCGTAACAGCAGTGTCGAGAATGAGTTGCTCGGAACAGGCGCAAGGACAGTCCCAGTCCTAAGCAGGTTTCAAGTCAACGACCAACGTAACACCGAACACACTTACTACTATTTACCTAAAAAAATTTAAGTGTTTTTTTATAGTGGCAGTGAACTTAGCTATCAGTTAAACTTTCTCGAAGGTGACATTTGTGAGTATTCGTTCTCTTTCCAAGAAAAGGCTCAACATGAAGAAAACGTGCCGACAGTAGAAAGATTTAGTATTGCGTTGACGGCTAGCGCAGGCTGTTATTTGCGTTTTGTCACAAATCAAAAAAACTTGGTTGATCGTAGCTAATAGCCCATTTCCGAATTGCTGCATGCCTCGGTTTCAAAGCGAGTCCTGGTGCAAAACCATTCAAATGGAAATGAGTTGCGCATTCTTATGCAAATCAAACTCATTTCCCTTTCTATAGTTGAGCACCAAGACTCACTTGGAAACCGAGACAAATAGCAACTCGGAAATGGCTTATTGAAGCAGTGTTGGAGCAGCGGTTAGGACATTCGCCTCCCACCTATGTGACCCCGAGTTCGATTCCCAGACTTTGCGTCATAAACTTGAATGAGTTGAGTTCGTTGTTTTCTATTCTGCTTCGAAAGGTTTTCCTCCGGAATTCCGAAATTCCGGTTTTCCCCTCTCCTCAAAAAAACCAAAATGATTTGATTTGTGCTGACTTGAGTTGATTAAAGCGAGTTTCAATCGAGTGTCGTAAAACCAAAACCAAAGTAATTACTTTGGCCAATCAAAAAGGACGGAGACAATCCAGAAAACCAATCAAAACTCGAGGTAATTACACGTTGCCGACACAAAGCGCGGGAAAATGTGCATTCGCAAGCCACGATTAGTTTTGGTTTCACTTCTGATTGGTTGAAAAAGTGGCACGAGAACTTAGAACCAATCACTGATTGAAGTGACGTCCCCGATTAGTGCCCCGGCGTTAAATAAGTTGACACTTAAATAAAGTTCAATATTATTGTTATTCTTGCCTGTTATCTCCAGAAACTTAGCAACTTCTTAAACGAAAAAAACAAGTTGAAATAAGAGCCAAAAATTTCAAGCTTCTGTGTTTCAGAACCTCCTACCCTCTGCAGTTTCACGTTATCACAGAGGTAAATCTCTCAATTATGACAATACTCACCATCGCCAGAAGGCTTTTGGTAATGCGTGAATTTTGTATGAACATCCCTAAATCGCTTTCTTAGCCGTTCAATCTCTTTTGCAGAGAGGATTTGCACTCCTTGTCTGTCGAGTTCTTCAATGTTCTTAAACACCATTTCGTATTTCGCCTGCTGCTCCTCGATTTCTTCTGGTTTAAGCCCCTGTCCCGAAAAGAACGAAGTTAGTTATTCTCACCGTCCTCAGACAAACAAAGATATTTATAACAAACATCAATGACACTCAGAAAAACAGGCCTTTTCAAGGTTTAAGCTGCCATATTAACAGGTGGGAAAGGCGCAAGGATTTTTCCAGTGTTTGTATGGAGATCGTATGGCAATTATTTTTCACAAAACGTTAGCACCAGGAAAAGAGGAACGCCGAATTTACCTAGCTACAGCGCAAAGAGCTATTTTGACCAATTTTTTACCGCTAAAACTTGCCCGCGAGCGTTTCAATTTTTCCAAAAAATTTCCTGCAATTTTTTCCCAGGAATTACAGAAAAAAAGAGTTGTTTAATTGCTGCAACACAACCAAACAGAGCCATTCGATCCAAACTTCACCTGTACCGTAGTCCCTTTGTCTTGTTCCATCTTTTTAAGCCATGAATCGATATCATCCAAATTACTTCTAAACTGATACCAGTTGGGCACAATGCGAATCGCCTTCTTCTGTTTCTCAAGCTCGTCACATGCCTTGAGCCACCGATTTGAGAGGTCCAGCATGGACTGATGTATACGATCTCCCCGGACCCCCTCCCTGTTAGTAAGAGTTTTGCTCTCTTGTAGCAAGTTATCCACGCGTGGCTGAAGACTGTCCACTTGCATTTCTGCAAACTAAATCAAACCAAAAGATAGGTTAGCAAAGCGAGCGTGCCGAACACGTGTTCCTAAGAGGAACTGAAAGCTTATCGAAAACCTCGTTCACATTTCGTACCTTGATTTTTTCGTTCACTTCTTTCTCGGTTGTCGTTTTCGGTGTCTGAATTTCGATGATAAGATCTTCAAGACTTTGCACTTCTAACAAGATCTGACTCAAGCGTCTCTGAAAATCGTCATCTCCAACATAAGCTGTTTTACACAAAAAAGGGAAACATTTTTGTTCCTCAGGAAATAGCTTTAATCTAAGTTGAATAAATATAATGAAACCACCAGAATACATCAGTACTCATTTTAACACACGCACAAGGAGGCGATCTGAAAAAAAAAAGACTTCTTCTCTGCATTCCTCCTTTGCCTTAAATTGGCTAATCGTGCAAGATGGCAGCAAGACGGAGCTCGTAAAGATACATTTCTGCGGTCATAAAATGCCTCACGATAGCATGGCCATGAAAGGGAAAAAGCGTTTGGTGCGTGCGCGATAAGTATACGACGTGTTACAGACAGTTTACTCAAATTCCCAGGAGGCAATAAGGCGGCACGGCTCGGGTGGTTATGGCATCGGGTTTCCATGCCCAAGCGCTAGATTTACTAAGTGATTATTAAGTGAAGAATTGTTGTTGTTAAAAAGCTCTAAATCACCTGTTTCCGGTGCTGAATGTGTTGTGTAGGTCCTGTGTGTCGTGACCGTTTCAATAATGGGAAGTCCAGTATCGGTTTCCTCAATCAAACCACCGGGCTGTGATACTGTCTTCCGCTCCTGAGAATAAAACTCAAAACAGTCAGGCTCCGGTCCGTTGATTTTATGACGAATGAATGAAGAAGTTTTCAAGGCCTTCTCCGGTCAGCTGGACGTCATAAATGACGCAGCCTCGCTGAACCTTTTTGTTTTTTGGGCTGTATAGTATCGCACTTTTGATTGTTTTAAAGAAATCCGTCGTCTGTTTGTTTGTTTCGTTATTCTCAAATGCGGGCCTAAAATTAGAAAAAAAAAAATAGATGAAAAAAACGTTTCCCAGTTACCGTGACAATGATCTCAGTTTCCACGCGTCCTCCCATAGCTCGGGCCTGCTCAGCCTGCCTTTTCGCGTCTTCTAACTCTCCCTCTAACTCTCTTATACGAAAAGAGAGGTCATCCCAGCGTCGATCCAGTAATCGCTTGTACGGCTCCATAATCTGCCGGCCGTGGGACACAAACTCGCCGCTCTGTTTTCTGATTAGGTTCAGCTGAGGTTCGCGGTTTCTTATACTCTCCTGAATTTCCTGAAAACACATACACACACAAAATTTAAGCGTTCATTTCGAAAATTTCCTCACCCGAAAATTAATAGCCGAGCGATTTTAACCTTTCAGTATCACTATAAGGCGCGGGCCTGTTAAAGAAAAGCTCTGCGCGCTCTGTTTCTTTGTGGAAAAGTAAGGATAACTCTTTGCATTCTCACTCCCAACTTAAACGCCGTTTTCCAACTTAGCCAGATTAAGTCTTGAACAGTTGACACACAATTTACATCTTGAAAGAATTTCGAACCGGTTAAAATAGCGCAAGGTTTTATTTCCGTGTGTTCGGCCTTCCTCGGCCTTTTTCGGCCACGTTCGGCCACTTACCCTCTCCTTGTTCATCCGATAAAAGACAATCGGGATATCAGCTTAATACTAAGATATTGTATAACATTGTAACGCGACCACATTAGGTAATATTTTAGAAAGTATTGAGTCTTGAGTAACAAATTATTACGGCTTGAAAACATCAAACAGATTTGTAGATCTGTCACGGGGTTTACACGAATACGGGCCAAAAGTCGCCAAATTTACACTTTTAATGCCTTTCCCTGTCTCTTAATCACTGAAAATGGCATAAAAAAAAGGATGAGAAAATATGTTACCATGTCTATCACTAATCTTATGCGAGTTTTCGACCACAAATGCTATTTAAAAAAAGGAAGCAGGTTTGATACTTCAACATGAGGTTCTTTGAATGTTCAACTTGTTCTTAAAATGCCACGATACTGAATGGAGTATTGCCCCTCAAAGAAACTCGACTCCGCAGGATTCGCCGCAACTTAAATAATCTCAAAAGATTTTACACTAGGAATTCGCGCAACTTTCGGTAAAGCAGACATCGCATTTTTTTTCAAGGAGTAATTATGACCTTGGTATGAAAGTTAAAATGATATTAAATTCCACAACACAAAGAACCGCTCAATCTTAACTTGTGTGCAAGAAGAAAATATATACACATATAGCCCATTAAGAATTAGTAAAACAGTGAGGTAAGGGTGGTTGCAGGCCGACACCTACCTACCTTCGTGAGATATGTTGAAAAAATAACCGAAATGGCAAACTGTGAAAATCGATGAAGAATCTTAGTTACAACAGTTTCATCAGATTTGCGAATAAAAAAATATCTGTAGAAATTAATTTTCTGATTTTTGTTTTCTTATCTTGAGCGTTCCAATATCCGAGCGAAGCACTTGAGTTTATGAACATCTTCCTGGTGAGATTAACGACCGCTCGTTAAATCAAATTCTATTTAAAGAACGCCCTAAATTTACGCAGAAAACTTACCTCAATCTTGCTCTCGGCTACAACCGTTTCTTCATCCTTCGGTCGAACTTTAGTGGTCTCCTTTTCCATATCTTCCAGCCACTGATTCATCTGATCCACAGACTTCTCAAAATCCGCAAGCTTGGCTTTGTACTTCGGTAGTGTCAACAACCTCTGTTCAGCCGAAGAGCTTAGATCTTCCCATGCGTTATTTATGCGAGTTAATCTGTCCTCCAAATTCTCCAGTTGTCCTGTTTCAGACAGATCCACCAACTCTCGGCCAACTTGTGTCAACTGTTGAACGTCGGACATCTTGCCTGTAACTTCTTGTACGAGTCCCTGTTGGGAAAAGAGAACGAAATCAACATGTTTACGAGAGTTTCGGAAATGAAGCAACTGTTACCGACCTTTAAGCG
>NC_090871.1:13995225-14020225 GCF_036669935.1 Montipora foliosa
TGGTCCGAGATACTAGCTACATCGAACTACTCTAAAATCCAAGGGTAAATAAACATACAAGATATGATATCATTACTGTCATTGTCACTGTCAGTTCGTTCATATGTCAATATTTAAAGGTCAATATCAATGTTAATGTCCACGTCACTGCCATATGTCAATATCAATGTCAATGTCAAATGCCAATGTCAAATGTCAAATGTCATTGTCGTTGTCAATGTCAGCTTCAGCGTCATCTCATCACCATCATCATCGTTAAACTTACAAATGTACCACGTGGATCGTTGACTTCCAAAGTCGGCAGGGAGTTTCTAACAGAGATCCAAATCAGGCTTACAAAGTCCTGTAGCCCCATATCGTATTTTGAATCCCATTTGTTCGCACTTACATCTCCCAACTTTGAAACGACCGAGTACGTGATACGAGATCAACAACAAGGGTAGTGTATGGGGGAGGGGGGATTTTAGTCCAGAGAAAGACATTTATTTTGCTAGAACACGAACGCAATTCACTTGTTTCAAGAGGGTAATTTGTGACACGAATTTTGTGGCCCGGCTTTCAATAATTTAGTAACTAAACACAACTGACGTGGTTGTGTTTGTTTTCACAGTTATCCCTTGACAACAGATAAGTGTAATTGTGGAAGCGAAATCGGACACATTACTACCTTTTTCCGGAAATCCTTAAAAGAAGCAGGGCACAAAATGAGATTAAAAAAATAACAACGTGGCCTTGGATGAACCAGACAATGCCGAATGTCAGATTTTACGCTAGAACTGAAAAGCTGGAGGCGAAGTGATAAAAGAGACGTAGTTGCCATCAAGAAGACAAACTTTAAGCGTTCCAAAGACGGAGGTTGCGGGGGTCAATGGGTAGCCTTGGTCCCTTTACCTTAAAATTAAGCTTAAAAATACAAGTTGATAAAGTAATAAAAAGACACAAAAAAGGAAAATTTGAGATGAACAAAGAAAATGACCTGTGAGGTCATTAATCCTCTCCAAAAGAGATATGTAACAGATACTCCCAAAGACAACATTTCCGAGCATGTTCAATCTAAACTGCTTGGGGGTTTCAGGATTCCGTAAAATGCTCGCTATCAAGCTCAATTTCCGCATCCGATTTGAAAATACGATTAAAAAACCGCCTTAAAGCAAAATTTAAGGAGTGGCGGTTTATCTGGTGAGAATCAAATTAGGGTGAATCTTGAGTGCTACGACAAAGCCATAAGCTTGACAATGCCACCACTTTGAACCGTTCAGTTGTAACAGCTCGTGGCACTTAGCCACCTTTCGTAAGAGAGAGGAAGTGTCGAGTATATTGCGTCTCTTAAAAAAACTGACTTCATCCCACTTATTAGACTCATGCCAAATTCTCTTTTAGTTTTCGGTTAATTAAAATTCAGAGTAATTTCTGACTTCACGAAACAATGAATGGAGAAGCGCCAACTGTTATGTGGTTACAAATCGATTGATGTAAAAATAGCAACTGAACTTCGAACTTTGTTTATTTTTCAACTTTTCACCATTATAATTTACAGCTATGGAAATGTAGCCACTTCTCTAGCATAATGAGATGTTTTGAAAAAACTTTCTTCTCGCTTACATGAAAAGGGTAAGACCTTTACAGAATAGACAATCTTAAAGCGAGGATATTCATGACATTTAAATTTACAAGCTGCGAGGCAAGCATATGATTGCTTAGTTGACAAACAGCAAGAATTCTGTATCCATGCCAGCTATCGCTAGGACAGGACAGTATGCGTCTCTCAAAACACACTTAAAAAGGTCACGATGATTTTGGCGACGAGCTCGAGGCAATAATCAAATTCTTGAAAATAAGAGAAATTAATTTTCCAGAACACCGACAAAATAGCAAAGCAGTCTTTCAAGTCTTCTAAACCACACTTACTGAGCACGTTATTAATTGTCTGGTTTGCAGTCTACTAGAGAAAAGAGGGATCACATCCCACTCGAAGATGATCCTAAAGCTCCCCCTTAATTACGAAGGATTTTGATAAAAACAAAAACAGGAATGGAGAATGACTTTGTGCGGTCATTTTTGGCAGCTTCTGCTGCGTATGAGTAAAACAGGAATGAGTTTCGAGTCATTTCGGTACAGCCTGACTCAAAGTATGACGAAGAAACGAAAGCAGCTTTTTCTATGTGCAGAACTATTCCGTCATTCTCTACATAGACATTCACACGTAAAATACAACCAGTTGGGAATGACCACTGATAACCGGCAAGGGCAAGTCTTGTGCATTCAAGATATGCATATTATGTATAATCCGTATGTTGTGTATACAGTATACAAGGTGCTTATTTGACTAACCCACGAGTCTATAAACAAATTCCTAATGCGCGCTAAAGGATTCCAGCAAACGAACAAACAAAGACTTAAGAGTGGAATATTCATGCAGAAATATTCCTTTTCAAATTCGAACAATAGTAGCTCAGGACTAAGCTATGAACAAACCTCTTCCTTGTTTCGCAATTTCCTCTCCAACTCTCTGTGTTCGTGAACAACCTCCTCAACACGTCTCTCGACCCCAGTCCTCTTTTCCTCCGGCACTTTATCCATGATCTGATGCCCGAGCTTTCTGACTTGGTCCAAGTCCTTTTTGAGAGCAGACAGCTCATCTTTGTACGACTGTTCAGAAATAAAAATAATTCCGTTGTAACACTGAGATGTTAAAAAAAAATCATGAATTACTGAAGGCCGTTTCCGAAAAGAAGTTATATAGGGAGCTTAAGCAACGACAACGGCGACGGCAACGAGAACGTCACGAATTTGCATATTTAGTGGTTAAAAACAATAGCTTCGCACGCCCTGCACGTGCGTTTTTCACTTTTGTCCATTTCGTTGCCGTCGTCAGCAAAACAGCAACGTGAAATAGCCAAGTTTTTGGTTTTATGAAGAACGTCAGCACTTGAGGATGAATTTTCATTTTCTCTCCTAAAATGGAGTGCCGTTCCGACTGGTGTCATCTTTGAGGAATCACTACACCCTCGTCATATTAAAAACGTTGAAATAGTCACGAAGCGATTAAAATAACGCAAATTTATATTTTGAGATGACGTTCTCGTTGCCGTCGCCGTTGTCGTTGCTTAAGCTCCGTAATTATGAGACGGGATCGTAAAAGATGGTTATGCAATGCGCACGTATGATCATTTAGTCTAAGAAAACTGTTATCCTACGTTTCGATGTATCCAACATCATTATCGAAATATTAATTCGTGGAGTGTCAAAGTCATGCAAAGACCAGGATTTGAGTTTTGAATATCATTAGATGACATCCTTGGGTGTGTGATTTTATGCAATGGCATTGTACGTTTAGTGATGGTTTAAGCTCCTGTAGAAACAACTTTACGTTTGCTCCAGACATCTCGTTCTGTGTAGAATGATTGCCCATACGTAGCTACGGAGAATTAATTTTTTTCATTTTTTGCATTTTAGCTTAGATTAATTTAAAAGGTTTGGGTTTCAAAATTAAAAAAAAAAAAATTGACGGGGAAAAAAAAAATAGATACACATTTAAAAAAAAAATGATTTTTCTGAAAAACTGACTTACAGATTTTGTTGAATTTTAAATATATTGGAGGTTATCTCTAACATTATCTGGTAACGCTGATGATTTCACCATCCCGTTTTTAAAAAAAAGACAAAATATCTTGATTTTTAAGGCTCAAAGAAATGCCTTATATCGTTGCCATGGCGACGTTATTTTGGAGGAAATGTGATGTGAGAAATCTACGATTGGTACTTAAAGCGCTACAATGATCAAAAAATCATTTTCCTTTTTTCTTCAGATTTTGAAAGCATGTTCGCTTAACACCTGATTGTTAAAATTTTGAGCTTTGATTTTTATCCAGAGGCTGTTTATTTTGAGGTTAAGGTTTGGATTTCACGGTCCGTTATTACTCACGTTCAAAACTGACCGATTGGACCTCAGAGGGTTGGATCTAGGGAAAAGTGACGTCATTTACTCGCCAGCTTAAAATTTCAGCGTGTAAACGCAACTTATTATACATGTAAAACACGAGTTTAAAAATCTGAATCCCGAAACTCCCGAGCTGCATATTAATTCAGCCACGTACACACGCAATGCATTCTTAAACCAGTGAGTCTTTGACGTCATTTTCTCCTTGACCCAGTTCTCTCAAGATTTTACAGTTAGTAATGGCGGACCAATAAATACCTAAATTCCAGTTGAAATAAACAAGTGTCTTTTTAAAATCAGAACTTAAAACTTGGGTCACTTAGTGTTTAGTTAACATGGTTTTTAAATCCAAAGAAAAAGAAGAATTATTTTTCGGTCGTAGTAGCACTTTAATACCCTCGCCAAATTTCGTCTTTATATGATTAACCTAACTGTTTCTAAGGACAGAAAATGTTAATTTGTTTGAAAAAAGGAGAAACTATTTCGAGCCTCTTTAATTTAAGCTATCCCAAGCTCTTATGTTTTTGTCTTTGTGGTAGGTCATAGGTAATCGAAGCTTTCCAATATCGCGAAGAAAAGACTACCCTACGCTACGCTAAATGGAACCTCGAATCATTGAAGTTAGTGAGCGATTGTCAATTCTAAGCGAGTGTCTGGAACTTGCGCCTTATCGAACAATTTTTTGATCTTCCGTAAATGGCCTCGTTTGGTTGAGATCTCAGAAAATCACAACCCAAAATATACAAGGAATTCTTAGAACTCAAAATACCGCGATATAGCACTTTCCTTTCTACTACGTACAATGGCACTGCGCGAAACAAAAATTACGCTGATATGAAAATGTGATGCACACATCGTGAAAGAAAAAAGAGATTTTCAGGTATAATTACCTCTGCCACCGAACGTACTTTATCACGAAACGATGAAAACATTGTCCAAAAAGTAGAGCGAGGAATCAATCTCCATGCAAATCAAAGGATAAATTCTTTAGAGGAATACAGAAACAGTCTTCAAATCATTCACTACAGGAGGCCTCTTAGGAGATAAAGAGCTCCAATGCATTTAAAAAAATTAAAAGCGTCACATTATTTACTATTTAAATTGCAAGGACTCCATTACACTAGCTCAATCAAGTTATCCAAGACAGTTTTAAGTGTTTTCTTGTTGCCGGGTACTAAACACAAATTTATTGACAAACAATTTTAATAAAAATTTATGACTACAACAAACAATGGATTTAAAAGGCCTAATCAATAATTCCTATCAAACATGATAATGTAATGGATTTGATGCTAAAAATTACGGGCAGAAACATACTTATTAAAGACAACGTTTCGGTGTCCTCATGACACCATCATCAGGTCAAATATAATATTTTACAGATAACTCGAATATTAATGTCCAAGATTAAGTTCAAAGTCCCTAGAGGCTAGGTGTTTCGAGTTATCTGTAAAATATTATATTTGACCTGATGATGGTGTCATGAGGACACCGAAACGTTGTCTTCAATAAGTATGTTTCTGCCCGTAATTTTTATCATCAAATCTAATCAATAATAGCTTGTATATACAGAAAAACAAGGGGAAATCATTCGTCCGTGAAAAAAAAATGCTCCAAGGTTTGTTATCTATATCCTGCCGGCGGTATTTTTCTTTAAACACAACAAAATTATCATGAATGAAAAGTTATTATTAGTCTCTGAGACGTTCAAACATGTCTAATGACTGACATGTTGTATCAGAAAAACTGATACAATTAAGAAACCTGGATATTCCTGAAAAAATTATTGCCGGACCACAACTGTTGCAAAGAATTCTTAAGAAAAATGATTTTGTAGTTGTTTAAATCAAGTTATATATGCATACTGACTAAATTTCACAAGAATTTTTACTGATAAAATCTTGCCGCTTATAGTAGTCTGAGCAAAAATTATAATGGGTATTAATCATTTTAACTCATTTTTTAGAAAAAAAAGGTTTTTTTTTTTCAAAACAGTAAAGCGCTTGATGACTGGAACGAAAAGTGACCGAAAACGAAAAAGCCACGGGGTTTCAGTCATGGCTATAAATTATATATGATTGTAAATGCGACCAAACGACGCATATACATTTTTAAATTTCCATTGTCTGATCACGAGGGCTTTCTTAAAGAACGTTAAAATTCGGCTGCCGATTTGGAGGCAATTTTCTAAGCTTGAGCGCCATTATCAAATGCACATTTCCATGGAGCATCCATTGAGATTGGGGAGAATTTGCGTGGCAAGAAACGGGAGTATCACAGGAATCCCAAAATAACGTAACGGCTGTATACGTGACATATCAACAGTGGTAACTCTGCTTCCGAAATTCTTTGGCCCTTCAGCCACTTTAGTTTGCTAATAACTTTGACAAGGAGCTTTAAAGCCTTAAGCCTAAACGAAATGTTTGGCCATAAAAACACATGAAAAAAAAATATCGCCAACCCATTTCGGATGTTCTATACATGGCTAAGATTTTCTGCCCAAATTGGCAAGTTGCATGGTCAGGACGTCATTACTACCAGACCAGAATGCTTTGTCAAAATGCTTTGTTATTCATTTTCTTCTCTCCTGGGAACAAAGAAACAATTGTTTAAATTTGCCTGACAATAGAAACAACTGAAAGCAGTCTGGTCTTCGTAGTAAATGACGCCATCACGCAGATCGCCTATTTTGAAAAACCTTTAACAAAAGACATACCACGCATTTATCCAGCAAACTCTTGATATTCCTCGGCTCTGAAGACTCCAGTTTGAGCTTCTTCACTCCGCGCTGGATTTTGTCCAAATCGGTCAGTGTCTGTCCATGACGCGTGTCGAATTCAGCTTCCAGTTTCTTACCCGGTTGTTCTCTGAGCTTTGTAAACTTGGTTTGAATTATCTCCCATTTGGTTCGCACCTGCTCCAATTCTTTCTCCATCTTGAAGTAAGCGGACCCCTTTGGAGTTTGACTCAGTTCGTGGCAAGTAGATGCTACAGTGTTCATGAGCGACTTGTTCATTGAAAACTCTTCCTCTAGAGCCTAACAAACACGAAAAAAGAAAGAGTGACAATAAGTCGTTGCAAAGTATCTTTGAAGAAAAGTTAGTGCTAACATCTACTATCTTGGACTTCTCAAATTCGATAAAAGACCACAGGCTCTGGCGCCGTCTTCCCCCTCCGGGACAGACAAATGATGATGGGATCTACTTCTTACCAGGGTAAAGTAGATTGAAAAGGAACGAAGCCCTTCGACTGCCGATTGTCGCTTGGGTCTCGGGCAAAAAGGCTTCAACATTTGCTTTAAGATCCGTCCGATTTTGTTGAACGATGTTAAACGATGTTGACTGCTGGGGAGAGTAAACGGATCCAATACATCATCAACATTGACGAGAAGTCTGGTATTCAGTCCAAGGCTGCAGCCATGGTTGTTACTATGGATAGGGACATGGTACGCATGCGCATGCCAAACCATTTGGGAAGGGGGGGAGGGGGCAAAATTGCATTAACTTTAGCCAACATTTGTGATAACAAAACAAATGTTAAATGTTTGTTAAAACAAAGTTTAAACGCTTTTAAAGTCACTCAAACTCGATTCAACTTCTATCGAACGGTTTCAACATCGCTGTTGGACAAAATCGAACAGCCGGGCCTTAAGCCTATGTATATCTAACGGAATAGCATTTTTTAAAACTAATTGTTATAAAAACGTATCCTTTTAACATGTTATCACGGCAACTGAGAAATGTTGAAGCAATCCTCCTCCTCCTTTCTGAAGATAGAATTACTCTCTATCCGACAACTACTTTTTGTACCTTGATTTCTCTTTCATCCATCTCCTCGTGCTTGGCCAGTTTAGAGTTGATTACAACCTCAATCTTCACCACCCAAACTCGTATCGTTTCCAAGTCTTTTTTCAATTGTTGCCGTCGCTGTATTTCTCCTTCAAGAACCTGTCGGGTTTTGTCAACCTTTCCACGAACGACAGACACACGCTCCTGAGGGCAGGGTGCAAAGAAAGTCAGTTTTAGAGCTTGGCATTCGGGCAAGTTGTAGCTAGCATGTACTAGCCCAAAAGTCATTTCAATTAGCCCGAAAAAAAAAAAAAGTTGATGAGCAGGATTGATTACAGTTCTTCTGTAGTTTGAATTCCTGCCAAAAAAATCACTTTCCCCTGAGGCAAGTTAACAACAGAATTCACTTGCCCGGCAGCAAATCCTCTAGCCCCAGGCTATCGGACACCACCTTCTTCGCACGCTGAAAGAGGGCGAAAAAAAAAAAAGCGTTTACGCTTTTTAAAACTTACTAATTAAGTTTACTGTAATTCTCAGAGCAGAACAAAAAAGAAACAACTGAACCTGGGTAACATTTGTAGAAGGCAAGTGCTTTCAACACGACGCCATCACAGCTACCCTATTGTGCATGAAAAAGATACTTCGCTTGCGGAATCGGGGATTCACGCGTGGTAGGGAACAACCAAACAAGAAAGAAACAGGAGAGTTATTTTATCTTAAAGGTGATGAAGGATCTAAAATCAGCCCTGTTCCTTTGTGTGCATGCAAGGAGCTTTTGAAGGCTACATTTATAAAAGACAAACATATGACCCGGGGCAAGAAGCATTTTAAAAAGATTTTTACATTCATCTGGATTACGAACGTTACTTGAGCAGTATTCAAAGGAAAGCCTGAAAAATTCAGCGTTGAATGGGATTGGAACACGTGACCTCTGCTTTTCCGATGTTGTGCTTCCCTAACTGAGCTACCCCCAAGACAGAGAGTTTGCCTTTTCATGAGTTCGTAATAAACCCGCACACAACATATTCCTGGATACAATTTTGGAAGCAAGATTTCCCGGGAATTATTCTCCCTCAAAGGCGACCAAGACTGATTATTGTTTCTTAAATTTAAAAAAAAAAACACGATTTTAAAATTTTCACCTCATACGGTTCCATTTGCTTTCTGACCGATATTTTCTTGCTTGTGAGGTGCCTGGCGAGGTCGGGAACCGAGCCTGTCCCGCTTTCCCTGATGTTTGCCAAGTGACGGTTCAGGCTCTAAGGAAAAGCAAATAAAAGCTTATAAGAATCTTGCAGTCTTTTTCTCAGCCAGTTTTGACTAAGTAACTAGTAAATAAAGTGATGATTTAGTGATGATGGGATATCAAACAAGTGGTATCACTTGAAGAATTAAGACGTTCACTTAAGTTCCTTTCGAATGAGGAAAATAACATGGCAGATCTATCGAATGAAGAATTTTACAACTGAGTCCCTCAAGTAATTTCGCTACTGTTATTGTTTTAAATTGCTGCGCTTAGTGATTGGCCACAAAAAGTCATGTGCCTTTTTACCCAGTCAGAAGCAACAGCAAAAAGAATTGACCGCATGCGTACTTTCCCGCGCTTCGCAATGCATGTACGGTGTGATTGGTTCATTTGACTGACCAAGTCTTTGCGATTGGACAAAGTCACTGACTTCAAGACACTTATTTGACAACCGATCCAACTGTAACAAGGAGCCTATGACAAGGAACGAACAAAAGGTAACCCTAGTTTGAATGATCGTTTTGATAAAGGTAAATAAATCACCGAGAGAAAGATTTGTATGCTCAAGTTTCGAGCGTTAGCCCTTCGTCAGCTAAAAAAATCTTTCTTTCGGTAGTTCATTTACCTTTACCAACTTGTTTCGAGGATATCAAATTTCTAGTGATTTAAAGACTGCTATTTCCCGCCTAAATTCTAAAGGTAACTTAGGCACCCGTGAAGCATCGAGGTCATTGGACATTGATTGACCAAGTTTATACAATATATAGCGAGAGAAGCCGTGTTAAATTTCGATGGTCTCAAAGAACGACAACTTAGAGGAAAGATATCTAAATTGTGAGTTAAAACTCACGGGCTTCTCGTAAATAAAAATTTCTGCGCACCCGCAAAGCGTCGTCCAACTCGCCCTCGGTTCCTTCCAGTACGTGATAGCTCTTCTCCACTACTCGATCCAGCTCTCCCATCAGCTTGTAATCGCGATCAATCAATGCGTTCAACTGTTCCAGCTCCAACTGAGTCTGCTTGAACTCGTGTTGCCGCTGTGCAACCTTGGTTTTGAGCCTGTTCCAATCACTGTTCAGCTTTTTCAAGTTCTCTTGCAGGGCTGCCGAGCTCCCCTGTTTGGTGTTTTCGATCATCTGATTGGCTGTGGTGTTAATACGCACCACAACCGGAGCTCGTTTCGAGATGTCCTGTTGAATTACCTAAAAATAAAGGCACACAACAATTTGGTCTTGTCGGAGAACGGAAGTTATAATCGTCGATTACATGAACTGAAGTGACTGTCCATTTGTAGGGGTATGAGTACAGTGATTCGAAGAACCAGTCAATATTAGAGAACTATGACAGACGCCGGAAATCGCTATGCGATGTAGGGCATTGTTGTAAAATTTCTAATATTTTTGACAGCATGTCATTCTTACAAAGATTAGGAGCTTGAGAATTAAGACTGTATCCAGCAAGAATGTGATCGACTAAAACCCAGAGTTAGAAACTGACTTGTGACTTGTAAAGAATATTGCTAACTGGGATTTGAGCATTCTTCGCAGCCTTTCCGGGAAGTAAAAAGAACTCAAACAAGAAGTTTAGCAATCTGCAGGAATAGTCTTGTTTTCATAGAGCATCACCAATTTCATTGGTAAACGGGATGTGTTTCATTCCACTGTTGGCATTTGTCTTACATAATCCATAGCTATACCTTGTAATGATCCATCTTTTCACGAGTGATTCCCTCACTGGTGATATCACCGTCATAATCAGCAATGGACCGCTCGACTTGCATTATCCAATGGCTTATCTCCTTCAAGTCGTGACTCAACTTGTGGTATTTCTCTAGAGCAGCGACCAAGTTGTCTTTAACTCGGAGCGCCACGCGAACAAGCTCTTCCCAACGACTATTCAATTCATCCAGATCTTTTCTCAGTTTCTCTGCAAATGCCGGAGTAGCCTTGCTAATCATGTAGGGACCAGTCTCGTTCAACGAGTCCAGTTTGCGTTGAAGCTTGGTAACATCTCCTTGAAGGGCCTAAGGAAATCACTAATTTATTGACTATGGACTGCGGGTTCAGACAAATGGCTACGCCTGAAGTCTGGGATTCTTTCTTTCTTTTTTTTTTTTTCTTTTTTTAGAGGAGGGGAGAGTTAGAGTTTGTATTTTTGAAACTTAGAACAGATTCCCCGTTTATTGGAGAAAATAGGAATAAATGATCTTTGAATTTTAATCATTGAACATGTTACAATGCAGAAATTATAATAACCAATCAAATGCGAGCCTTGGGTGGCGCAATTATTGCATGGTTGCGTCATACTTGAGCGATTTCTAAGCCATCAAACTTCGCAATCCTCTTAGGTTTTCTTACATTAAAAACATGTTAAAGGATCAGCTTTTCAAAATAAGCGGATTGCAGTTTGACGACTGGCTTTTCGCGCCCGAAAAGTTCTCGGGACAAGTCAATGACAGAAGTTAGGCTAGAAAAACCAAGTGCCGACAAATTGTTAGAATGGAAATTACTGGAATCAATGTAGATTAGTGCTGTTGTAAGTAGAACTGATAAACACAAATAGCGTTTCAGATGACGGATAGATGTTAAATGATTATGTGAGAAAACAGACAGTTAAATCGAGACGCTACTACGTTCCTTAGCAAAATGACACTTGAATTTGCAACGCAATCTTTAGTGATAACCCGATCTACATAGATGACGCACGGTTAAGGTAGTAAAAGAAGAGTAATGTAAATACTCGAAAATACTAAGATTTCGACTTAAGCTCAAATTTGCATCAGTACTCGCATTTCCCTCTAGTTTCAAACTCCCTTCCTTTTGTTTGAAAACACCTTCTCTACTAGCTTACTTTGTAGTTACTACGAGCCGAGCTCAAGATGTGATAAATGAAACCCAAAGTTTGCTAGTAAGTTATTGCCTATATGTTTAAAAATAAAATGATTTGCTACTGTTTCAAACTTTCAAAATATCAGTTTAGTTTTGGCCCTTGACCGTGGATTTACAGTGCGAAAAAGCAAACCCGAAGCTCTAAACAACGAGAGCAATTTCTGACCACTTTTCAAAGACACCGTGAACGCTAGGGGTTTAAAATGTCACTTTGCAAGGGAAACAACAGCGGCGTAACGAAAACCCTATCCGTCTTCAACGCGTTACCTGATCAGTGGTCGACAACGTATGTGTATGGTAAGGAGAGGTTAGATGTTGATAGCCCTTAGGTATGGTTGACCTGTGAGACGTCAGGTGGACTAACCAACTGACCTCGCTCTGGTCTAACTGAGCTTCCATTGTCTCTGGGTCTGCTGCAGCTGGTGATTGGTCCTTGAGAAAACCGTTAGCGTCTGCCATCCACTTAAACAGGCTTCGCATCTCCTCCGTAAACTGACGTGTCTGGTTGACAGCCTTTCCAACCTATGGACGAAAAAGAATGCGGTCACAAGTCGACATCCTTTCCCAAAGTGAATCTCAAGCGACGACGAAGGCCATGTCGACATGAAACGTCGCCACTTGAAAATGTGGAGTTTAATTAAAGAACTGGCCCGGGTTGCTGAAAGCATGGTTAGCGCTAAACCAGCGTTAAATACCATGGAAACGTATAGGTTTTGATACCTCTTAACCAACGGTTAGCGCTAACCAGGCTTCGAGCAACCGGTCCCTGGGGACGCCGTCGGTAAGAAAAACGTCACTTCTCAACTATATATACAGCTACGAAGGCCCCAGTTTGCAATAAGTAAAAACAAGGATTGTTTCTAGAACTTTTCAACCTTTCACGAAATCTGGAACGGATCATGAAACATGCTGTATTTAGTTGCATTTCAAAGATGCAAAGAACCCGGTGAAAATAGTCGCCAAACGGTGTTTCGGCTCCTTTAAACTTTTTACGAGGTTGTTAAAAGCCTATGAAGTACCTGAGGACAGCCATTTAGCAAGGAAAGAGTGACAGGTGTTTCGGTCATACCACGTAATTAGGGACCTTAAGTAAGAAAGACGACGAGGGTCCCGTTACTGCGATAATTTTGAGATTACTCCAAGTCGCTCGGAATGGAAATTGAGTGTCAATATTCCAGAAGTAAAATTGGTGAGAATGATGTGGATATTTAGAGGAGAAAATTGAAAACTTATCGTCAGGTGCTCACATCCTCCACCTAACCTCAAATTTGGGGAATCCCTTCGTCGTCAGAGCGAAAACGGCATAGAAATGTACACAAATGTAAAACGCACGTGCGGGCGTGCACGGCTATTGTTTTTGCTCAATAATTCCATTGTTTTGGGGGGTTTCTCGTAGCCGTCGTCGTCGTCGTACTTGCTCAAGCTCCCAGTTGTCTGAGCGGGAACGTCGACAACAACGTACCAAAATATGAAACGCACGCGCGGGGTGTACAGACTCTCGTTTTGTGGCGTTCTTATAGCTGGAGTCGTCATCCTTGCTTAATGGGGACATAGTTTTTCAGCGGGCGATTAACCCACTGACTCCCAGGGGTTCCCCACTGACGAGTAAAATACTATGGCGTTAGATAGAGTAAAATACTAATTATGGCCTGTTGAGGCCGGCTTGGGAGTCAGAGGGTAAAGGTCCCCAACAACCTATCTAAGACGGACAAAGTGTGGGCCACACGTAGCCTTTCGTTCGACTACTCTATTTACGGCAAAGATTCTCACTTGATTCTGTCGTTTTTCTGCGTGGAGGTTTATATCCCGCCATTTATCATTCAAGTCGGCCAGCTTGGATCTGAGTTGCTCAGACTTCTGTCTTGGAAGGGATTTCACGAACTTGTCCCCCGTGCTATTGAGATAATCCATGTTCTTTTGTTGCTCCGCCATATTGACTTGTAATTGCTACCCGAGACAACAAGAGACAATACCAAACAGCTTCGAAACCACAATAATTTTCAATAATCACATATGTAAATTATACTAACTAACAAGTATTGTTGGAAAATTTAATTAATTATTTCTGAGGGTAAATTACAGAAAGGCCTTTTGCAAATACAACACTAAATGATCTAATATATGTGAGTAACACAGTCAACAATGGTCGTGTCCAATCTGTTGTTGTGGCTTGGCGAATCACTGCAGTCACGTGGCCCTTTTGATGCAAAGAGGATTGTCTCTCCTAATGGCATGTGTGCAATGAATAACTACCCGCTTGCCTGCGATTCGCAATATCAAATACCCACGCAGATATCCTTTCACGTGGTACCTCTCACACACACAAGCATTTCAGTCAACAACAGCAACGCGTTTTTGCAGAGATAAAAACGAACAAAAAATCTCCGGTAAATCGGAGCACTGCCTGTAATGCAATGAACACATCACCGCGCCCAAGGTATTCCATTGGTTTTGCAAAAGTCGATTGAAAATCACTCTAATCCTCCTCACCTTGACCTTTTTCAACTGTTCTTCAAGTGAGGCTGTGTCAGAAATCAGGAATTCCGAACCCAGTTGAGATTCCATATTTTTTATTTTTAGTAGCACCGCGTCCATTGTGCTAAGAAACTGCTTTGGTGGCCCAGATTCTAGGGTTGCCGTCAACTGCTTTTGTCTGTCTTCGATAGTCGTCTGAGCTTTGGACCAGCGGTCGTCGATGCGCTTAACGGCAGCTTGGAGGTGTGAGGTGTGTCGATCCTCCTTGCTCAGATTTCGTGACAGTTCACGGACTTTGATCAGTGACACCTCATTCGTCGATAGTTCATCAAGTTTGAGCTGCAATGAAATGGCTTGTTAAAAAGCTGCTCAGTGGAATTACACTTCCAGTTCAATTAATAACGCGACTTTTTTCTTCGTTTGCGTCTTCCGTCCAGAATATAACCGCGTTCACTCGGTCGCTAAAAACGTATTTTTATCTTCCATTGTGGATAATCTGACGTTAAAAACCCCTGATGTGATCTCGAGATCGAGGACTCTCCACTTGCTCAATTTCGTTTTAGCCAGTCTCTCTAGAAAAAGAGGCTTTTTTCCCCGTAAAAATCACCTCCTTTAAGATTTCAACGCATT
The DNA here is from genome assembly GCF_036669935.1 of Montipora foliosa. Lineage (NCBI taxonomy): Eukaryota > Metazoa > Cnidaria > Anthozoa > Scleractinia > Acroporidae > Montipora > Montipora foliosa. The sequence goes on from NC_090871.1 coordinate 14,010,193, forward strand.
GTTTTAGAAAATATTCTTCAGTTTTCGGGACAAAAGCTAGAGGCCTTTAGTTGGTAAAAGAGGATAGATTTAAGGTTACAAGCAGGCTTCCCGCTGTGCTCTTAGAGTGCGCCAACAGAGCCATTTCGTAGGCTGGAATAGGGCTAAAACGTGTGTAGAGGAGTCAATCATTTTCAATACATTATGAAATCTAGGTTTTAAGAAAAAGTTACCACTTGGGGACAAATATCTTATAGTCTGAGTACTACTATAATAAAAATTGGGGATTTTAACATAAAGTGATTCGTTATTAACCTACCTTACAGAGCTCAAGTTGCGACTTGATTTCGTATTCGTTTCCTGGCACATCCGCGGTGAACCTGCTCACAACTCTCTCGACATCTTTCAAAACAGCTTCAAGAGTAGACATCAAATCTTGCACGTCACGCCTTCGACGCGCCAGCTGTGCTTTGTGTCTGCGGTCGTCAATTAGAGCACCCACGGCATTCCATCGGTCTGTGAAGTTGCTGAGCGTTTGTTCAAGCGACACTGGTATGTTGCCTTGGCTACGGCAGTGTTCAATCAACTCTTCTCCTTTCTTCTGTAGAGACGTTACGCTTGTTTTCCTTTGTCTCCTGGCATTGTCCAGTGACTAGTAAGGGAGGGGAGGGAGAAGAAGAAAAAGCATCACATTGAGCATTAAACTTACTAGTAATCTTTTCACTCACGCAAGTCAAGTCAGAGTAACCATTTGAGAAGACGAAAAGGCACCCATTTAGATGCACTCCTAACTTTGAGATCCAACACGAAATGTTCTTTGCTATCTACAGGCCTCCCAGCCACTTTTTGGACAATCTGATAGGAAAAATAGGCTGTTCTAGTTCAAAATATAGGAAAATATAGCCATTTCCTGCCAAATTTAGGCTCTTTATAGGGGCTAAAATAGATTCCACACACCACAGGGATTCCACTGTGAACGGGAATGATGTAACCACAGGAAGCACTTATCATAAGAATGCATATCTATATATTTTTCTTTAATTGTTCATTAGCTTCACCAAATAAGAATTAGTAAGCGAATACTACTTTTACTGATAAAGAATTTTGATTTTGTTAATTCACAACCAAAATTGTTTCACAGTGCAAAATGTAGGAGGTCTGGGAGGCCTGTACCTATTTCCAACGACAAGGTAAGGGTAAAGATTAGCGCCATTTTTAGCTCAGGGTAAGTGAAGCTGTTTACCGTCACCTGAGGAGCAGCATATGGCGAACACTTTGTGACGTTAATTGTCTATATTCCGAGACACGCGTGATGTTGAAGTTGGGAAGAAGCGCAAGGGAGCGCTTATCCAAATCCGCGTGCATCTAATGAGGGACATTTCTGGACATATTTCAAAAAGGCTGATAAAAAGGAAACAAATTTTAAAAAAGAAACGCCTACTTCCACAAGCTCGATCTGCTGTTGATTTTTTTCGCTGGAAATGTTCTCATCATCCAAGTTGAACGTGGGTGACTTGAGCAGAGTCTCGGTGTCATTCATCCATTGTGTCTTATCGGTCACGTCATTATGGAAATGTTGCAGCTTGAGCTCAAAACCTTCCAACTAAGAAAAATACCATCGAACTCATTTAAAATTCATGAGGATGAGTATCAACAGAAACGTGGTATTCAAGACGTATACCCAACTCCCGTATAATTCCAATGGAAAATTTCGCTAGCCATGGTAGAGAAGGGGGCGTATGCTTTTGTTTCAGTTTTAAAATAGACCTCTTTAATAAATGGCGACCTCCTTTACATTCTCTTGTCTTTATGCTTGTCATTTTGAAACAAATATTCTTTTGAAATTTGCTCGTCGTAGCGAGGCTAGAAAAGCTTATTAGCGTTAATAAAAAGAAAGGAATATTTTATTTGGACGCCATTGTGAAAGCGGTCTATGGCCAGTGATCACGTGAGCGAATAGGCTCTTTACTAACTACTCCTCAAAGTTTACTTCAAAGACGAGAACTACGTTTACAACAAAGGGGCAAGAAGATGAGCTTTCATGTTTGCCAAAACACATTAGGGCCGTTTATACGAGAGAAAATAAGGCGCGGCTTACTCTGGCCGCGGAGTACATAATACGCGAAAGGAACTATTTATACGAGTATAAACTCCAAAGCCAGGATAAGCCGCGGCTTGAAAAAGCAGTGAACGTAGATTTTGTACTATTTATACGGGGTGTTCGTGTCTTATGTAAGCCGCGGCTTATTTTCTTTCGTATAAACGGCCCTATTGAAACTTTGATTTAAGCTTACTGCTTGTTTCGTAGCCACGGCTGTCAAGCAAGTATTAAACGGGAAAAATAACGAAAGAACTATTTTAACAAGCACCATCCTGAGATTGGCTGCAAACGTAATATCTCGAATACCCTCACAAATTTCCCACTGATCTTGTATCTTATCGTGATGCTCACCAGTGTTATTCTATTAGAAACTTCAGTGGTTATTTTATTCCAGCGGTCGTTAAACTCCTCCATTTTGTCCTGTATGTCCGCTACACCAGGTGAATTCTCGTCCAAGTTCTCAGCGACCTTTTCGGCAGCGAGGTTAAACGTTCCAAAGGTTGCCTGTTGGGCTTCCATTTCTTGTTCCATGCCCTGGAACGAAACAAAGAGACTCGTTTAACGAGACGCCAACTGAGGATATGTTGAAATTCGTGGAAAAAACCGCTGAAGCATATACTCTTGCACACTTTGACAGTGCTTGTGATACAGCGGATTCTTATATGTTTTTGTTTAGTTTTCTAATCTTCAGGTAGTGTTGTATTGCACCAGTCCCAGGTTGTTTTGTTGCCATTCCTAAGCCCATGGCCGTTAATTGGAAAGCGTTGTTTAGGAATCGTGAAGAGCTGCTGTATGTATGAATAAACGCTTTTCGCTCTGTTAAATATAAGTCTTATACATAATTAACCCCACCATCCCCCCCCCCCCCACCTCTTCAAGTACAAAAACGTCCAGTCGTTTATTGGATCATTGCTTTTTTAAGACCTACGACGCCGAGGTCAACGAGAACGTGATTAAAAATGATGAGATCGTGTTTTTTAGCTCTTTCCCTATTATTCCCGCACTTCGTTCTACTTCTACAAACTAGCCGAACTACATGTACGTATTCTGAAACTTAATTGTGAGGAACAGTACTGAACTGACGTCCACATCGTATATCTTCAACTCTCTATTTACGGTAACGCAAAAAGCGTTTGAGTGGAGTGGTGGCTTTCCGACGAGTTTGGTTGGTTTCTAAAGAGACTGATGCTGCGTTGGTAGATCAGTGAAACACAAAATGTTTTGGTATCAAACGACTTGATAAAGGAAAATTGACAACTGTGTGGTAGCTGAAATTTCGGCCCTTTGTCAGAGGTTATAGTCATATCCTCCTTACAACGTGACCAATCCTTGGAAGCTCTTTTCAAGAAGAGGGCTTCACGTATGAGCCCAACGACGACTAGTATGCTTCTTTAGTCGACTTGATAAAAGTGCAGTTAGTGCCGGAGAAGATTAGAGAGAAAAGTACTTACTACCACCATTTTGAGTCCCTTCCTGACAACCTCAATGTCTCCCAGATCAATGTGCTTCATGTCTTCAATCTGCGCCTCCTTTTCTGCCAGCCACTTGGACAGCCTTCTTTCCTCCTCTCTGTATTCTTGCCAGCTCTTAAGCACATTCTGTAACATGGTCCACCTGCGAAGACAAACAACGAAACCTTCCAGCGCACATGTACATAATAACAAATCTAGTGCATGGGGTAGTATCGAGACAATTTACGAAACAAACCATGTTTTTTTTAAGGAAGGATTACGTTTTTGCAAACGTTGGCCGTATGGCACTTATATTTGAACAGACTTAACTGATTACAGTGTCATGTGAAGTGCTAGGTTTCTAGGTTTTTTTGCAAAAACGTAATCCTTCCTTGTACTTGTACATGTTCATTGCCGTGACTTTAACATCTTCAGTTCCCACGGCCTGCTCCCGTCTGACCTTGTAGCTCAGTCGGTAGAACAGCGGTGATCTAACCCGAAGGTCGTGGGTTCATTTCCCACCCTGGTCAGAGTTTTTCTCTGCCCTTGTGTGGGCCCATTTCCATTAGTAGGGCTAACGCTCATATGGTTCATATGGGGTAGAAAAACTAGCACTTCACATTACACTCTGGTCAGTTTAAGTTATATTTTTTAAGACGAGGGGCCACCGACGTCATGTAGGAAACCCCTGCGAGTAAACCCAACTAATACGTAGATTGCTACCTCCGGAAAGGTTTATAACGTAGCTCATCACAGCGCGTTCATCACTGAACCACATCGCTACTTGTTTGTTAGTCTACAAACGCGAGAACTTCACCAAGAGAAAATGAGGGGACAGAGAGGGAGGCTCAGGGCGTTGGCCGGGATAGTCATGTCCACGAAAGTTATTTTTAGACAAGCGGAACTCTGTCTTCCGAGACGTCCGCATGCAGTCTTGCCTCGCTCACAGGTTCTTAGTGAAAAGAGAAAATGGCGAAGCACGTGGAAGGCTGATGAATATTTATTTTCTTTCAAACATCAGACCGAGGTTGGCGGACGTCTCGGAAGACAGACTTCCGCTAGAACAAAGACTTCCGCTCGTCTAAAAATAACTTTCGTGGACATGACATATCCCAAGGGCTGGACCGGGAGCCTCCCTCACTGTCCCCTCATTTTCTCTTGACTTTACCGAATTTCAACTCTCTAATGCATGAATGCTCCACAAAAATACCACAAAAGACAATTCACAACAGACACATATCAAAAGTAAAACTGTCTGCTTTAACACGCACGCCCACTTTTCGGGTTATTTAGCCACACTGGCACATATTCGTTATAACGGTAGTTATTTCTCACCTTTGCTCAGTCCATTTGCACACATTTGACCAACGCTCTCCAAGAACCGCCAGTTGTTCCTCTAAATCAGCGGTAGCACTTTCGTTATTGCTGTCATCCACCACCACAACCATGTGCGTCAGAGAGTTGACTTGTTGTTGTTGCTTTTCAAGGTCTTCCTGGAAAAACTGCAACGTGCAATACAATAATCGTTGGTAAAAGCCTTTTCAAAACCATTTTACCACGTTGATTCTAAATTGAAAGTGCTTCCGTTAAAAGTATTTTAGCAAAACAAGTCAAACCTTCCAGGGTTTTCGATAGCTGTTCAAAGTACCGGATTTGATAACGAAAGTATCGGACATGGTTATTTTCCATTGAAAGGCCGATTGCAAATACGTTGGGAGCGAACCCTCATGGAGGTCTGAAACTCTCAGAAATGATGTTTGCAAACTTGAGATTGGAGAAAACAAGAAAACTAAACTTATCGCGAGAATGAAATGCCATCAGATCGTATATTCCGTTTATCACATACGGGGCAAAAATACTGAATGCTGATTGGCTGAGACGGAGGGCATTTTTCCTTAGTCACGAGGGCACTTAGAGCAATCAAGAGCTAAGGCACAATTACTTGATCCTGATTGGTTAACAGATACTTATCCAAAGCAAGCGAATTCACAACCGAATCTTCTTCCAGATTAGACCACTTTTTTTTCCACGTCTAAAATACATTTTAAGCGCTAATTCAGTTGACAACAACGATTGATTGAATTGAAGTTTAACCGATTGGGAGCGTGTTGATTGTCATTTGCCGCGGCATTGAACGGGCTTCCCTCAATAATTTTTGTGCCTTCGTGCAATTAAAATATTAATTTCACTTGTATTTTCACAAAAATGCCCGAGTCGCGAAAATACACGAGAAATTAATCAATTATTAATTGCCCTCGGTCCCATGCGATTACATATACTTAGTAAGTAAAGTAAGGCGATGTAATTTGTTGTTGCTTTGAAGGATTTATGTGCGTCTTGTGTTTCTTTAGCCCATGGCTTCCTGACATAATCAAGTCCAAAAAGGAAAAAAACAAAGAAAAAGGAAACTAAAATGTCTGGCGACAAAGTACCGGACTTGAAATGGTAGACAACCGGACGAAACGTCCGGTCTCAAACGAAAACCCTAAGTTACATTCTCACAGTTGGCGATAGTTGGCTCGAATGCGATCAAATAATATTCAGGCAGGATTCCTAACTCAATAAGAGTCCTTTACACAGAGAACCTAACTACTTTGTTATTCGTCCCATTACTTGTCTCAGTTGATGTTAATTTTAGACGAAATGTTCCAGGATTTTAGAACCTTAGGAAGTTCGCTGAAAATGGAAGTAACTTTATTAGCCGGCCGGAAGTTCTATATATTCGAAAGCCTGTGCCCTGGGCATCTGGGCATTGTGTATGCCCCAAACCTTCAGGTCGAATTTCGTATTCCAGTCAAAAGCAACCCATTTTACCAACGACGACTTGGTTTAGTCTTCGCACCTTCAACCTTCAGGCATTGCGTGCCGCGTTATAATTTTCAAACATGAAAATACCACCAAAGATGAAATTCATCTAATTAGATCGCTACGATAAGCAATGCGAATTTCCATAACAAAAACAAACGGTCGAAAAGCCTGTCGGTTGAGGGTGTGCCTTTAGCAACTACAGAAACTGGCACCTTGTGATCCTCGACTTGGTGCCGCACGGTATCGAGGTCAGAGCCAATTACTTCAGAGCTGTTGATTCTCTGCTCTGCAACTGTCAGCCAATCAGCAAGTTCATCAATCTGCTTCTGTTGGAGATCCATCAGCTGCACATGAAGCCTGCGAGACACAAATCCGGTAATTAGCCAGAGTTGAAAATACCATAACACTCTTTATTTGTCCCTCCAAAATTTTGCATAAGCACTGTTTTTATTCTCTCTTGGGACTTACAATGGTCCCAAGAGAAACTGGAAAAAATGCATATGCAAAATTTTGGAGGGTCAAACAAAGAGTATTATGGTATTTTTGATACTAGCTAATTGAGTTTGTTCGTCACTGACCACAAATGTTCAAACAAACACAGCGTTGCGTTCGTTATATGCTTACTGTCATCGAGCCTCCGATTCCCCGCAATAGCCCGTTTCCGAGTTCATGCCTGCCTCCTCTTCAAAGCGAGTCAAAGTGTGAAGTTTTTGTGATGATAATTAGTTCTACTTTACATATGAATGAAAACTGATAGACCAATTCGGTTAACTCAATGTTGTACCCAATTCAAATCTTTTGGGAATAAAACGTTTTGTTCCAGGTATTTCCATATCATTTAAACGTGAATGCTTCAATGTCATGCAATCTCAAGCCCGAGAGCTTTGAATTGGGTACAACATTGAATTAGCCCAATTGGTCTATTTTCCTAAGGAAAACTTCGCACTTAGACTCGCTTTGAAGATGAGGCAAACATGAACTCGGAAATGTCCTATTACTGTGCTCGCGGTTCTCGGAATGAAGAACTTGCTCATAGCCTAATATCCACTAAGGTGACCTACTTTGTCTGCCGGTCCATGGCCGCCATCCTCAGCCCTTCCCATCTATCATTCAGTGAGATCATCTGTTCTCGAATATCACTTTCTTCTTTTTCGTTCACAAGCCCCTCGCTGATCAGCTGGTTGCCAAACTCCAGCACAGCGCCCACCTCGGTCTGGTGTGACGTCAACTCCATCATGAAGTCCTGAAAACAAGAACAAACACAAGTTTGACAACGCAAAATGAATCAACAATGATGTTAGGAAAAAATAGCTGATTCTGCCTAAATAATTTATTTGAAATCTTCTCCATGGGTTGCATGAACATTATGATATATTTCAGATAGTACGAATGCTATGATTGGGAAATTCAGTGGGCCAAGTTCTACAACCCGCTTTTTTAAGGTTGTTTTCTCTTGCTTTATTCGAAGGTACATGTATAGAGAGATATGATAATTAACTCAAGTGAAGCTGTGATCTTCGCAGTTATGAACGCAATTTGCGCAATTGCGTAAAGAAGCCTGAAAAATTCAGGACTTCAACGGGGTTTGAACCCGTGACCTCGCGATATCGGTGCGACGCTCTAACCAACTAAGCTATGAAGCCACAGACGTTGGGAGCTGGTCATTTGTGGGTTCTAATGTTCTAATGTTCGTTTTTGGCGGGTACAACGATAATTAACGGCTCCTTGTTTTCTTCATTTCTTCTTTTTCTAGGTCTTTTTTCTCCTGGTTTTCTCCCTTGCGGAACTTAACCGTACTGCGCTTCTCGTTAGGGAGTTAAAGCAAGGACGACCGCAACGTTACGTAAACAAAAACGTCACTCCAAAATATACCTTAGCGCTACCGCAAGTATTTCGCGATTATTCCGTCTTTTTTACCGTGACGTTGAACAATACAGGCGAACTATCCTGTAAATGGATGGGAATGAACGGGTTTAAAGTAAAACTAGAAAGGGAATAGAAAGTTTTGACGTGACGTCACCGCCGCCATGCTGGTGGACGAAAACAAAAGAACTCTCATTGGCTTCTTTTGTTCGTCCACCAGACGTCGTACATTGTACATTTCTCTAGTGTTATTGGTGTCCCTAGAGGTTGGTTGAAAACAACTTATTGTTCATTGTTGTTTGCTCACGTTGTCGTCCAAACCTAAAATTTAGTGATTTCACATTGTTGTTCTGTGTAGTACGGCAAAGAAATGCACGGAAATTCGTGCAGCACGTGCAGCTCGACTATTTTTCCTTTTTTAACCAATAATGTTATATAGCTGAGGAGAGCGCGCACTCTCATTGGTAACTTCAAGGTCACATGACATCTAACAATAAAACTGGTTCCCGCCAAAAGTCTCTGAGCGGGCAACAGTGCAAAATCTATGACGTCAGAGGGTAACAGTGCACTGTTACCCGCGAATGTTGACCAACGACCACCGTTGCTACTGCCGTTGTACGTTTTTCGTTTTGTGCTATATAACAAATCACTTTATGACTGGTCCCTCGGGAAACAGTTCATTTTGTTTCCCTCCAATCTCAATGTTTCCCTCGGCTGCGCCTCGGGGAAACACTGCGATTCTCGGGAAACAAAATGAACTGTGTAGGGATGGCGCAGTGGTGAGAGCACTCGCCTCCCACCAATGTGGCCCGGGTTCGATTCCTCGACTCGGTTTCATATGTGGGTTGAGTTTGTTGGTTCCCTACTCTGCACCGAGAGGTTTTCTCCGGGTACTCCGGTTTCCCCTTTCCTCAAAAACCAACATTTGACTTGATTGCGTAGATAGTTAATTTCAGTTTACAGTGTCCCCAATTAGTGCTCCAGCGCTAAATCGACTAGACACTTAAATAAAGATCCTTTCCTTTCCTTTTCCCTCGGGACCAGTCATCCTGCTTTGTGCGGTTGTCGTTGCCGCAGCCGTCGCGTCGTCGTTTCTCAAACTCCTAGTTTAAATTGTTATAATAAAACGATGCATGTATCCACCTCGTGTCCATGAAATTGCTTTTTCACGGCATCCACATCATCCGATATGCGTTCCTGTGACTCTAGAGTCCTCTCGGCTTTAGACAGCCAATTCAACACATCCTGCAGAGCTGTATTGTAATCTTCCCACTCCTTGAATGAGCCTACAGAATCACGTACACTGCTGGTCTCGCTCACAATGGAATCAGGCCTATCTGCTTCCTGAGAACGCTCAACCTACAAATTAATTTCCTTGTTAAAATTTGTTTATTATGCATTTTGAGAAGTCAATGGTCGGAGAATAAGAGAGTCTTACATAAGCTAAGCCACACTACACTTTTTCATATATATTTTTTCTGAACACTGAGGGTTCTCTAACGTCGTAAACTATTATGGACGAGACGAGTCATGTGTTTGGGGAGGAGGCTACAGTTTATGATCCTTATCCAAGAAGACAAGATACAATCGAATCATTTGTTCGATAGCATATCATGTGAGAGGTTAAGAACCAACAAAACGTCCCACCAAACCAACAAGGCACGGAATTCGTCGCACTCCAAAAATTTTCAGGGCAATTCGTCCCACTCCAATTCCCAGTACAAGAGTCGGTCATAAATGTGCTAGCTCTTTGCTAGCTGGATCGAGCTAATAGGTCACAGCACGAGCTAATCAACCAGCTTTGTCTCCACTGTTATTGTAAGGACCACGG
>NC_090871.1:14025225-14027725 GCF_036669935.1 Montipora foliosa
GCATGTATAAAAAGCTGCATTCACACGCTGAATTTTTTTGCTTGTGAGCCTTTGACGTCACTTTTCCCTGGATCCAACCCTCTGAGGTCCAATCGGTCAGTTTTGAACGCGAGCAATGGCGGATCGTGAAATCTAAAACTTAGACTCAAAGTAAACGGCCTTTGGATAAAAATTAAAGCTCAAAATTTTGCGAGTCAAGTGTTAACCAAACACACTTTCAAAATTTGAAAAAAAAAAAGAAGTGATTTTTTCATCATACGGGCACTTTAATGCTCTTGGATTTTCCTCTTCAGGGAATCCCCTAAAAAAAGTGTCTTAATTTGACTGATTTCTGCTTGACACTTCATGTACATAAACTTTATTTTACTTTCTGTTCACAAGTTACAATTATACAAGATAATTGAAAACAATGCTAGAGCCATAAGGCAGTATTCAATTGAGTATCGTAAAACAATTGCCAAAGTGATTACTTCGACCAATCACAGCAGGTGCAAACAGCTCAATGAACCAATCTAAATTTGTAGCAATTCCATGTAACTTGCTTGCAAGGCACGGAAAAAATACCGCGTGCAAGTCGCAATTAGTTTTGGTTTTCCTTCTCATTGGTTGATAAACTGGCGCTGGATTTTTAAACATAATCACTAGCTAAGTGTGGCAAGTTGCAATCTCGTACAGGTGTAATTACATACTTTCAACAGTCATTTGAAAAGTGCTCTGTAAGTAACCATATTCAAACCAATAGTAATGTACAAATGGTTTCAGAATAGAAGTCAGGATAGCTTGCTCACAAGTGTTAAAGATGCCTGAGGCAGCATAACAAGATTATGCATAAAATGACATAATAAATATTAATTATATTGCTTCTATGGATTTCTTTGCCAAGCTCTAATTACTTACAAATTTTACTCAAAGGCCATATTCATAAATTACAGTCAGTAATTCACTGTTTTTTACATGTACCTCAAGCTAATATACATGCTGTACTCATTATAGACCGTATTCATAAATGGCGGTCACATTTATAATTCTTTTGTCCACGTGCAAATTAGCCTACCAAGCCTCATTTTAGAGCAAAAATTCTTTTCAATTCACTGTATGGTATCGAGGCTTGGTAGGCTAATTTGCACTTCGACAAAAGAATTATAAATTGGCCGCCATTTATGAATAAGGTCTATAAGCACTACTGGAATGGACAAAATACAAAAGACTTTTGATTCAAAATAAGGCTCATCTGTGTAATTGACACGAAAACCAAAAGAATGGTGTTATGCCCGTTATTTATGACGAAGGCCTTTTACACCTACAAACAACGGGTCTTGAGGGGTCACACCTTTACCTTAAGTGTTTAATAGAATGTTATCACTCACTCACCCTCTGACAGACTGCCGACACCAAGCCAACAATTTTTCCTCTGGTGTGTCCGCATCAGAATCCAGCATTAGGTTCTTAAGTAACAATTGCAACTAAAATGAAGAATTGTTCAAAAGAAAGATTTTCACCATCACATGTATAGCCTCTTCATTAGTCTGACCTCCAATACATTGTACATACGTATGTACAATTGTATTAAAGCTGACAACCCCTCACAACATATAAAATAGATAATGGTGTAAAAGTATTCATTGCAATGAGATAGTCTAACCTGGAAATGTGAAATGATATACCACATCAAACCGAGAGTCAGTTTAGGATTGCCATCGACAATATCATCATTGCTGATATTCACAGGTCGCACCTAAAAAACATACGAAATGATTGCCATTTTTGGAAAACAATTAGTTTATAGGAAATCATATGAACAGGAGTGTAAAACATCATGAGCGACCATCAATCACAAAATGCATGAGAGAAAGTTCCTACATGTACAATTACATGTATTTTTTTATCTACAGTATTTGCAACTCGACAAAACTACCTCGTCGCTGTGTTTCCATAGTACCTTTTGAATTCCACTCTATACATGTACACTGTAATCTGTACTGCATTCTATAACCTTGTATTTACTTACAGTTGCCATTGACCAACCAAACCAAAATTATAATAAATTTCCATAGGAACAGGTGGCAAAATTATTGAATAAACTCTAGCTGTTCAGTTTCCCTTTTACTGTAAATACATGCTTCTTAAAATATGGTGAGTTTAGTAGCTTGTTAGAAAGGTTCCCCTAACAGCTAGTGCCAATAATTTTATTATTGTGGTCCCAAAGTCAAGACACATAATTTGCCAGAAACTCCACACCCTACATGTTTCCTTGAAAAAACAATAATGGATTACATGTATTTAGCCCCACAGTATAAACGAACAACAGTTACCGTTTTAAGACCTCATCATTGGAGAAAACAAGAAAATTTGGCCTGAAAAATTCTTGATTATTGTTTTTTTCATGTAAATAAATCTCACTTACATTGTTTTGCTGTAGAATTCTCAGGGCATTGTCTACATTTGTCATAAAATGGACACGAGTCCGACCTTTTTCACTTCTCTGCAAGAAAAAACAAAA
>NC_090871.1:14032725-14095225 GCF_036669935.1 Montipora foliosa
CGATTTGACTTGAAAACGACAACAAAAGATCTCAACACAACTGCTTTAAATTCGGGTAACCACTAAATTATATTCAAAAGGTTTTTGTTCAAAGAACTCTCAGTGTAAACAAACGAGTGATTTTTATTCAACTAGTGTCAGTCTCGAGAATCTGGCTGAGAAACAATACACAAAAACCTTGTTCAAATGAAGACTTCGGAGTTAAAAATAATGGTTGCTAATCATCTTGATACGACGAGACGTAAGCAACGCAAAATAATTGACTGTTCCTTAAAAAAACCAAGTCACTTAAGAAACCAAGAAAAATAAAGTTCCCTTAATTGTCTCGAATACAGAAGTTTTCTTTGCAGCTGACTAAAATAGGATCAGTTTTCTTTGGGGAGAAAACTTAAGCCTACGTCTGCACCCATCCGTTACTGAAGCATCCAGGAACTTCCACGCCAACGAAGAACTTACTGGAGTGCAAATATAAAGCCTTCCGTTCAGTACTGTTTATAAACAGAAACCAGCCTGGGAGTGTCTTATTAAAGCAAAGGATAATAGTGTAGGTGTCAATGAATATTTTAAAATGACGCTGTATTCGGTCATGCGAGAAGGCGAGATGATGACACTGAAATGTTCACGGCATGCCATACTCCTACGGGACAATTTACGCAAAATAGGAAATAAACTTACCAGATCGCGACTTTATTCTCAGAGTGAATGTCCCATTTTCCTCACTTTCCTCGTATTCCATGATTTAGTGTCCTGCAACGTCGTTGATTCGACAACAGCTGAATCTTCGGTAAAAATACTCGTGCTTCTTTCAATCAAACGTGGTAAGCTTAAGTTTTCTCGCTGGCTCTAAATGATCAACCACATCGAATAACAAGCATTCCAATCTGCAAAGGAATAAAACAGATTCATTATAGTTAGACTTTGGCGTGATATATACTCAGCACAGAATACACTTGCTGAATTATGAAGCAGATGAATCTTGGTCGAGAGAAATATAAAAAAGAACAGCTGATAAATCTGTGAAGAGGTTTATCGATCAAACCTAGCAGCAGAAGTTCCACAACCCGTGAATCAAACCGTTAACTCAAAGCTTTAAGGCTATCTCTGGGCTGATCGAACCAAGAATCGAACGGCGACAAGCTCACTTAAACCGATATTCCAAACACTAGGTGGAGTGGCCGTAAAGTCAAGCTCACCAGCAAAGAAGTATTTCCGAAATATTTGGTCATGCGGAGCGTGGCGTATTCAACGATCCGGAACGCGGCAAAACAAGTTGAACAATAGGGAATTGTGAAGGACCAATGAGAAAACAAGAATGTCGTGAATCTGGAGTCACCAAATCCATTTCGAGAGCAAGAAACATAACCCTCAAAGAAAACATAAATCGTGGTGAAGATTCTACAACAGATAAAAGAGTTCGGTCTGACTCAAGAATTATTTTAATAAGCTCTCTACAGTGACTCAGAACTAGAGACGATCAAAATAAAAAAATAAAAACCGAATCAGGTCACTTTATCATTTGACAGAAATTACTACTTTCAGGTCATCACAAAAAGATGTTTGAGGAGGGTTATGGATTAATATTACGTGTAAAAACTTTGTTTTGGTCTTAATATTGTACATTCTCATAGAGGAATATCACCAAATGAGATGATAAAATTAGATTTCTGCATTTAAACGAAAACGCAAAACAATTCCGAAGACAGAGTAAAGCCTCAATTGATGTAACGCAAAACACTTCCGAAGACAGAGTAAAGCCTCAATTGATGTAACAAAAAAAATTAATCCAAAATAAAATCTTAACTAATGACAGCTTTTCTGCAATGTAGTTCTTTCTTCGGTTTATAACCACGACATATTAGTCGGAAAAAAAGAAACAATAGATTATGTGGGGTGCTTTTAATGATATTAGCTCCGAAATAATTAAGCCCGAAAGATGTCATTAACACCTTCGATATTTTATGTCCTCAATCTTTCTGCTGCCTCTGGAGAATACAGCTTTGATTAAAGAAGGACTTTATTGTACTCACGAAATCTGTTCGTCAACTTTAGCTGTCTGTTATTTTTCATACTTTGCCAGTCAATTTTATTGCGATAAGTCCCCCATTCAATAAACGCTCCTCTTTCCAGGTAAGATTTTGTAGTTTAAAACTCGTTAATTAAACTGGGTCTAAACGCAGAGTGTGCCACTTTTTCCAAGGTTGGATCAATGCCTGTTCCTTCTTGTTCATCATGGTTTCAGTCTGGGGATACGTTCTTTCACATCTGACCTCATTCAATTTTTTTTCATTCAGACCGACCTCAGCGGCTTGCGTGCTAAACAACTGGCAAGTCGCGTGATGAGATTATTCAGAGAATAAAATATATCATGACTATTATATACAGGTCATGAAATCGGCATTAGTTTACTTTGAAACAAAACAAAGGCTACTCAGTTTCGTGTGCAAGCGTTGGGCCGCAGTGAGGAAAAATCGAGGGAGGAGTTCATGCCTTACTGTGCGAGAAGACAAATTGTAATTGACGAAAGAAATTCAGATATAGCCCAGAGAGAACGATTTTGAATCTGGAATGCAATTAATTAGCCTACATGTAACTGAAGTTGCTAGTCTATTGCGCTAGAAACGTAACCCCCAAGAAGCAGTTTTTTTATCCCTTATCCTTTGACCGCATGCCATTCGACTCGACGACTTGAAACCTTTACATTTTTTTCACCCAAGTGATGAGAGATCACAGCAGACTGCACCTTATCACCTTTTCCACGGAAGCTTTATGCCTTTCGTAGCAGTCCTCCCAGCTATGAGCACGATGTCTTAAGTTTGCCAACTTATCTTGAAAACTGCTTGATAAAAATCCAACGGTCACTGTGGAAAGTTGCACGCGCACGATCGTCTGAATGTCACGCGGCTTAAAACAAAAACATAATCTCCGGAATTTTCGGGTTATGTTATTGTTAAACTTTAATGGTTTGAATTCAGCAGTATCATTCCTTGATGAAGTAAGATTGTTGGGATGAGTTACGCCGCTCTCTGGTGGCTCAAATTCCATTACATTTTGTCAAGAGGACTGCCGCTCCACTTTGGGCGAAAGTCATCTTGACACTGACAGTCTACACACGACTTAATACTGAAAATCGCGATCTCGACCCCAGAGCTCTTGACTGAGGGAGAGAAGAGCTCTGAGGAACCCTGAAGCAAGGTGTCTTCTCATTGGTTTTCGTGAAGAAAAATCAAAATCGTCTCTAATTGGTGCGTTCATGTTAGCACTAGGAGTGAGCAGGCGCCGTAAGACTCAAATCGCCAATTTTAATTTAGGCTATGAGAACCCTACGGCGCATGTTCTCCTACATGGAGTTTCCCAGAGCCTTGGGTCGATCCGAGGTTCTGGTGACGAGAATGTGAAAATCGTCGATCTTCATTCCCGATGCGCATGCTCATTATGTGAATCGTACTCGCGCTTTGGTACTTGAGGCACCACATGCAAGCACCTATCAGTCGCCCTACTTTAACCGAATTGTTAAACTCTGGAACTACATGTGTAAACTGTTGCCGCCTTCAAATTTCTCCACTCCGGAATCCTTCAAGAACTCTCATCTTATGCACTTACTTAGGACCTCTTTTGATGCCGACTACTCCTGTACCTGGACCATGATCAGAACCTGCTCCTGCCATCGGTAGCTATTGTATTCCTTTTTTTAAGTAATCTCCTTTTTATTCATTTATTAATTTATTTATTTACTTTGTAATATAGGGAAGTGCCTCGCATGGGACCTTGCGTCCCGTTCGCCCGGGGGGGGGGGGGGGGACTTCCATATGAAACAGACGGAGATACTCGTCGTCTCGCTTAGGGGTTTAAATTTTGGATTTTTGGTCTCGCTTACGGTGTTCGGGGCAAAGCGCCGATATTTTAAGCCACCAAGGTCTCGTTTAGGGTTCCGCGAAGAAACACAGAATTACGCGAAGAGAAACAGAAGTCAAATTTTCTTTTTAACTTGTGTTTAGGAGTCAAAATTTGCTTAAGCCACGCCCAGATTGGTCTCCTTTAGGGGTCACAAAAAGCTTGAGCCACGCCCAAATGGTCTCCTTTAGGGGTTAAATTCAAAATTTCCGACGAGCATCCCCGTCTGTTCCATATGGGAGTCCCCCACCCCGGGCCCGTTCGCACCCTTTCAAAAAGTCCTACCCAATGGTTCCACACATGGGGTTCTTTCTGGTCTACCAAAGATTCACAAAACTGGGTGTCCCTTTCGTCCGATTGTTTCTTCCACGAACACCTACAACTACAACCTTTCCTCTTACCTTAAAAGCGTCCTCCAACCTATCTCCACAAACTGTTATTCAGTTAAAGAATTCTTCATTTTTGCAGAATGCCGCCAAAGAGTACACTCACGGCGAATTCGTGTGTTCCTTTGATGTCAGTTCACTATTTCCCACTGGATGAAACTATTCAAATTTGCCTTGATAAGCTGTATGCCGTCGCAAATCCACCAAGATTACTGTAGTATTATACAGAGAGCACAGACGTAATTCTCTTCAATTGGTCTTTATTTGGCCTTCGATGATCAAATGCAACTAACAGAGTATTCGATTGCTTAGATTACAAAGTAGTCGATAGAGTGATTGACGTTGCTAATTAACGGTTAACGGATATCAGATCATGACAATTACCCCGATTGGTCCAAAAGAATTTACTCTTGTTTGCAACAAAGAAGAGTCATTTTGTTTTTGATGGTCAATGCTATGACAAGATTGATGGCGTCGCAATGGACTCTCCACTTGGTCCTGTTTTGGCGAACATTTTCATGTGTGATTTTGAAAAAAAATGGGTGATGAAGAACATTTGGTTCCGGTGTGTGGACGATACCTTTACTCTTTTCAAGAACAAAAATGACACTTTACTTCGAGTTTTTTACATTACCTGAATGGGAGACACAACAACATTAAATTCACAATTGAGTTTAAACAAAACAATGAAATTCCATTCCTTGATATCCTTATGAAACGCAATCATGACAACTCCTTCTCAACATCAATCTATCGAGAGAAGACATTCACCGGTCTTTATACCAAATGGGACTCTTTTACTCCGCCTAAATACAAAATAAACCTAGTCCGCACTAGCTTTGGCTTATCGCTGCATTAGAATTTGTTCGTCACCCCAATTGTTACAGTTTACCGTAGATGACCTGAAGAGGATTTTGTTACTCAATGGCTACCCTATGGGGACTGTTAAATATCATATGAATGATGTCATTGAGAAACATCAAAATAAAGCCGAAAGATCTTGTACAAACAGTCAGGAAAGAAGAAGTTCTTATCGTTCTACTTTTCTTAGGTCATCACAGCAAACACCTCAAAAAACAGCTGAGGTCTTGTATAAACAAATTCTATGGTATTTTCAACCTGAAAATAGGTTTTCAGAACACCCGAAGAATCAAGTCTTTTTTCCTTTACAAAGATAAACTAGCTCCTTCCTTCAGGTCAAAAGTAGTGTACAGAGCAAACTGCTGGGATTGCAATGATTTCTATATAGGGAAAACAATAAACCTTCCTTACTGGCAACCTTTATGCCCAGCTGGATGACTGCCTCAAGTTAGTATACAGAACTGGTATTATTCTGACAAATCACGCGTGTCTAGAAATGCACATATGATACTCCCAATTTTGACATCCAACTTACACGAAGGGTCCCGTTAAGTCTAAGGTCTCTAAGCATTTGATACCTATTTCTAGCAATGAGGTAAGGGTTAGTGGCACGTTTTCGTGAGCGTAAATGCAGCCGTTAATCTTTACAAGAGGATCGGAGTTTAGAGGGTACTTTGAGACGTCAACTGTCTGTATTCGCAGATGCGAGTGATGTTGAAACTGGGGAGAAGGGCAAGGCGTACACTTCGTGACGCTTATCAAAATCGTCGTGCATCTAATCACGTGCATTCCTGGACATTCCTGAACAAATCGAAACAAAATATCCTTGGTTTTCACGTGAGGTCTTAAGGTATGTTTCCCCGTACCCACGTAGTTATCCCAAACTATGCGTAGAGTTCTATCCTATATTTTTCTTTCGGTAAAAAAATACACAAACTTCAACTGAAAAAAGCATTAAAAGTAAGGTGAACACACCAGAACAAAAACCCAATCTCGACCCCAGGGCGCTAGCTCTTCTCTTGACTGAGGGAGAGAAGAGCTCTGAGGAACCCGAAAACAAAATGTCTTCTCATTGGTTTGCGTGACGAACAATCAAGAGCGTCTGTAATTGGTGCATTCATGTTAGCACGAGGAGTGATCAGCACCGTAAGGTTCAAATAGCCAATTTTTGGCTATTAGAACCCTACGCCGTGCCGCATGTTCTCGTATATAGAGTTTGCCAGAGCCTTGGTTCGATCCGAGGCTCTGGTGACGAAAATGAACACCAACTCGGAGTGACCAACACGCATGCGCACAGCCATTTCACACGGTTAATTTGCAGCCATGGACAGCCGGTTTCGGCCTTGCCAGGCCTTATCAGCATGGCATAGCCAACTTACTTAACTTAACCAGGAGAAATGGTTGTGCGCATGCATGATGTGCTGACCACACCGGGTTCGCCCAGTATGTATGGGTTATTGACCAAGCGTGAGGTCAAGATGAGTGGATATTGGCCAAGTTCTTTTTTTGCTTGTTTATGGACCGAGACGAAGTCGAGGTCCATAAACACGCAAAAAAAGAACGAGGCCAATATCCAGTCATCTTGACCGAACAATCTTGGTCAATAAAGGATTTATTATATGACGTAAAACACCAAAAAATGATCTTTGATCTTGCGGGACCAAGCGAGAAATCCCGAGCGGGCAGTATAGCTCCATCTTGCCCGCTCGGGTAGCCAATCACAACGCGGGATTTGGTTCGTCTTGCCTCCCACATAGCTACTCTTATAATCATATGGAGTTTTCACTTTGTTCTTAATTAATTTTAACGCTAATTATATGAAAAAAAAAAAAAAACCGACAAATTAGCTTACTATGTTTTGGATATATATGGGTTATTGACCAAGCGTGAGGTCAAGATGGCTGGTTATTGGCCAAGTTCTTTCTTTGCGTGTTTGTGGACCGAGACGAAGTCGAGGTCCATAAGCGCGCAAAAAGAGAACAAGGCCAATATCCACCCATCTTGACCGAACAAACTTGGTCAATAAAGGATTTATTACATGGGATAAAACACCAAAAATATGATCTTTGATCTTGCGGGACCAAGCGAGAAATCCCGAGCGGGTATAGTATAGCTCCATTTTGTCCGCTTGGGTAGCCATTCAGAGCGCAGGATTTAGTTCATCTTGCCCGCTCACGGAGCTAGTCATATAATAACTTTACTTATAACCGGTCTGTAGATTTCCTCAAATTCATATTAATTACCGACTTTGTCACTATTACATACAATTATAGATAGAAAATAGCAGCATACATGTTTGTTTAACAACGAAGAAATAAGAAACTAGACAAGAACTTACAGAGCCTGTCATGGACTCTTTAGAAAGTGAATCAGCATACTTGCAATATGAAATTGGTAACCTATGGCACCCTTAAATTTGTTTTTAGCTCCCTTAATTAACAAATACTCACTCATATACTCCTCTCTTGCCAAACGCAGACAGCTTTTATGCCGTGATTTGCAAAAAGCTTCAAATTAATTGCTCTAGTCCACACGACATCATCTTATGTTTATCAGTTTTAAATTTAGTGACACAAATGACAGTGAAGACAAATATGTAAATCTATTCATTGAAGTATCTTTATTTACTTATTCACAAAAAAGCAGTGTCTGAATAACTCAACATGATTTATTCTGCTTATTGCTGCGTCGCGGGCATATGAAGGAATGTGGGAGTTGATTCTCGGACAAAATTTTAGCGCAGTCAGTAAAATTATACTATTCGTAACAAATCCGTCGTGACAGCAAATGAAAATCAAAGGAAAAATCGAGCGTTCGTGATTTGCACGCCTCAGAAGTGTTCGCGGGTCACCGGCGTTTGAACTGTGTGGGTTTATTATAGTCAGATATGGCAAAAAATATACTCTTTTTTCCTTTGCCTGGGGCCAATTGTCTCTCTTTTTTTTTATTTCCACCGGTAAAACGCTGAGGCATTCTAAAAAAATATATACAACTGACATTGAAGCGCAGCATGAAGAAGCTCATGCCCATTTCTTTTAATTAGTATGTAGTTTTTTTCGCATGCACTAAAAAGAGAAAAAACACAACGTAACTTGAGGTTTTGTTGCCAAGGTAAGCAAGCAATAATTAACCTTTGCTCAACGTTAACTCAACCTTAACTCAATGTTCGCCTACATTGCATAATCTTCACAAGATGGAATTATCCCGAAATACTGACGATTGCGCAATTAAAGTCATATTTGAAGTGACGTTTTCGTTGGCTTGACCGCCTTAATGGCTGTAAAACAAACGCCCTACTTTTAAGAATCTCTGACCACAAAGTGCCACGCAAGTAGTGTTGCATAATACTTCACAGGCAATCTACTGCTAACAATTTCCGTTGAATGTAATAGCCATAAAAAATAGTTCAAAATATATCGTTAACTGTACCTTTTTGCATTATTGACATTTTCGACACTAATAGCAACAGCTCCCGTTGGTGGGCATGTACGAGCAGTTTTTTTAGCACTTAGAACAACGCCACGAGGGGCAATGGGGTAGAACAGGAAACGCTCGCCTAAAGGTTTTGAAATGCCTGTAATTAAATATGGTAAAATGTGCGGTGACTACCTTGATAATTCTTCTTCAACGAAGGAGTGTTTCATCAACGAAGTTTAAGGACGGTGCCTACGCATATGTTCTGCGCATCTCGAGATACTCGGATTTCCTATGGGTGATGCTTACTAATACAGGGATATTTTTGCGCGGTTCAAAACTATGCGGAGAAAGCACAACTTAGAAAGTGCTCTTGGTATCTAAAAAGAAAATTGGGGGTAACCATTCATTTTCCAGAGATTATTAAGCTTCAATTTGCAAAAGAACGCCATACATTTCTTTGTATTTCAAAGCTTTTTACAAATATTGTTGATTAATTATCTTCGAAAAATGCGTGGTTACCCGCAATTTTCTTTTTGGATTTCAATAACACTTGTTAAGATCTGCTTTTCCCGCATATTCAGTAAACCGCGCAAAAATACCTTTGAATTAGTAGGCACCGTCCTTAAATCAGCTATTACTGTAGTGACAGAATCAATGGATTTCGGAAACCTGTTCCCCTATCGTAATTTTTCCACAAGACGAGATTAGTTGCTCCCTGAACACTATAATGAGTTAGGAAAGACTACTTTGACAACCACAGGAACCAATGACGACTTATGGGCAAATATGCGCAGCCATATTTAAACGCGGGCGGGGAAAAGGTGAGTGAAAAATCTAAGAGTGGGGAAAAAAAACGAAATCACTGACAAGTTCCTCCTCACTTTCGACATGAGGTATATAAGCTGTCGTTCCCGGCCGAGGATTGGAAAGCTGTCTCAGATCTGAGTGGCACCCCTCTTGTTGCAATGTTTAGGGCGTTGGATTCGGAGTATTTACGAGCGACATCGCACACTAGAGGTAGCCAGCATCGATCGCGTGCAGGGTGAAACTTCCGTTTTGTGAGAATTAACTCGGGAAACTCCTTTTATTTTTGCTTATTTCTTGCCTGTTAGCTACAGCGGGTATTGAGAAACGTTTTGATCAGGCAGGAAGAACTGAGCTGGAAGGAACCTCTCGTTTCCCGTTTTACGCCTACGCGATGATAAATCTCTCAGTTGTTAATTGACTCGTAAGCTAACTCCAAATGTGATTCAATCTGATTGGCCTAGAATATATTCTGGAGGTACTTAAGAGATGAACCTGTTGAAACTGTCACTGCATAAATGACAGATTAAAAGCAAACGCAGAAACGGTTTATTTTCAAGGCTACCAAATGCAAAAGAAAAGTGATGACTTAAGAAGCAGCGAAATAACACTGGCATAAAAACAATATTTTACAGCTTTGTGCACATATTGGCCTCAGGGTGAAAGCATAAGTTTCTTTCGACTGTCACGTGTACTGCATGCCTGACCAAACTTCTCCTAACAAACATTAACTCGGTCTAACTACGTAGCACTGAGTCGGAAAACGCGTTTCACATGTCTCTTCTCCAAGGGGCTCCGTACAGATTTTAAATTCTTAGTTTTCAGTTTTAAGACCCGTTAGCGTGAAACAAATCTATGGGTGACGCAAGCCATCATTCCATCTTCCACCCGGCCTTCTTCAAAAGTAAACGCTTGTCTTTTTTCTTTGAATATTTTCCCTAAGGAAAGGTGATAATTGCAACTTCATAGTGAAAAGGGAACGAGGCCGAGGTTGGAGCTAATTGCTGTTTGTCTTTGGTGGAGAGGAAGTTGTATGGCAAGGACCATACTAACACAACATTTTTAATATAATTACCTGAAACGGTCATTACGAGAGCACATGCATAAATCACTAACGCCATTGCATCAGAGGAATATACCATGTATGCCTTACGGGCACTATACATAAATTAACATATTTATTAACAATGCCGCGAGTCTTTCTATGATTACGCCAAGGCTATGGGGAACCCTCATGAATCGCTCCAAATACACCAAAAAGGAAAAAAGATGACACTTTAGCTTATTGTGACTTTTAATCAAAAGATTTCACAAGTCTCGCACTTTCATAACAGACACATGTTGTAGATTTAGACCTACTTCGTAAAGCGTACATTTACCCACAGAGACCGCCCACTCAAAACAAGAAATACAACACCAAAATACAGGCAAAGTCTGTAAGATGTACCTTAGGAATAGTAAACAATAACTTTTATGTGGTACTTTATCATTAACTCATTTTTAATAATAACAAGTTCAATTTGTTACTTTCCCCGTTACGGCCCATCTCCATATAAATACACACATTTCTTAACCCACAGTCGTGTTTTGGGTTTGGGATGTCTGTAGATCGATCGCTCAGAGAGCTTGATCCAGGCGAAAAGGTCTTCAGATCCTCACTTTAATTTATTTTATAAACTAATTTGATGAAAAAATAGAAGTGACACTTTGGAGGCTTCATATTTAATTACACAGAATTAAACCTACTGCAAAAATATAACTATGTTTGTCCAAGGATAGTAGGCGGTGACGATCTCGAATTAAACGAAAATCAATATTCAGCGAGGGTCGACCCCTTAACTTTCCAAGAGAAAGGGACTATCATTTTTAGACTAACAAGACACGCTTTTGAATTTCAACTCTTTTAAAGAAAGCGATATACACCACAACAATTAAACCCAGCCGTTTTCAAACTTGTGCTTCGACCTAAATACTGGAAATCAGCAATTTGGTCTGCTCTGAAAAGCTGTTCAGTGTGGCTCTATTCTCCCGGTTTTCCATCCATTATATATCACACTCTTTCAAATGTGTGCTAATACTGCAAAGAATCGGAATATTCGATCATGCAATCGCCTGGAAGTGTCCAACGTTGTAAGAAGTGTTATCGCTTCGTGACGTCACGTAAAAACCAATTTTCCTTCGGCATCTTTGCGCAGGCGCTAATTTGGAGTACTATCCGCAGGCCAACAAAGCCCTGTTCCCAGGCAGTTTTCTTCAAGATTGTTGTGTGCTCACAAGTGTGTCTTACATGACGAAAGTAACGTTTATCTTACCAAAGGTTCCACTTATTCATATGTTTTAAATCTCCGGATCCAGTGTTATTTTTTTGGTTATCCTGAGCTTTCTCTGTTATCCTGGAGACTTTCTTCTTTTTTAAAGTTAAAGTTAAGTTCTATCTCTTTTTCTTCGATAAATTTTACTCTCGTAATTTTAAACTAGTTTTTTTCCTCTGTCTAAAATGAATGTTTTTTTCAATCGGCGCAGCTGGAGCACAATACTTCCACTCCTTCTCGGGCGAAACCCTCGTTGGCCAATGAACGTTGACAGCGGCTACAGTTGAAACACTCTTTGTGGAAATTGGAGTCGTCCAGAGTAAAGTATTCCCCTCCAATGATAGGCTTCAAACAAAGCTCACACTGCTTGGCAAGATATCTTCCGTAACACTCAATGCAGTAACGTAGGCCACCATGAACCGAAAAAGCTCGCGCCGCCAAGGATTCGTGGCAGCTGTAACAACTGAAACACTCCTTGTGCCAAGTTTGCTCGTTGTACAGGACGCCACCTTCAGACAACGGCTCACCGCACTCGGCGCAGCGTTTGGCGTGCTGATTCTGGTAGCAATCGGGGCAGTAAAACTCACCGTCTTTTGGAACGAAGCCGCTTGTTCCTATAGCTTCATGGCAGATGGCACATTTGAAGCACTCTTCATGCCAATAGGCTCCATTGTATTCGAGGCGAGCGCTCCCTGATTCGATGGCATAATGGCATCCTTCGCACATCTTTTGAAAGTTATTGATATAGCAGTCATTGCACAGGACTTGGTCCTTGTAGAAGGTGAACTTTCCATCCGAGCGCAAAGGTTTGCGGCACAAATCACACATGAAGCACATTTCGTGCCAATGCCGATCGTCTGCAGTAGACACGTCCTTGCAGTCGGGTCCAATCTTGCCGTGACAGAGATCACATTCGTTTGCAAATCTGATAAACAAAATGCATGAGTGAGCAAATGTAATTCGATAGCACGTGAAAAGTTAGTGGTGCCGCAGTCCAGTCACAAAAATCTTTCATCTTGAAAACTTGTCCTCCTAATCCGTCACTGAAAGAGTAGAACTGCATTGAACATAGTCGGCGATGAATCATTGTTTCACGAATTGTAAGTCGGAAAGCTATATGCTGTTTCAGTTTCAACACGATTTTACGGAAAACCTTTTCTAGGAACTTGTTTTGTCCCAAGATTGAACGAACAGCCTATGCATTTACATTTTCGGACCTGTGAGGGCGATCTTAGACGAGAAAATCTTATGCGATGACTTGTCAGGCCTGAATGCGTTAAATGATCACTAAAGACAAATTGACAATTTAATGTGGTTAAACTGAAACGAAAGGGCACCAGTGGACAACAGCAATCAACGATGCAAGCTGTAAACTGTTTGACATAGAGTATGACTTCTAATTTACAGCGTTTGCATCAGTGGAAGTGAGATTCGCTGTGATTGGCAGTTTTAACTTCGAACGCTTAGGAAGGCAACAAAGGCCGATTTTTGGTTGAGAGAATAGTCTTTAAGCAAACAGTTTAACTTTCAGCTGCCGCGTAGAGCCTACAAACTCAACCTTCTTTGGGTTGCATGTGGTGCACATCTGTTAGCAGCCGAATTTTTCTTAATTTTTACTATTTAACTTTACTATCAGCTTTGTCACACAAAACTGAACCAGAACTTCGTAGGCCTCCAAAAACACTGGGAAATAATATCAAGATTGAGATTATGAGAGGGTCTCAATGGCGTTAAGCTTGTGGCGTGAAAAGTCCAAAAAATTAACCGTGTGTCGTGAAAAAGGGAAAAAATCAACCATGTGTCGTGAAATATTTTTGTCAAGATAACCGTGTTGTTTGGAGCTTTTCCTAAGCTCTGAACAAGTTTTTGTTGTAAAAATTAAGAGTGCACCGCGAAATCGCGAAATTTTTAACCGTGCACCGTGTTTGCTACACCCCCATTGAGACCCTCTTAAGGCGCATGCTCAAACGTACCTGCGATCAAAGCAGTCTGAGCACACTGGCTTTTCGTCTTTGACGATAAACTGCTTGCCGGTGATACTGACGTCGCACTCATTGCAGCGAAAGTGTCCTAAGTGCCAGCTTTTGTTCATCGCAATCGTGTATTCTCCAGTGAATATCAGCTGCGACGAAACACGAAGGTTAAGAAAGAGAAAGATGGGAATTGGAACGGTGACGTAATTATTCGGTTATTTCACGTCGTTGTCACGACGAAAATATCACAGAAATGTCTCTGAATGAGAAACG
Source organism: Montipora foliosa (assembly GCF_036669935.1). NCBI lineage: Eukaryota > Metazoa > Cnidaria > Anthozoa > Scleractinia > Acroporidae > Montipora > Montipora foliosa. Next base: position 14,046,643 of record NC_090871.1, read on the forward strand.
CACGTGCGAGGCGTGCAGATCCACTTTTAGGGACCTTAAGCACGCGCGTTTTTGAGACGCAGACGGCAACCGGAAGAGAACATGACAGGACGGTGGTGTCTCCCATATTTTTATCCTAATCATCTCTAATGGAGAAAAGATACTTGTAAATCTGGTTGTGTCAAGACAGGTAAAGCAGCTCACTTCCGGTTGCCATCCGCGTCTCAAAAACGAGCGTGCTTAAGCTCCCTATTAAGCCCCGTGCAAACGATCGCAACATTAGGGAGTTTAAGCCCGCGCATTTTTGAGACAAGGACGGCAACTGGAAGAGAACATTTCGCTCGCCAGGACAGTGGTGTCTCCCAGATTTTTATACTAATCATCTCTAATGGAGAAAAGCTACTGAGTAAATGTGGTTGTGTGAACAGCTCACTTCCGGTTGCCGTCCGCGTCTCAAAAACGCGTGTGCTTAAGCTCACTGCTGTTGGCCAACAACTCCCAACGTTGTTGCGTGTTACCTGTTGCGTCCGTTTACACTCCCAGTTGCATGTTGTTTGCGTGTTGATGGGAGTTGTGGCACGAAGATTTAATAACGTTTCGGCTGTTCAGCCTTCTTCAGATAAACGTTAAAAACTAAAAACTATTTACAATGGCTGTGCCAAAAAGAGATACAACACTCAGGGTCCTAAAATAACTGAAGAGAAAGTGCTTGCTTGTAATTACATCCGCAAATGGTTAGACTTTCAAGTCTTCTCGGATAAGGACTATAAACCGTAGGCCCCTTCTCATAAATATCTTCCATGTTCATTAGTTCCCTGTGGGGCGTTAAAGAACCCACACACTATTCGAGAAGAGTAGGGGATGAAGTTCCCGGTGTTGTGGCTGTGTGGCTGTCCTCTGTGAGTATATGGGTGGGTGGGTATAGCAGGTACACATCAGCTAGCTGCCAAAACTTCAACCAGCTCAAACAAATAAACAACAAACAAACAAACAAGCAAAATAACAATAGGATAAAAGCAAAATAACAATAGGATAAAAGTAAGTGACAAAAGTCATGTGGTAACACATTCCCCGCAAAAGGCCATAACACAGTCCCAAAGGGCCCTGCTTTGGGACTGTGTTGCTGCTATTAAACAAGTTTCTTCCATTTTTGATAAATCGCAAAATTTCAGTCCAATGTTTGCCGTAAATGGGATGTTAAGTCCCTCTAATTTTAGACTGATTTTACCGCCAAACCAGACCTTCCCCACCCTCAGTACCCTTGGGGGTGAGTATTGTGACTGATAATTTTAAAAAGTCGTGTCAACTCAACTTGGCCTCTGAAAAGGGATTTGTCATGATGCATCTGACTACTAGTACTGGACCCTGACGCCCCTTTTGCTTTAATTCACGAATTTTACCTCATCACATCCAAAGCATCGTTGTCTTGACAACTCCGCGTGATGTCTTCCGCAGTAAATCTTGTTACCGTACTTGTAATAAGAAAGATCTACCAATAATTCAAAGCAGGTGGAGCAGCAGAAGCAGGCTGCATGATAACAAGCTTCATCGTTATCCTCAAACTCGGCCGCAACCACCACATCTCCTTTCGGAATGGTTTTGAAGCAAGACTGGCAAGTCTGGAAAAAAACAGACAATTGATGGAGAACTTGGTAAAAACGTTTCATACATAGAGGATATTACATGGCCCCGCGAGGAAACCAATTTTATCTTCGAGCGCTGATGGTATCTCTTACGACTGAGCGCAGCGCCGGAACGAGTGAGAGATACTATCAGCACGAAACACTATGTAATGTTCCGTTTATTATATAGATACTGATGAAATGTCCAGATTGTTGAACAACTTGATTTAATCATAACAGTTGTCATCAACCACTGAAAGACGCATGTTGTGTAACATGAAGTAGATATGAAAGTGCTGATGAAAAACAAATCATGATAATGTCAAATTGAGTCGTAAAAATGTTAATGTAGTAGAGAAGAATTACCTTACAACCCAAAAGTATTTCACAATGAAGGGGAAAGCTAGCATTTTATTGGCTAATCCTGTTAGTTTTCATGACGACACCTCTATCCTCACATTAACAAATGGATTCCATGTTGCTGTACGTCTTTTCAGGAATAGATCACAGATGACGTCAAAATGTGGTAAGAACAAAAAAGTGGCACACGAGGCGATAGCGGAGTGAAACAGAAAAATTTGGTTTATTAAACGAGTTAATAAAGATGAATTAAGCACCATAAGAATTGTCAGCTTAGGTTTCGAGATTAACTTGACCATCAATTAGTGTCTTGCCTCAACAAAAGGCGCTGATAATTTACAAGCTACTGAGACTGCACGTGTTGCCTGTACTTATGTTTTAAATTAGCTACAGTTTTGGACAAAAACAGTTAAAAATGAACAGAGGGCAAATAACCCTGTCGTATTTCAATATCGCTTTTGAGGGAGGGGGTGCCCTTTCCAAGTTCCCTGAGGGGTTCCCGATTGACGACTGAGTAAAATCGTCTGGCGATGCATAGAAACACTGATGTCTACGGGAGCCGCTTATTGGAGGAAGATCGGAAACAGGGACCTTTCAGTTTTTGAGTGTACATTGGCATAGTTCAATCTTTCGCGCCCTGAGGGTTCCCCCATTGAGGAGTAAAATCATCCGGTGTTGGACAGAGTAAAATCTATAGCTGCCGTCCTTTGGAGAGAAATGCTTTTAAGTTTTAATCTTCTGTGTTGTTCAATAAGAAGAGCGCGCATGTAGGAGCATAAACATATCCAACTTTGCGATTAAATACTCTCTTCAGTATTGTCACATAATCTACATTGGGAAAACAAACTGTGTAGCGAATAAGGTCCATTAACGTGGCCCCTCGTCAAAGTAAAAGAAAAAAAACCTGTGAAATGCACTGATAACGTAAAGGAAGAAAGGTGAATAAAACTTGTAACAATTTCAACCTAACATCAACCCGAGCTAACGAAACGAAGACAAACTTTCGTAGTTGTTTTATACCAAGGTTAACCCATTACCTTTGATTCTGGGTTTTACAAGGAGGCTGTTGTTGTTTATTGACCAAAAGACAAATTTCGTGACGTTCTCGGAAAAAAAAGGAACTTTATTTAAGTGTCTAGTCGTTCTAGCGCCGGAGCGCTAATTGGGGACACTGTAAACTGAAGGTTTCTTCGAAAGAAGTACACGTAAGTATTTTAAATGCCATTCGTATCGCATATAAGCCGTTAAGTAATGTAAAGTATTTGAAATACCGATGGTATCTAAATTGATGAATTGGTAGACTGATAACCCTCTTGACAGGTTTTAATAAAACCGTCTTAAAATTAAGAGGATTGGTTACACAAACCGCCTTAAAATCTTTGTTTTCTTGCGGATCGTCAGAAGAAATGGGATTAACTTAATTGCATGAAATGATAATGAAAGATACTACAAGAAATACAAAAGATACCAGCACGCAGGTTTATAAGGAGAGATGACGTGTCATTTGGGTGCATTCGGGTCAAAATTGACGGGCACAGATGACTCTTTATACGTTAACGCCATAAAATAAACGCTTGTGTCACATCTTTTGATTATCGAAAACGTTGAGAATGAAAGTACCGTAATCTGTTTGACAGGCCATCCATCCAATGGAAAGCAAGAGATGAGAACATGGTGCGCGAATGACAGCCAGATTCTGTCAATTTTTCCTTATTACGCACGGTGGCACGGCAAGCATGCTTCAACCTTCAATCTTGGACAAAATAGGTGGGAAATTTGTACCCCCCTCCCTCTCAAATCAAGGATGGGAAAATGGCGCGTTTTGGCTTTTGCGCGGCTTCATCCTTGATTTGGGGGGATGGGGGTTTGCAGTTCCATTTTATTCTGTCCAAGATTGTTGCTTCAACCTTGGCCCGGAAACGCAGGCCACCTAAATATTTTGGTCCTCTGTATAATCGATACCAGTTTTGGGATCCTATTGACACGAGGGTGGGATTTCAGTCATGTGACAAATTAAAGTTAACAAGTAATCACATAATCGAGAACATTTTTACTGAAAATGGTGAAAGGAAAGACTACCATCACCGGCCGGCTCACGTCTCCGGGAGGGACGGAAGTTGCCGTTTTCTCTGCTCGGCGCTCGATCGATCAAATGCCCTACGAGACATATTTTAAGCCTCAATCATCCTCTCAGGGATCACGAACCCCACAAGGACCCGTCGGAATACCTTCGGGATTTAGCTCTCCCGCTTCATTTCTAATACTGTACCTCTCTTCTTCCTAACGGGACCTTAACCTTTCCTGTCCCGCGGGCTTTGTCTTCGCCGTTCCAGAACTGTACGAACGCTTCTCTCTGAGGCTCTGGGATGTTGGCGAAATGCAGTGGTGCTTTGTCTTGAGGTGGGTTCTGATACAAGCGCTGTGTGAGGTAATATGCTTCGCCAGGGGTATCGGGGATGGGTACTTTATCGTCCGGTAGAGACCTCATGTAAGCGTCCACCTAAAAAAGAAAAGGCAAAGAGAGAGAGAGAGGAAGGTCATTTCCCAGAAGCAGGTCAAAATGCGACGGTTTTTGTGATGGCAGTTACTTTGGCTTTCATATGAATGGAAGCTAACTTCTATAACAAAGATTTCGCCCTCAAATTCGCTTCGAAAAAGAAGATGAAATGTGCATAGTAATGACGGCGGAAACGATATCGTGTCCATTGAAAAGGTTGTTTTCCTGCTCTGGAAGCATAAGCTGATCCAAAAAAGGGTAAAGACCACACCCCTTCGTTTGCCATATAAAGTGCAGTGCTTCTGACAAGCATTGTGTGGGAAAAACTGGAAGATCATTGAGGTTGCGCTTACAAGAAGATAAGACGCGTCCCTCTTCAGCCGTTTAGGAATATTGTAAGATTTTGAAACATGACATCACAATACGAGACGTCAGAGCTTTAACATCAGAGGATCACATGGACAAAGACCGGGTTGAAGAAGCAAGGAAGCACTTAAGTCCAACACTTAACAGGGATGGGGGTACAATGTAGTCCCTTACCTATTATACCAGCATTTTTTGGCATCAATTGGTTAAATAAGCATCATTTTTACATTCTTTCTGTAAAAAGAATTGCTAGCATTGTTTGGCATTTTGCACAACTTTGATCTAGATTTCAGCATTCCAAAGATTTTGAATGCTAAATTTTAGAATTCAAAAGCATTGTGATGATTTGCTTTTGTGTTTGAGAGAACGAGTTCTGTAACTAAAGTATGAACTGAGTACCTCTGAACTGACTGGAAAGAAGTGTGATCCTATCTGGTCAGCGGTTAACTTTTAGAAAGCCGTTCAAGCGCTTGCTCAAACAAGATGGCGTCGGCAGTGCGCTTGTACCACGCCATGTTCTCGAAACTTGGGTTCCTACTTCAGGTACCGGAGCACAGATTACGTAAAACGAAAGAAACAAAAGGCAGAAAATAAAGCAACTCCAAATAAAGACTAATCCCAAGTGACCAAACATACGATGCTTTCCGGTACATGCAGATAGACACGAAAGTTGCAGCACATAGAAGGAAATTCTGACGGAGCAACGAGCAACGAGCAACAGGATTGTGCTCTTGTTGACTACCTCCAGCCCAGTGTCATGTCACAGTACAACAAGCGCTGACTTTTTATAAACAAACAATTAAACACCTTTCGCTTTCAGTATTCAGTTGATGATCAGTACAAATGATGCCTGAGTTTCTGGGTTATGCTTGAAATAAAACAAAGCAATTTCGAAAACCAAAGTAGCATTATTTTGCGAATCGAACATAATTTGAGCAATATGGGGGCGTAAAACAAGAATTGTTAGGAGCATAAAATGCCAGTTTTAATGGCATAATCGGGAAACCCTTAGGTGGGGGGCTGGACCTACCTCCTGTTCACGGTGCACTAAAATGTTCCTGTGGTTTACAATCACGTGACTGGTAACGAAATCAGCCAGTCGGCTGATCAAGACGTTGTGACAACGTCGAAATATTTCTGGTTAAATACTGATTCCTCTGAGGTCTGAAATTTTTTTGGACCACTTATTCCGTCTCTTGGGACTGTAAGCGTTTTTGAAAACTGCAGAAACAATTTCCTTTTACCTGTCCTATTGTTAATCCCAACGGAGACCAAATGTAATCAGATGCAATTGACGATGGGGGAGGAGGAGGAGGAGAAGAAGATGGTAACACATCATTATCCACAGGAGTGGTCTGAGAAGTAGTAACCCTCACAGCCGTAAACTCGTTGTAGCTTGAATTCAGAGGGGGAGGAGATGGTAGGGCATCCTTGTTATTTATGTTCTTGTTGATGTTTAGACCTCGTACTTTAAACTCGACCCCATCCAAATCGACCTCGACCGACACGTCGTGGTTCTCTCGAGGGCACTTGCAGTTCGCACATACCTTCCTGTTGAATAAAAGAGGAACCAAATATATTGGTACGGCTTAAGTAATGTAAAATTGAGAATGCATGCGAAATCTCACAAAAACATTCACTTATTTCTTTATTTCACAACCACTCTTTGCAAAATTAGCAATCAATCGATTGAGTATGCGCCCCGCGTTTAAAGGAACGATTAAATTTATTTGCTTTTACCACTTTCTAGCGCTCTAAGCACCGTACGTTGTGGGGGTCTTATGGTGGGCCTTACAATGTCCTTTTCGCATTTACAGGATCCCACGGTACAGAAAGACTCACCAGGACAACATTGGGAAGTTCATGTCCCGTGCAAAACAATGTAAAAAGCCTAGCCATTGTTCAATTGTTTCGTGAAAGCAGTTTTTAAGCTGTATAAGTAAATAAGCTATGCACAAGACACCGCGCTGAAAGTTTTCGAAAGACCTACAACACTTTGCGCAATTAGTGACAATTTGTAAGTGGCTGGACTCTTTAATTTTCATTTGTAAATACTCCAAATTCACTTTAACTTAATTTTATTTGTTTTCTTTCACACAAATAATTGTAATCCGATAGCAAAAATAAACAAAGGCTGTTATTGTTACGTCAACTTCTTCCCGAACGTCGTCCGCCTTTAGTTTGTCTGCCTACTCTTCCATCGCAGGAGAGCACAGCATTTCATTCTTTCTTCCACCACCACCCTACCGGTCTTTATACACCCATGTATGGGCAAGACACCGTCGGCAAAGGCCTCTCTTTTGCAGCCTGAGCGTGATTCCGAAGCGCCTATTGCGGTTTCGAAGCCACACCGTTTTCAGTACTATCAACAAAATGGCCACTTTAAGATGGGAAAGTTTAAAATCGTGGCAATTTTGCAGCGAAAACCCGCTCTAAGAACACACTGACCGAAATTGCTGGTACTTTATCAGCGGAATTTGAAGTCACTCGAAAAATTGTCAAAAACAGCACTCGACCCACTAAAAAATCGATCGTAAATAGTATCTATATTGCCTGTTTTGGAACGGAAGCGGAAGTGTTTCCGCGTCACTGACACATTTTCAGAATAGCTTCACGAAGTCCGGCGTCTCTCAACACGAACGCAAAAGAGCAGAGGAAAAAAAGGCACTTCCAATCTCAAACGATAGTGTCTTAAAACGGATGTCTCCCGAGAGATGGTCATGCTTTGTGGTCGCTTAACCATATACGTCTAAGTAATCCTACCCATTGAGGAACAAAAGAGCATTTGACCCCGGCCAAAAAAGGACTCTATTTTGAGGAATCATTAGATACCATTTCACTTGACAATTGTCATCATGAGTTTATTTTTAAAATCACACCAAGAAAGCTTAAAACAATTGTATTTGAACTAAAAATAATTGGGCGCTATGAATATGAGGTCCGTTTTAAACGTCGCATTTTACATGTGCCGAATCGAATGCAAATGGAAAAAATCTATTGTTTTTGCTCATTTGCATTAGATTCGGCACGTGTAAAATGCGACGTTTAAAACAGGCCTAAAAGAGGTGATGAACCGAAAAATTTTAACATTCTAGACTTTTTGTAATAATTTCCGTCATCAAAAGTGAGCGTATATGCAATAACAAACTGCACATTAGAAGAAAGACTCAATTATTGTCATTAGTGAAAGGTGAAACTTTAAAATATTCGATCAAAACATGCAAAATTAGATACTACCCCATTCAAAGCTGTAAACTCAATTCCATAACTGAATGTTGCCTTGGCCGAAAGGGCAGGCATTTTGTGGCGTTTTGGTTTCTTCACTGTTTCATCCACACGCGGAAAAGTCAAAATACTGTGGAGGCAAACGGCATTGCAAACTGCAACACAAAAGAAGCACTGCCCATGATCTTATTTCTGTGTGGCAACGCTTTTTAAACACCTTAAAACACAGTTTATACAGACAACCCGAACTCCTCTTTATATTGAAAGAAATATAAAAGATTTCACGGTTTCAAAAGAGCTTCCTAATCCCCCCTCTTTCAGATTTTCCTGGCAAATAGAAATAGCTTTTTCAATGCTTCATTTTAAAGACCAAGCATTAGCTCATAATACTTCAATATTAGTTTGACAGCGGTCTTATCAATTTGGAGTGCAGTCATCCTTAATTAAAACAGAAACGACCCGCCAGCGGATATCGAAGGGGATACGAAATGCTGTTGTTAATTAACTAAAAACACACAGCTGTCGTATTAAAAAGAAAAAGAATAATGCATTCAAACAAGTGTCTGCTTCGATTTTCACTAAATTATGAGACACTGACTTGGGAGAAATGATATATTCAGACTACGAATGAAATAGCGACACCTGAGTTACATAAATAAAATTTGAATCTTTGTTGCGTTAAAAGTCACAATGAAAAATCGAAAGTCTATTGTTTGTGATTTGAAGAAGAAAAGAACGCTTCAGTAATCCTCTGAAGAAGTTGAAACGGGTTTCACAACCAAGAAACAAGAAAAATTATAATAAAAAAGGAGACGTTTGGTTTTTGTCGCACCAACAAAAGAAGGTTTAAACCGCCACTTGGCAGAAAGAAAATCCTTTTGAAGATTTGAAATTACAATATTTTGATAAAGAGGTCAGTCTCGTTTCGTGGTAGCAGATGAAAGCTTCGTGTGTGCTGTCGTGTGTTGCTTCATGAACATTTCGTTGCGTGTCGAAAATGCTGAGACCAAAAGTAGTCTAAGGATGTAAACTTCGAGTCCCTCAGTTGCGATAGAAGCGAAAAACAATTTTGTTTTCCGGCCAAACACAACTCTGCAAGATATGTTGTACAAACTCTTTCTTGAATTTGTAGTCTTTGTACAATAGAAATAAGACAGCCTGATTTTATTTTGTCTTGATCCAGTAAAAATCAGGAAGTCTTCCTAGCCTCACAAAATCATGGATCCTTTTGACATTTCTTCGTAACCTTTATACATGTAAACGAGAAATATGAAGGTTCGATATTCCAGCGTTGATTAGTCGATCGCGAAATTTCACTAAACTTACCTTATGCTCGGTCTCGGCGGCTTTTTCGGAGGAATTCTCTTCTGGTGTCGAGATATTATTTCCATGTTGCCTTTAGTTCGTTATAAGAGATTTTCAGGCGATCGAAACGTTGAAATCCAACGATGAATTGTACAGCCGGTGGGCTGAACAGACGGACAAATCAACCCTGACTCCGAATTAAAGTTAATTAATCATTCATGCGAGAAAACTGAAAGTTTTTAAAATGCCCCAAGGCTTTTCCATATAAATGACATCTGCATCTTCAGTGTCAAATCCACTACGCGGGCACTGTCATATCGTGAGGTATTAAGCGAGTAACGTTCATTCACGGACGAGCAAGATAGCGCGCCGACAAATGTTCACAATTGATAATGGTTGGTTCGCTGAAGTGGCGCAAACCTCTAATCCCAAACCCATTGTGCCAGAAACGTCTGAATTTAACCGGAAAATTTAAAGGACGCAAGTATTTGCTTGAATGTAAAGTTCATCACCTTCGTTACTCCTGGATCCTGGATGGGAAGTGAGAAAACTCGACAGAGTTTCAAAGATCTCACAATCATGACACAGAGACAGAATTTGGAGTTCAAACAACTGATTAGAGGTATCCATTACATTACCTGTGGGTTCGTGAGCAAAGCGAACTAAAGTGACATTGCCGAGTGGTTTGTAAACCTAATATGGAGTCGAAAAAATAAACAAGTCTTGATGCACTCGAGTTTTTGCTAACTTACCGCCAAACGTGTAAACTGAATCCAGGGCACTTTTCCCCGCATTTAAGACAAGGCTTTCCCTCGTCAAGATTTTGAAGTAAAATTCCCTGACAGAAGATAACAGAGGCGAGTTAGCATAAGACAGACATTACAGATTAATTAAGCTCTGCCGTCCTCTCAAGCCATCCATCGTGCTTTCAATATTTCAAGTCAAGCGAAAGCACGTAACGAATCTCACCTTTTTCGACGCAGATGATCGCTCGGAGTTCATTTTTATTTCGTCGTTGCCCAGTATCCTTTGAAAACTGTCCATGTTTTTCCCAGCGTGTGACTTGCCTTGTCGCACGCTCATCGTTGCGCGTAGCAAGTCAAGGGAAGCGAAGCGCGATGAATTCACGAAATCAAATCCCTTGACACTTCTCCAACTCACTGCACAATGGCCAGGTCAGGGTTGTGCGTCGAGACGGTATCAAATTTTACGCGCGCGCGGGTCGCCGGCGGACGCGCGCGAATCCGGATCTGGGCGTTCGATACGTGACCGATTGGAGCATCGCGCACAATCTACCGGAAATGCTTGGAGCTGATAACAAATTCAACTGTGGCAACCGCTGCGAGGTCAGCGAAAGATGATGTTCTTCTTTCCTGGTTAAAAATACCCAAGCAAAAATGCATTACATGTAACGCGAACGAATCGGTTACCGACTGAGCATAGAATGTACAAAATGCCAAGATGCAACTTATTGTAACATTTTTTGAAATTTCTGAGAGGTACTAAACCATTGGGCGTTGGTTGATTCTTGGGAAGGAATTTTTACGATAAGATCCTAATCCGGAAACTGAACAGAGCTTTTTATTTAATCCTGCTTTGTCACCTTCGGTCCGAATTCCTCTGTTACTTAATTCTCAATTATTAGCTGATTTCAGAAGAAATGTTTTTAAGTTAGATACTGTAGAGGAACTGATTTTGCTTATATCAACCAATCAGATGAATGATTTAGGAATGTAAATGATTTTCTTTTACACTGATAAATAACTGTTTCATATTGCATATCGAACAGAGGGAAGAATTGTCACACAAAGAAATGGATGGTTGACTTTTCATGGCATTTTCACGGGAGAAATATTTTGAGGACAAACGACCTTTTTATTATTAAAATAAGTTAATCTCTTGTACGTACCGCACTAGGTCTCCTTGATAAGCTCATCAATCGTTCAATTCCTTTTGTTGAGCCCCTTTTGTCTCCGGAACGTGGAACTGATGCTATTTGAAATGTAGTTTTTGTTCGCAATCAGCCCAATCAGTCAAGTGATGGCTCGCAATGATTTGCAGGAATGACCTTGAAATAATAATATGAATAAAATCGCAGTCACCATTTTAATTACACACAGTTCCTTTAAAATTAAGGACGCTCGGAAGTCAAAGTCAACGTTTTGGAAAAAGTCTTTACATTTCGTCAGTCATAAATTTAAACACTAAGACGTGTATGCCGGCGGCAGTACCCCACTATTTTGTTAAATGGTCTGAAGAAATCCAGCTCTCTTTGGGCAGAATTTCATAAAAAAACGTGTTACACTATTTTGATTCTAAATTCGTGACAGGGTTAGAGTGTCTCAACAAAAGATGAACGTCGGAATGTTTTTCCCCACGTAGGAATTTTACAAGGAAAAGGTAACAATCCAGGGGCGTAGCGTGAGATTTTGAAGGTGTACGCACAAGAAGAATGTCTCGAGCGTCGAGAAACTTTTGAAATTTAAGGTATCGGAAATGCCATTTCCGATTATTTTCGAAGGACATTTCAATACTAAATGTAAAGGAAAATGCAGTAGTTAGATGCTTATTTTACCCATCAGTCGAGTTATCTCTGCAGCAAGCTACAACACAAACAGGAGGTTTACAGTAAACGCAAAGGGAAAGACGTCGCAGACTCTGTTATGACATCATCATGATCATCATAACATGTCCCTAAAAAATAACCGGGAACTGGGAAAGTGGTGATACTGAAGACTGACACTGTGTGGGGGCTTCGAAGGGTAGTTTTTTTTTTTGCTTTAATTTCGTCCACTATTACGTTTCTTGCCGTTAAGGCCTGACTAAACGGGTCTGCTGAACATGTTAGTGTAACATCATCCAACATTGTTGAATCGAACATGTTGCAATCGTTTGGCCACCATGTTGTATGATCTTGGAAGTTGTTGAACGAAGTTTGATTTCCATCAAACATCGTCTTTAACATCATCCAACGTTTCTTCTGTTCTAAGGTGTGAACAACAGTATTGCATTCGTTCGGCCATCACATTCAACAGTGTTGCACGCGCGCGTGCGCTGCAGCTGTCGGTATCCATGGAGATGGTTTATTCGTTGCATCTGTTTCGCGCGTTGCCATCTCAGTTCAAGCTACGGAATGTTGAATGAGCAAAGTCTTGAATGTCTGAGCAACGAAAGCTCTCAGGGGCATTGCGCCAATGTATCTGCAGGATCGTTTGCAAATCAAGACCCCGGGACGCTGAATCTTCTAGAGGTTCCTCACACCTACATAGTGCAAGACCTTTTAAGACTGGGCATTTGCTTAATGGCAGAGACTTTGCGTTCATTTGTATGTTATTTCTCTCTACTACCAATTGTTATCCTAAAAAAATTCAAAGCACCTCTTAAAGTGAATGACCTTACGGGCCAAATACTCTTAGCTCCTTCAGCTATTGATTGTAATGTTAATTTGTTTGGTAACGGCTTGTGAAATGCAAATAATGAAGAAGCTTTCCCAGTAATCATGGGGACCTTATTGTTTAGTTTATGATTCACGAATCAACTTTAATTTGTTTTTCTCCGTTAAAAATGATGCTTGTAAGATAGTCGCCACACGGTTATCGTGCCTATATTGTAATCCCCTCACTCTCTCAGCGATTTACGGAATTTCTCATCACCAGTTTGTGACCTCCTCGCACGCACACGCGAGTCTCTTTCGCGCTCGTTGTCCCTGAGGAGGAACCCAGAGGACTCTCGGCACCCATCTCGCGCAGAGGGCTCTCTTCGGCTCTCAGTTTTACGTCAATTCCGAGAGTTCCGACACCCTGTAACAGCCTGAAGAGTTTACCGTGACAACAGGTGTAAAGGCATCCTCGGAGACCCAGGGCAGCTAGTCGGGACGATAGAATGTTCGTGGTGAAAGTTTACTACAAGAACAGGAAGAGCCCTTGGGCACTTACTCTTACCGAACCAGTTCCAGAAGCGTTCGAATTCCCTGCTTGTGATTGGCCACAAAAAAAAAAAAATTGTGGCCAATCAGCGAAGAGGAGCAGCCGGGTGACTCTGATCTTTTCTTACACGAAGTGTTCCTCATCGATCGTCATAGTTGTGTGGCCGGGGAACAGAACTTTTCACGCCGTAGAAAGTTTCAGAAGTCGTACTACGATCATGGAGATGTAAAAGGTAAGCTTGGCGTTGTGTACTAGACAAGTTAGTGAGCAAAGGTGCAGAAAGTGAAAGTCGTGCATCTCGTATCAGTGTTGCTTGAAACCGTGCTAAAGCTTGTAATTTTTCCGGCTTCGTTACGTTAACGTTTTGTTCTGAAACGTTCCTCTGGAAACTTTCCCCGTTGAACGCGCTACGTAGTTATGGCGATCGATGAGGAAAACTACTTCGTGTAAGAAAATATCAGAGTCACCAGGCTGCTCCTCTTCGCTGATTGGCCTCAAATAAAATTGTAGCCGATCAGAAGCAGGGAATTCGAACGCTTCTGGATCTGGTTCGGTAAGAGCCCAGGGGCTCTTCCCGTTCTTGTAGTAAACTTTCACCACGAACATTGTCGCCCCGACTACGGCTGCCCGTTCCCGTTCCCGTTCTTGTAGTAAACTTTCACCACGTACATTCTGTCGCCCCGACTACGGCTGCCCCTGGGACAAAGGAAATCAGGTTGTGGTTTTATGGGATCATGGGAAGAGGTTCATCAGTTGGTTTATTTCCCGTTTCTGACCTGACACGAACTGGACTTGTCTTATAAAATTGAATAATTTATATCATTACATAGACATGACGTACCTTATCTCTTTTGTTGCATGAGGAAAAAGAAATTCACGTAGATTGTGCAAACCGGGTGAAAAGCGCTTTCTAGTGTAGGTGATGCAATGTTTTTCATATGGTTCGCATGTGAAGAACCTTGTTGGCACTGGCTTATAGGTTTCAAGACAAGCAGGTTGTGGTAAGACCAGGGCGCTGTCCTGGATGTCTGCTCGAGTCATCCTCCGGTTTCATCACTTCGTTGGGTCATTTGGGATTCGGATGAATACAGATATTGAAGATTCGTGTTGCTTGATTACGGTTCCTTTTACCTTCTAGTCTGGAATCCAGACATGATCGCCCGGTGATAGATCGTCTCCTTCCACTACCCTTAGCCCACGATCATGCATCTGATGTAGAAGTCTCAAAATCTCTGACCTTAACTTTGGCGAAATGATAAACCGCCTTCCTCTCAGGAGTAGCCCATAAGAAGGGAGATATTACCTCTTTTTTTTCCATTATTTCTCTTTTGACCCATTGACCTTTTGCTCGTCAGGCCAGCCGTTCCGTACATGCTGCATCCGGCACCACTTTGAGAGTGTCGTCATTACCTGAATCAACTCCGAACGTACTATTACTCCAATCACTTGTGCGACTCCAATCACTTGTGCGATGCAGGCAAGACCACAAGGACTGCATTTTAATAGGACCCCATGGCTTAGTCGTATGTACTTTACGACTTTTTGACCTTGAGTGGATCTGGCCAACGAATGTCCTGTAAATAGGAGTTTACCAGGGACATGTTCGCTTGTTCATTCTGAAACGCTAATTACGCACTGGAAGCTTGTCTATTAGCTTGGTGGAAAATGAAACAAAAGCCAGTTTCACCTTTCAGGCTATCTGGCCATAACGATGCTCAGTATCGTTCATAGATCTGGTGGCATAGGCCACGCTTGCATCTTTTTAAATCTTCCTGTATTTTATTGAAGATGTAAAACTTTTTGTCAACGAAAAATAAAATGAATTGGTAGTGAAGCTGATTAATTATGATGATTAATTAAGCTCTTCTCTTGACTGAGGGAGAGAAGAGCTCTGGGGAACCCTGAAACAAAGTGTCGTCTTATTGGTTTTCGTGATGAACAATGAACAGCGTCTCGATCCGATTGGTGCATACATGTTAGCACGAGGAGTGAGCAGGCGCTGTAAGGTTCAAAAAGCTAATTTTTGGCTATAAGAACCCTACTGCGCGTGTTCTCCTACATAGAGTTTCCCAGAGCTTTGGGTCGATCCGAGGCTCTGGTGACGAGAATGACACTCACACTCGTTTTTGATATATTACTTCTCGTCTGGGAGTTGTCAGACAAAAGGGAGTCACTATTTCCTTGAAATGAATTGTATGCCCTCACCTTCTACTTTTCTCAGGCGCTGAAAGAGCAGTGGGTATTTTTTCAATGTCCTCCTTTGTACTCAATGGTTGAGTATTATTGCCTAAAGTTGGCCCAGAATAGACTGTAAGATCCGGGTCATGATCGTAGAACCAACGGTTGTCAGTTTGTCTGGCGAATATCTCTAGCTCCAACGCGTTCTCTGTTCGGGTGTTGGCAAGGTCCCATACGACTCTTTGAACACGGATTCTGGCATCACAGAGTTGCGCTCCTCAATATACCAGGTCAATTCTTGGTCATTTATCTTGAGCCTGATGTGCCACCATGAGTCAAACGGACGCGGACAATTTTGATGAGTGGTAGGTGGTTGTGCTTTGGATACTTTGCAAGAAGACTTTGGGTGTAGGTGGAGATAACCCAGCCGACAAATGTGGAGATATAATCGGCCTAAATTTCAGGGACTTGGTTGACCATGTGAACAGGTTTACTCCTGCATTTTATTGAGAAATTTCCAAATATATTGCATTTTTTGCAGTGCCTTTCTTTGGCTGGGCAGTTAATCCGCCCATGCAGGCGGGTGCTGGCGATTGCAGTATCCACAGTGCCCATTGCTAGGCTGAGAAAGTGTCCAGTTTGGGTCTGACATGGCCCCTCTCTTTATTTTGTTCTCATTTTGAGAGTCTGACTGTTGACTCACTAATGACGCTCTCGACCACAGTCGCTTTTGATTCTAGGAGCTTGCTCTACGTAGCTTCTTTCAAGGATAGGATCTTCACGGCATTTTCAAGTGAAAGGGATGCTTCCTGGTCATAACGTTTGGGCTTGAACCATCCTCCTTGCAATAAAATGTAAGTGTAATTAGATTGAAAATTGTCTCGCACTTCTCGCTAAAAAAGGCCGCTGCAAACGCGCATTCAACAGCTCTTTCTTGGAGGTGATAGTCAACGAACCAAGGCTTTGTATCGATGCTCGTCTCTCGAAGCATCAGTTGGGGATCCGTTTTATGAAAGCACTCACCAAACTTTGTTCTAATGGTGGCGTAGGCTGGAAGTTTCTCTTTTCCTGCAGTGTCATCACGTTCAGGCAAGAGAGCATGAGGGTAAGAGAGGTAATCCCTCATATTTGCCCTATTCCCATCGTAATCCCTCTTAAGTTATTTTTAGATCTCCTGCGAGATCCGGTATTCCCACGAGGGTTGTCTGATAGCCAACCATATGTCCCCATTTTCGCGAAAAACGCGAATCACTGCGTGGGAATTCGCTCAGCTGTCATCATTGGTAAAAATGGGGACATATGATTGGCTATCAGTTAACCCTCGTCGGGATACCGGATCTCGTAGGGGATCTAAAAATAACTTAAGAGGCATTACGATGGGAATAGGGCCAATATGAGGGATTACCTCTCTTACCTTCATACTCTCTTGGTTCACTAGTTGTTGTCCTTCAGTAGCATTTGGAGTAATGATTCAAAGTTCGAGTGAGGCCTAACACTACTGTGAAGTTTTTGTACCCAATTATTCCATAAGGGATCAACCCTAGTATTGGAGTTGGGCCCACACAAGGACAGAGAAAAACTCTGACCAGGGTGGGATTTGAACCCACGACCTTCGGATTAGATCACCGCTGCTCTACCGACTGAGCTACAAGGCCAGAACCGGAGCTGGCCTTGGGTATGTGAGATGTTATTCACAAGGACAAATTCGGCTCGGCCCAAGCCTAATTTTAGGTAATCGCTAGTTGTTGTCCTTCAGTAGCATTTGGAGTAATGATTCAAAGTTCGAGTGAGGCCTAACACTACTGTGAAGTTTTTGTACCCAAGTATTCCATCAGGGATCAACCCTAGTATTGGAATTGGGCCCACACAAAACTCTGACCAGGGTGGGATTTGGCCTTGTAGCTCAGTCGGTAGAGCAGCGGTGATCTAATCCGAAGGTCGTGGGTTCAAATCCCACCCTGGTCAGAGTTTTTCTCTGTCCTTGTGTGGGCCCAACTCCAATACTAGAGTTGATCCCTGATGGAAGAATTGGGTACAAAAACTTCACAGTAGTGTTAGGCCTCACTCGAACTTTGAATCATCTCTTGGTTCAGGTAAATATTGCCGGTAAAATCCCTTCTCAGGTTGAATCCGTTTTTACCTAGGTGATCCTGATTTTATACCTGGGTTGGATACACACTCAGATGAATTGAAGAAACTTTTTTTGGTTAGGATTAGTTTTGGTTATTATACGAGGATATCAATCATAGACTTTTTATATACAAAAGTGAATAATGAAAAGAACTGTGCTGGGTTGAGCATGTCCGTCTTTGTTGTGTAATGGTGAAGACGCACAGTCACAATGGATCAGGAGGGTCCGTGTTCGAGTATCGGTAAGTGTATAATACAGTTGCTAAGACTGAATGGATAAGTGTATGAATACAGAAACCGATAAGACCATACGAAACATCAAGAAGATGTGTTTAGATGCCAAAGACAGAGCTGGAAGGATAGTATAAGTGTTCTCAATCCTTTTTTGGAGGTTGATAGCTGCTCTAAAATGGTCGCCGATGTGGTTTAATAGCAAACCCACCTTTATTTCATCAGATGTATTGGAAGCTACTGTAGGTTAAGGTAAATTTCAATTTTTGTTTCCATTTTTCCCACGACGGAGCACGATTTCCTATCAAAATTTCCAGAGATTCCGTAGGTTTGAACCCAAGTGTGTAGTTCGTACCAGTAAATTTGTCGATTCGATCAGCTTTCTCCAACAATTTGATCGCTGCCGTTTTAGGACAGTAGAAAGTACAGCAGAAATAACATAACAGGCTCTTTTGCTTACACTTTTCCCGCCATTATAACCAAGACAGCGGACGCTGTAAGTACTTCATGTTACTACAAGGCTAGAACTGAGTTCGATATTGGCAAAGCACTTGTTCCAAGTCAACAATGAAAGCGAGGAAAAGTGGTCACATCGCGTGAATAACAGCAGCCATCTTGGAATTGTGGGTGCAGGCATCAACAAACTGTACACATCGTCTGTACTGGGACTGTAGCCCTCATAACAGGTGATTGTGTCTGATTAATTCCAGACCAACGATATTGCAAATAACACCGAACGTTTTCTCGCCACCAATGGTCAGGACCTCTGCTCGTAAGACGCCCTTGAAACCAATGTTGAAGTCTACCGTCCACATAAAGTCCTTGACAACCACTCCTCGTAAGTCAGCTACGTCCAGTTCAAGAAGACTAAATTTTGCACGCTAATTCAGAAGATTACACCTTTGAGAACGAGCATTATGTCTTCTGTGCCATCTTAACAAGAGCAGTAATCGGAATGGTTTTCCCTTGTATACAAGGAAAGCGACTTCTGCTTTTTATTCTGCTCTGTCATTAATGTGAATCGGAAATTTGCGAAGGATGTAGACCTCCTTGTAGAAACAAAAGAAGGAGAGAGGAAACCACAAGTATCTGTGTCATTCATGTTTACGCGAAAAAAAAAGCACTCAGCTGGAAATTTGGAGTTAAAAACCATACAAGTTAGAGAGCCTTGCGAGACATAATCTAAAACTTAGAATCCTAATCGCTCTTTAACTTAATTTAGAGTTCATATTCCAGTGAGCTTGCTTAATGTGTGCCTTGCCACATGTCCGATCCTTTGAGATTTGGTCCAGAGATTAGACTCCCATTAGACTCCCTACGGGTTAAAACGACATAAAGCAGTATCAGGAAATTAAGGAAAAAGTAAGCGGGTGGTGAGCGGGACACAGGTAGAAACCATCACTGTCTTCCATAAAAACCACAGGAAAATATGTTTTCCACTTACGCACTAATCTTATTCCAAAGTGGTTCGGCGCTCCTACTTAATATTACATTCATACAGGCATACATCAACTTTATTTTTTATTATCAAACACGAGAGGCGATCAAAGCGTCGTGTTGTTTTGTTTGTTTGTTGAAGCAGGTTGGTGTAATACTGGCAGCTATGCAGCTGATGTTGGCCCGCTGTAATATAAGTACAATGGCACTCTGTCTATGGCACTCGGCACTCGAACAGTGTGTGGGTTCTTTAATTAACGTCCCGCAGAATTATTTACGAGCAAGCGTACATGTGAGACGGGGCCTATGATTGAAGCACTTTCTTCCCTTCAGTTATTTAGAAATCCTGAGTCAGTATTGGTTTGGTATCTAACTAATAAAAATACAAAAATAACTAAATAGGCTGCAAAATGCTAAGCTAGCTAAAATTCTAAGAGTTAATCACAATCCAGACTACTGAGATACTAATTGTCTACGTATAGTGACCGCAGTTTATACATGCAGCTCCAAAACTTTGGAACTTTCTTCGGGACTGCATAAAGGCAGCAGAAAGAGTAACGTTATTTAAAACTAGACTCAGAGCATTTTTTTTAAAATGACACCTTTTATAGTTGGTTTAACTTTTAATACCCATCTGGCCCCAGTTGTAAAAAACGATGGATAGCGATATCCGCCGGATAAATCACTCTCCACTGGATAATTCAATCGGTTTTGCTAGTGTTTATCGGCTGGATATTGATTTATCCGGTGGATAGCGCTATCCATCGTTTGAACAACTGGGGCCTGGTGTGAAGTGTATGAACGCATAGAGATTTTTTATATGCGTAAGAAGCTCGCTCTTATTAAACATTCTAGAACATTGTTATTAAACATTGCTCATTTATTCTTTTGTTTTTATTGAAGAGGAAAAAATGTGCCGCATGCTTAACCTCAAAATTATCATGAATATTTTACCTAGAACGAGGCAACAAGATTATTAATCAAAATAGTAACTATTTTGGAATAAGGCGTAATCACTCAGAATCGAGCAAGGAGGCAATAATGGAACTATCAGCTCCTTTTCTTGCCGCTTACTGGCCGTACATAGCTTCGATATTTGTAGGATTTGGTATCACACAGTTCATTACGCGAATCATTCAGCCAAAGAAACACAGCTACACTGTTGACGTCGATCCCTTACAAGACAATGACTTGGCTACCATTCCCCACGACGACCCTGCAAACTTTAACACCGAAGGAGAAAGCAAAGCAGACCACATACCTTATCCATGGTTTGACGATCGCTTGCCTGAGGACGAAATGAAGAAAAAATCGGCGGAATTTTTTGACAAGATGAACAGGCGACGGACAGTTCGGAAGATTAGTGAGGAAGATGTCCCCTTGGAGGTTGTAGAAAATATCATCAAAACGGCAGGTAAAAGAAAACATCCCGTAATGGCAAAGATAAAAATTTTTACTCTGGAAAGAAACATTTTAAATCGCTTCAAGGAACCCATTGGGATCCTTCTCATTAGCGTATTATACTCTTAAAGGCCAATAGTTGCATAACCAAAACAAGATTTTCACTCTTGCGAGTGAATGCGCCTTCCGAGTAAGTAAATCAGCGCGGATAATTGTCGGCCCTCTAAAAAAACCGTTTTAGACCGGTCAGTGTAAAACGCAGACTGCAGACCGGGGGTAAAATGCAGACTGAGGTTATAGTTTAACTGTTGAAAAAGCCCAAACCCATTAGAAATGCTAGCAGTTAAGCCTAAATATTGGGGTTTGGTCTTTTTCAACAGTTACGTTATAACCTCAATCTGCATCTTACCCCTGGTCTGTAGTCTGCAGTCTGCGTTTTACACTGACCGGTTTTAGACTGACTTTCTTGTTGGAATCTTAAGAACCCAAGACGCCTTCAGAAAGATCTGGGGAAGACATATGTGAAACACGTTTTTCGATTGCTAGTTGTTATGATAACTTCCATCAGGCATGCAGTGTACGTGACACCAAACTGAGAAACTTATGCTTATACCCTGAGGGCAACATGACCACAAAGCTTTATAATAATGATCTTTCTATTTCAGTGCCAGGTGTATTTAGCATTGTTGAGGCACTAATTGGGGACACTGTCAGTGTGTAGAAATCAAATCAAATTCAAACCAAAAAAAAATCAAAATCGTAGGTTGGTTTTTGAGAAGATGGGAAAACCGGAGTATCCGGAGAAAAACTTCTCAGTGCACAGTAGCGTATTTTGGGCGCGCGGGTGCACATTTTCGTGTTAGAGATGTTTAGCATAAGGGCACGATGTATGTAAATGATCTGTTATTAGTGGACTTAGTGGAAATACCCAGGGGATCTACATCTACATGTTCCAGCACTCGGCAAAGTCCACATTTGTGGGAGGCGAGTGCTCTTACTACTGCACAATCCCTGCTCCTGCCATTATCCGGATTACGCTACTTTTTTTTGCATTGTGTTGCCTTGGAAATTGCCATCGGGTTGAGACACCTTCCAACATGAATAGTTGTAGTCGTAGTATTATTGAGTCAGACCTTTGAATATTGTTGGTCCTTAGCAGTAATGATAAATGGCAGCAAAGAAATTCCTACGTCGCTAGTTTATTAAATTGACTGTACGTGTTCGTTTAAAACGCATGTGTTCTGGTTCGATTCAGGGTCCATTCTGGTTTAAATTAATAAAAAAACTCACTGTTTACAGACAATGGTTGCTGGCTTTAGAGAGTTAACACTAGTGTTAATTCAAGGTTGAACTTCTATTGTTCAGTGTTTCCCTAGGAATTCTGAAGACCATTGAGTTGACACTAGAGTAGTGCGAACACTGGTGTTACACTGTGTTTCCCTCAAGTGTGACCGCAAATAATAACCTCAAATTTTATTGACCGAATGCAAAAATGGCCGCCAACAAATAATTCTTTTGTCTTTGTATTAATTAGCCTAACTTGCCCCGTTTTACAGCCCAAATTCTTTCACGTGATAACCAAATTTGCCAAAAAAATTTGCCAACCACGGAACAAAAGAAGTCTTTGTTTCAAAAGGCAATAAGTCTCCAGTTGGCAATCAATAACAGCTATTAATTGGGGTGTTAAGGAGCGTTTACCATTTGAATGGAATTTTCGGCAATTACGGAGAGAATTCAAATGAAACGGTTCACCCCGGTGGAATGTTTTCGGAAAAAAGGTAATACCTTTCGAGGTATTCCCTTTTTCTCGCTTTGACCGGAATGCCCAGAAATTTCTGTACCATTTGTCCACAATTACAAGTGCCAGAGGAAATAGACCGTTTCATTTGTTTTTCAACCGGAACAATCCGTTTTTCTGGCAAATGATACGGCACATTCCCATTTTCTTTTTCTAAGTACAGAACGAGCAGTACCATTTGTCGAAACATTCTCACCAAAAATTTCATCAAATGGTAAGCGCTCAGGGATAAACATTGCAGGTTTTTTTTACCGCAGAAGGAGCAAGACAATAGGAGGTTTTCACGTGACGTCATCTCCGCCATGTCGGTAGACGAAAACAAAAGAACTCTCATTATCTTCTTTTGTTCGTACACCAGAAGTCGTATGCATTTCTCTATTGTTATTGGTGTCCCTAGAGGTTGGTTGAAAACGTCCTATAGGAAATGAAAGTAAATTTGAGCATGCACTGTGAACGCGTGTTGCACATTTCTACCCACGCAAACTAATGATGCATGTCTGTGCACAGTGAAGAAAAAGGGCTTGTTTGGAAAGCATTTCCTGGGTAAAGCAGAGGGACGAATTGTGCGAGATCAGAATTCTCTTTCTTTTTCCGTTTGAACACCTGAAAAGAGGGCTACTCAGATTCAAATGAGAGGACAGTTTATTTTTATTATCATTATTATTTTAAAGGTACATCACCAAGCGGTGCACACACTGAACCATGGGTATTCGTGGTTGTCAGAGACCAATCCGTAAAGAAGGAAATCCGCACAATAGTGGAAGAAGAGGAATATCTGAATTATGCCAAACGAATGGGAGCAAAATGGGTCAAAGATATAGAATTTACCCAGACAACGTGGGCAAAGCCGTATCTATACAGTGCACCTTATCTGATTCTTGTGTTCAAGCAAGTTTATGGACTACGGGAAGACGGAAGCAAGAAAACTCATTATTACAATGAAATGAGTGTCTGCATTTCAGTTGGACTTCTTTTGGCAGCCATCCAGGTATTAAAAATGTGTTATACGGTCTGTAATGATTGGCCAATTTCGCAGGCCATATTCTAAAGTACCCACTGCTGAGCATAATGAGACATTTGACTCCATTCAATTCCGTTTCCAGCACCAAGCGGTGCATACACTGAACCATGAGTATTTGTGGTTGTCACAGACCAATCCGTAAAGAAGGAAACCCGCACAATAGTGGAAGAAGAGGAACATTTGTTAAACGTTTGTTAAACACTATTTTGAAATCGTCTTTATAGTCCATGCAAGAAGTGACTACACTTTGCTTTTCCTGTTGCAATGAATAACCATTCTGTGAATGTCATGTTTTATAATAACCAAGTTGAGTGCAATTTGGCCAGAAATCATACGTGGGATTTCAAAATCGAACGAGCGCGCAGTACGAGTTCGATTTGAAATCACAAGTATGATTTCAGACCAAAATTGCCCGACATGAAGTTCGATTACCACTTTATTACATCCATCTAGCAATTTGTAAATGGTTTGACTTTTAAGTCTTCTCGGATAAAGACTGTAAATTGTAGGCCCCATCTCACATACTTCTGTGGGACGATACATATTGGTTACTGACCAAGCGTGAGGTCAAGATGGCTGGATATTGGCCAAATTCTTTTTTTGCTTGTTTATGGACCGAGACGAAGTCGATTGTAATGTCATTGTTGGGTAATGTGATTGTTCTAAATGGACTACTGTTCCATGAGATTTGAAGACACACAAAATGACGACGGTAGTCAAATTTAAGGAGTCCAAGTGCTGAAACTGGTAAACCCTTCAAGATTTCAGAACTAAGAGCAAAAATTCTATCTAATTCCAGAATGCCGGGTTGGTAACAGTGACCTCCACACCCATGAATGCCGGACCCCGTTTGCGAGATTTATTGCGGAGAAAAGTCAACGAGAAGCTGATTTAACTGCTACCTCTTGGTTACCCCGCAGATGACGCAACCGTGCCACACATCAAGAGAAAATCACTTACTGATATTATGGTTTTAAAATGAATTGTACGTAAGCTATGATTGCTTTATTTCCGTGAAGTATAACTTTCCTAGGCCATTGTCAAACACCGAAAACCATAAACACACAAAAACACTTTAGTACTGACAAAAATAGATTGTGTAGTATCCGTTGAAGTTTGCTGTTAAGTTTTGTCTGCCTAATTGTTTTTTTCCCTGCAACTTTTTCTTGTTATTATCTTTTCAAGATTGTGAATTCCCTTCTTTAACGCTGTACAATCACTGGTTCATCTATTTACTAGACACGTCTGTGAAAAGTCCATTTAGAGAGCTTGGCCCGGACATGATGTAAGAATGGTAACACAAACACAAACAGTGTTCATAAAAAGGAAACCTTTTATTTTGAGAAGGGTTTCCTTGACAAATTTAAAAAGAAATGTTCTCGCAATTGGTACGTTAGCTTTTCGTCCTCTCTGACAGTAATTCAGTTTCGTTAGATGTAAAGAGAAGCAGTTTAGATGTAATGACGAATGGTGTTTTTTATGTAGTAGATAAAATATGAGCGGGAGATATGGGCGAATCCTGCTTGTGAAATGAATACATTAAATTGAATGCAAAGTATTGTTATTTTAATCAGTAGAGAGCTGTATCAAAAGTTAATGAATACTAATTATCTGAGCAGGAGTTTGTATCAAAAGTTAATTCTACTGTTTATAAATTCAGTTGATTTGTATTGGGGTTTACAGTTGTGTACATGTGATCTGAACACTGTGCTGGGAATGGTTTGCACCCTCATGAATTATTAATGAATTTTACAAGTACTATAAACTTTGCAATTAAGAAACGTAGTATCCCGCAAAAGTGGGAATGAGACGAAAAAAAAGAAGTAATCCTCACACTTATCTGGACAATGTTAAGCAATTGCCTCTAATAGACACCTTAAAAATTCGGGGGGCTCCAACAGGATTCGAACCAATGACCTCTGCGATACCGGTGCAATGCTCTACCAGCTGAGATGTGAAGCAAAACAATTGAGAGCGAGTCAATTTGTCATGTTGAATGACGTTTTATATGTACTATATACACTATGGAGCGTTTTCATTCACGTGACTAGAAGCCATATTGGATTACTGAAACAAAAGAAAGCATTTGCATAAAAATAGAGTTCAATTCTCGGAGGATTAGTTTGGTACACCATCATGGCCGCCATTCCTTTGTTTTGGAACACCAACATGGCCGCCGTGACGTCGCGTGAAAACACTCTATACTTAACGGTTGAGGGCGAGGATCACTTTTTTTCCTTCGTCCATAACCCGAAGTTCAAATGCATACATTTATTTCACTCATCAAGCTCTTCACGGGAACACATAAACCCAACAAATTGACCTGCTCCCAGCTGTGTGACTTCGTAGCTCAGTCGGTAGAGCATTGTCGCACCGGCATCGCAGAGGTCATGGGTTCATATCTCGTTGGAGCTGCCTGAATTTTTCAGGTGTCAATGAGACACTTGTTTTTATTGTCCAGTTAAGTGAGAGGATCACTTTCTTCATTCGTCAAAAACCCGCATTTCCATTGCGTGCATTAATAAGTAAGGGTGGAATGTTCTCAGCTTGTCAGCAATGTAATATAGTAATTGTGAAGTATTAATAGTAGTTGAAGTAGTCGTAGTGGCACTGGTAGCGGATAGTAGTGGTGGTAGTTGAGTGGAAGTGCTAGCCAGCAGTAGTTATAGTAACGGCATAAAGAAGAGGGTGAACAAACCATAACACCAAACTTGGTGTAGCCATCACGTCACGCATGTGCGCAACCTTTTTACTATTTAACATGGACAGCTGTTTCGGCCTTGTTAGGCCTCGTTAGCATGTCATTGCCAACTTACTAGGCGGGTGTTTTTAGCCAACCTTATTAGCGGCATCTCCACAGAACAAGTTGGGAGCAGCACAGCCGTTCTCCCGCAGCAAGCGGGCGGTTGCCTCCGCTTCTCGGCAAAATCCCGAGGAGGCATCATTGTAGTGCGCGCGTAAAGTGGTATCATATTACGCATATAGTTTGTGTACACCAGACAAAATCACGAAATCAATGGGGAACGATGACGCTTTTACACCAAATGCCCGCAAGTAAGTTTCGGGTACTGATGACGTTGAGCAGAAAACGGCCGATAGCGGTAATGGGAACGTCACCAACAAGGGGGAAAATTGCCATCTGTCACGCAGCCGTCACACGTTCCCTGCCAGCAGAAGAAAAGAGACCTCTGCCATGGGTAGAAACTCACTTTGATCCAACCACCGTCCAAAATCTTGGACGGCACTCTTCAAACCACATGCTCCATGACATGTTTGCCGACTGTAACTTGAGCCCGCTGTGTCCAGCGCATTCCTTTTCAGTAATTCCGCTGTTGGTAAGTGAGCTCACACAACATGAAGTATCATATGAGGATTGGGTTGCCAAGTAACCGCCACGCATGCTCAACACAGTGAATGCGACCCATGACAGACGTCTCTTTTCCCGTACTTCTCATCCCAGCGAATGCGAACAAAAAGAGACCTCTGTTAGCAGGGAACGTCACATGTTACATGTTGTACAATCGAGCGTTGGATCCGCCTTTGTCTCGTCTGTTTAAGGGGTCGTAAGGTAACTAAATTATCTCCTCACGACAAGGGAAATCCTTTGGTTTGCTTAAGGGTCTCGAACGGACGACTTCATTTGGAAAGCAATTTGTTAATTGACAAACATTGTGCATGCAAGCACGCACGAAGTTCTTCGGGAAACGATAATTTTTTTTTGTCAGACTCAAATCACTGTTGTGTGATTGAAAGACTCAGTCCACAGCCATCGAGTATTGATGGAAAAGAAAAGGTAAAACTTAGTGATTCTTTTAAAGTATTTACACGGCAAACGATTGGCGTCGTTCCAAAAGATAACATATAAGACACGACAGTATAAATTCCAGCGCCTGTCCTGAAGTGTTTGTTGTTTAGAAAGAACCAAGCTTGAATACGAATGTGGATTGAAGAAAAAAGCCGCAAGTTATTATCATATTTTTGCTAGATTTTGGAGACTGAGTTTTAGTTCTTTGAAAGCGTTAGTAAAGCTTGGAATAAAGTATCAACCTCGTTCCGAGGGTGTCCCTTCTTCCCTTCCTCTCTCCTCTCTCCCGCTTCAAGGAAGAAGAGAGACCCTGGTAATGAGGCTGATAAATTATCACAACACAGGAAACTCATAAACATCATGCAAAATCATGTCATGTGTAGCTGTATAAGGGAGTGAAAATTTTCCGAATTCTAATTTTGTTACCAAAGAGCTTTCTACACAATTGTTTCACTCCATGTACTTATTAATGATACTAACACCGTTTCACAAGGTCAGATTTTAAGGACGGTGCCTATATACTAATTCAAAGGCATTTTTACGCGGTTTGCTGAATATGCGGGAAAGGCAGATCTTAACAAGTGTTATTGAAATCCAAAAAGAGAATTGGGAGTAGCCACGCATTTTTCGAAGATAATTATCGCGTTCTTTCCCAAATTGAAGCCTAATTA
This sequence comes from Montipora foliosa, assembly GCF_036669935.1. NCBI lineage: Eukaryota > Metazoa > Cnidaria > Anthozoa > Scleractinia > Acroporidae > Montipora > Montipora foliosa. The sequence continues at coordinate 14,074,595 of NC_090871.1, forward strand.
TCTCTAAAAAATGCATGGTTATCACCAATTTTCATTTTGGATACCAAGAGCATTTGCTAAGTTTTGCTTTCTCCGCATAGTTTCGAACCGTGCAAAAATATTCCTGCATTAATAAGCACCACCCATAGGAAATCCGAGTATCTCGAGATGCGTAGGGGGTATGTGCAATAACAATAGTAGGCACCGTCCTTAACAGTTCCTGTTTCTAACTAACCATTCAGTCATCATCATGATTTAATCCTATATCTGCGATTATCTAATCCAGATCAAGGACATCTAAATGACGTTAATTAAACCTTGCAACATCAGTGGTTATTCATCACTTTATTCAAGACTAACAAACTTCATCCCTTGCAGCTGTAGTGTCAACTCTGACTAAGTTGGATATAAACTAACATAATATCAAGTTTCTCCAGGAGTCCATGGACTCTTAGTTTCTCAGGTGTTATGCAAAAACCTCTTTACTTCAGACAATATGAAACAGAGAAAATACTGGCACGAAAATCAAAAAAGGGCAATGCTGTCTCTTTGCCTGTTTCTAAATTACTTCATTGTCTTATTAAAAGCTAGGCTTGTGGAAATTAGTGTTCGTTAGTATAGAAATAAGTATTCCATTTGAACTGGCTTTCAACGGATGCTGACGTTCTTCAAGTATCAGTCTTGGGACTAATAAAATTCAAAGTAAATTCCCTATCAAAAGAGAAAGTGCACTTAACTGCTGAGCTACAATCTTAGCCAAAACATACGGGTCACTCTGTCATCATTCAAAGAAAATCCTCCACACCCTTTCCCCTTCCTCGAACCGAGGACAGATACTAAAAAAAAAGGCAAAAAAAAAGATCGTTTTTGCCAGGTGGGAAGGTTGTGAGAACTTTGTAAGGTTGTAGTTGAGAGTGGAATTAGCTTCGTCTAATTCCAACCCAACCGCTAACGAAGGGATGTGTCCGGCGAGAAACGTTTTGGTTACGATTGTAGCTCAAAGGAACTCCACTTAACACGTACTATTGAGAGTAATGTTTCAACTAAAACAACACGGTTTAATACCGCCTACTAACAGCAAGCTACAAGCTCTATTTAGAGCTAAAACAAGACAAATCCAGATTCTTGCGTAGCGGGTACATCGGGTTTGAACCCTGGGTAGCAAATTTATCTCAATGTCTTAGACACAAACCACATTTGCATCTTCATCATGGGCACAGTTGTGAATTCCCCAACCATTGTGCGTACATTGAAACAATGAAAACTCTTCTCCATAACAATAGACATCATCCATCCAGATATTACCGGTCCCTTGGCCGTATCTTGCATCGTGAGGAGCAGCGGATGCACGAGAAAATCCCAACTCGCGACAAACCACGTTGGCATCATTGAGATCCCAGTCATCATCACAAACTGATCCCCAGCTTCCATTATAGAAAAGTTCAACACGGCCATATGAAGCTCCACCATTTGCTAAGCGGATTGATTCTTATTGGAAAGGAAGCAATGAACAATAAAACATGGACAGTTTTAGGTCATAAACATTGCTGTGTTGTTATGTTTAAGTTATACTTTGGAGCGACGTTTTCGTTGACTTTGTCGCTGTCGTTGCATACATTCTCTATATAGTGTGCATCAAACTACGTTAGCTGAGGGATCAAGGGGGGTGGGGGAGTAGCACACTTCGAATCAACCGCTGACCAAGACACCATTGCCTAACCAGTCGTGGAAGCGCGCGGTGATCCTTATTTTGCAAATGTCTCGTAGTATATGTGACCTTCTGACAGCCCAATAATATGTCGGCTTCCCAGCTCGAGAAATCGTAAATATGACACTGAAATTTGCAATTTATAGCTAGCTTACAAACTGATTTCTTACTTTGCAATAAATTTAAAAATGAATTTAAGGAAAAGACTCAGAAGAATGAGAGACTGAAACTCCTGTCATTTTTGTTTCCGAGATCCCCTTGATTAACGAGGCAACCTCAAAAAAACTCCCCAACTTGTAAATGTAGTTGCACAGAGAAATTCAACAAAATCACATACATACATACACACTTTACTTGGTCGCGCAGGTTAAAAGACTGGCAGCCATTGGCTGATGTGGACCTGAAAAATTGAGGCCTTATAAAGGAAGGTTCCTTTGTTGGTTTTTACTTACTTGCTTCTGAGCACACGACTGACGCATCTTCACCGTGGCCACAGTTGTGACTACCCCACCCACGGTTCCCGCAATCTGTTAAAGAGCGCTCGGATCCCGCACAATTTACATCGTCTAGCCATATGGAACCACTACCTTGCCCGAAATGAGCGCTTTGTGGAGCAGAGATAGCAGAGAGGAATCCAAGTTCTCGACAAACAACATTAGCATCGTTTATATCCCAGCCATCATCACAAACTGTTCCCCAGGCTCCATTGTAATGTATTTCCACTCGTCCTTCTCTCCTCCTAGTTCCTCCTACTAGTCTCAGTGGGTCTTAAAAACACAACAGCAGAATTAATAAAGTGAAAATTGGTAGTCATGACTTAGATAATGCTTTAGAGATTGCGGAGTACTTTAATTCTTATTTTTCCACGATTGCTTTTCTTTATCATATACACCAACTGAACTATCCAAACTAGCCTAACTCGTAAGGACCCTTATCAGCATAGTATTCTCTATTCCGGTAACAACCAGTACAGAGGTTATTAGCATTCCCAGAACACTGAGAAGATCGATCAGCCCTAACAAAGCCTCGGGTATTGATAGGATCAGTGCTCGTTTTGCGCCGCTTCTGCAATCGCGCCCATCGTAGCTAGACTGATTAACTTTTCAAAGGAAGGGTTACGTTTTTGCCAACGTTGGCCGCGTAGCACTTAAATTTCAGCAGACTTAACTATTAGAGGGTAATGTGAAGTACTAGTTTTCTTCCCAAATGAACCATGTGAGCGTTAGCCCTACTATTGGAAATGGGCCCACACAAGTCAGAGTTTTTCTCTGTCCTTGGGTGAGCCCATTACCATTAGTAGGGCTAACGATCACATGGTTCATATGGGAAGAAAACTAGCACTTCACATTACCCTCTGATAGTTAAGTCTGATTAACTTTTCGTTCACTACGGGAAAGGTTCCTCAGAACTGGAAAACAGCAAGGGAAACATCTTTATTTAGTCCTTCTTGGGACAACACTAACCCGGACGATTGTACTTTACTTAATTTTGGTATTGTATTGTATTGTGTCTTCACCACTACACTACACCGGCGAACATGCTTAACCCAACACAGTTCTTTTCATCATTTACTTTTGTATAATAAATCAATGGATATCCAATGCAAACTAATCCTAACCGGACCCTACTTTGTCTCTAAGCTTAATTTAGGCTCCAAAAAAAGTTTCTTCAATTTATCTAAATGCGTATTTAACCTAGGTAAAATGAGGATCACCAAATTAACCTAGGTTAAAACGGATTCAGCGTGAGAAAAGATTATACCGGCGACATAGCCTTGTACCAGATGTTAACGGTTGTCGTCGGATTTCCTTTTGTGCTTTGGTGCCAGAAAGAAAAAAGGGCTCTTCGGGGTTTCTTCATGTCCTCTGTCCTGTGGTTTGCAAATTCATGGAATTATTTTATTGGACATCTTTAATCGAAATTTCCGAACTTGTCTCATACTCTTCGCCTTTTTATATTTGGAAAACATTGAAGAATGTTGCCATTAGTTTTTCAAGTTCACACCCGAATACCGTCACAAATACCGTCGCTGAAGTGCTTTCAATGTTGACCGTCGTTTTTTGGGTGCATTGATTGACCTTTGTGAAGAAATAAAATCTTTTTGCTCTTGGCTATTACCACTGACTTCGCGTTCAGTTTCATTGTCAAGGCTGTTGCTACCACGTTTGTGTAAATTCTCTCCTGAAGCTGAGGATTTCGACATTTTAGATGCTTCTCCACTTTTCGAGTCCTTGTAAAATGTTACTATTTCAATATCGAAACATCAGGGTATTTCTGTGTTAGCTATCCACTCAAGAATTTTGCACTGATTTTTGAGAGAAAAGTAGTTCGTACTGTCCGCCGTCTTTATTTGAAATAGGAAAATATTGTAAGTTCCGAATCACGAAGGATCATTGGGAACAAGAGATTAAGCATCACGTTTACGGCAAACGGCAAACGTTGGACTGAAATTCGCGTTTTGCCAAAAATGGAAGAAACTTTGATTTGATTTGATTAGAGTTAATTCCGTTAGTGTGCGGCCCAATTAGTGCTCTTGTGCTAAATCCATTGACACTTAAAATAAAGTTGTTGTTGTTATTATTATCATCATTATTATTATTATTATTATTATTATTATTTATTATTATTATTATTATTATTATCATCATCATCATTATTATTACTTCTTGTGCGTTAGCTGCAGGTTTCACGTAACTTTTCAAAAGAGAGAGACGAGTTAGAATAACGTAATTTTAATGCTTTCATGACAAGCACCAGCGCCACCACCCTTTCGCCTTTGCCGTTTCATGTAAACGCCATGCTTAATCTCCCTTTACCCGGTCCGACACCCGGTTCAACTTCCGTTGAAGTTTGCTGTTAAGTTTTGTCTACCTAACTCTTTTTTCCCGGCATCTTTTTCTTGTTATTATCTTTTCAAGATTGTGAATTCCCTTAACGCTGTACAATCAATGGTTTATCTATTTACAAGACATGTGAATGTGAAAAGTCCACTGCGAGAGCTTGGCCCGGACATGATGTAAGAATGGTAACACAAACACAAACAGTGTGTATAAAACAAACGAACAAACTGGAGGTTGACTAGCAATAGAGTTATTTTCATAGAGTTATGACATTAGAGTTAAAGTTAAGTTTCCAAAATCCTGAATCCAAGATTTTGTAAGGTCTCAATCCTGAATTCAGAAATACACAAAGTATCCTAAGCATGCATAAAAGCTAACCTTAGGCCTAAGGTTAGCTTTTATGAATGTTGGCTGAGGATTATGGAAACTTAATTCTAACTCTAGGACATAAGTCTATGAAAATAACTCTAAGAATAGCTGCCCCCAACAAACAGTGTTCATAAAAAGGAAACTTTTCTTTTGAGAAGGGTTTCCTTGACAAATTTAAAAAGAAATGTTCTCGCAATTGGTTGGCTTTTCGTCCTCTCTGATTAGATGTAATGACGAATGGTGTTTTGTATGTACTATATACTTTGCAATTAATAAACGTAGTATCCCGCAAAAATGGGGATGAGACGAAGAAAAGAAGTAATCCTCACACCTATCTGGACAATGTTAAACAATTGCCTCTAATAGACATCTTAAAAATTCAGATGGCTCCAACAGGATTCGAACCAATGACCTCTGCGATACCGGTGCAATGCTCTACCAGCTGAGATGTGAAGCAAAACAATTGGGAGCGAGTCAATTTGTCATGATGAATGACGTTTTATATGTACTATTTACACTACGGAGCGTTTTCATTCACGTGACCAGCAGCCATATTGGATTACTGAAACAAAAGAAAGTATTTGCATAAAAATGGAGTTCAATTCTCGTGGGGTTAGTTTGGTACACCATCATGGCCGCCATTTCTTTGTTTTGGAACACCAACATGGCCGCCGTGACGTCACGTGAAAACACTCTATACTTAACGGTTGAGGGCAAGGATCACCTTTTTTCCTTCGTCCATAACCCGCACTTCAAATGCATAAATTTATTTCACTCATCAAGCTCTTCACGGGAACACATGAAGCCAACAAATTGACCTGCTCCCAATTGTGTAGTAAAGTAGTAACAGTAGTTGAAATAGTCGTAGTGGCACTGGTAGCGGACAGTAGTGGTGGTAGTTGAATAGAAGTAGTAGCAATAGTAACGGCATAAAAAGAGGGTTAATATACCATAACACCAAACTTGGTGTAAGCAACCTTTTAACCATTTAGCATGGACATCTGTTTTGGCCTTGTTAGGCCTCGTTAGCAAGACATAGACGATTTACCAGGCGGGTGTTTTTTGGCACCCCTATTAGTGGCATCTCCACATAGCAAGTTGGGAGCAGCACAGCCCTTCTCCCACAGCAAGCGCGTGGTTGCCTCCGGCAAAATCCGGAAGAGGCATCATTGTAGTCCGAGCGTAAAGTGGTATCATATTACGTATATAGTTTTTGTATACCAGACAAAATCTCGATTTACCTGAAAAAAGCGCGCACGAAATAAATGGGTAACGATGACGTTTTTACACCAAAGGCCCGCAAGTAAGTCTCGGGTACTGATGACGTTGAGCATAAAACGGCCGAGAGCGGTAATAGGAACGTAACGTCACAAACAGGGGGGGGGGGGGGGGAATTGCCATTTGTCACGTAGCGTCACACGTTGCCTGCCAGCAGAGGTCTCTTCCCTTTAGTGTTCGCTGGGCTGAAGACTTCGAGACACCTCTGCCATGGGTCGAAACTCACTAGTTTTTGGTAGATGTGGTTTTTGGAGTTCTTTGGGAAAAGACGGGAGGGCGGAGGGAAGGGAAAGGAGGGACAGTGGTGAGAACTTTGTGCGGTTGTAGCAGAAACCCATAAGGGTTGAAACGTGTAACGCGCGTTCAGAGCTTCCGAATATTCAGTGCGAACTGATTGGTTGAACGTTTCAGTGCTAAGTACCATATTTGGAAACCCCTCGCTCTTGTTGTTCCAAATATGGTACTTAGCAAATTGGAATATTCAGAAGCTTGTTTCCCAGTACACAAGGGGCCGTTACACGATTCAACCCTTACGGGTTTCTGGTTGTAGTTGAAAGTGGAATTAGACGTAACTTGGAAGTAATCTATCTGTCACAAAGAGGTGTGTCCGGCCAGAAACGTTTTGGAACTCCTCTTAACACGTACTATCGAGAGTAATGTTTTAACTAAAACAGCATGGTTTAATACCTTAACTAACAGCATGCTACTAGCTATATTTAGAGGTAAAAAAAGACAAATCCAGATTCCTGTGTAGCGGATTTAGTGAGTTTGACGCCTGGCCGGCAAATGTATCTCAATGTCTTAGACACAAACCACACTAGCACTTGCATCTTCAACATGGATACAGTCGTGAATTCCCCAACCGTTGTGCGTACATTGAAACAATGAAAACTCTTCTCCATCACGATAGACATTATCCATCCAGATATTACCGGTCCCTTGGCCGTACCTTGCATAGTAAGGAACAGCGGATACACGAGAGAATCCCAACTCGCGACAAACCACGTTGGCATCATTGAGATCCCAATCATCATCACAAACTGATCCCCAGCTTCCATTATAGAAAAGTTCAACACGGCCATATGAAGCTCCACCATTTGCTAAGCGGATTGATTCTGATTGGAAACGAAGCAATGAGCCGACACTCTCAGTCACAAATGTTGTAACACAGACGGTCCATTACCCCTTCTCCCCCTTCAATGTTGATTGATGTTTACCAACTGGTAAACGCAACATTGATGGGAGGGAGGGAGGGAGGGAGGGGAGGGGTACGTTATCAATAGGTTTGATGCGATTTAAGTGCTGTTCTAGCGAACTGTTACAACTATCTATGACCGAAGTTTTAGCAATCGAACTTAAGCAACAGAACCGTCGGAACGAAAGTAGAAGTGAATCGCTGTTAATGGTTTGTACTTACATGATGCTGAGCACACGACTGACGCATCAAAAAGGTACATTTGTTGGGTTTTTACTTACTTGCTTCTGGGCACACGACTGACGCATCTTCATGGTGACCACAGTTGTGGCTACTCCATCCATTGTTCCCACAATCTGTTAAAGAGCGCTCGGATCCGGTACAGTTTACATTGTCTAGCCATATCGAACCGCTACCTCGCCCAAAATGAGCTGAGTTTAGAGCGGAGATGGCAGAGACGAATCCAAGTTTGCGACAAACAACCTTAGCATCTCTGATATCCCAGTCATCATCACAAACTGTTCCCCAGGCTCCATTGTGATATATTTCCACTCGCCCTTCACCTCTTCTAGTTCCTCCAACCAGTCTTAGCGCTCCGTCTGTGAGTAAAACAATAACAGACTAAAAGTGTAAATTTCATTGCATTTAGAAGCATCAGAGTACAACAAAACTTTTAAACAAATGAGCGACTTAGTAGCTTATGAACTTACTTGATTCTGTATTTGGTACTGTCGCTGAAAAATCAAAAGAACACAATTTCTTAGGGTTTCCGTGTATCAACTTCTCCGTAGGTGGTTTGAAAACTTAACACCTTAATATCTCAACGTACGTTTTACATTTGAAAGCACTTCCTTACTAGACTAGTCTCAAGTTTACAACTGCGAGTAAAACAGTTGGAAACCACATCTTATTTTCACTTTAATTAGAAGCAGAGTTAGTGAAAATTGCGCAAATAGAAGGGAAAGACTGTCTGGTGACCACAGGGATGATTACGCAATCCCCGATGCCTGCAACGTCTAATAGAAGGACCCTTGAACTGAACATTCCTTTGCAAAACGGGGCCACTACCTAGACCAAAACTAGCACTGATTGGAACAGAGTAAGTGAAAAGAAATCCAAGCTTCCGACAAACGATTTGCGCGTCCTTCATATCCCACCTATCCCCCCACAAACAGTTCTTCAGCTTTGACGATGATATACTTCCACTCGCTCTTCCGGTGTTGTTGAGTTCCTCCAACTAGTCTTAAGGTGAGTCCTCAGTATTGGACTGCGCATCCTGTACTGCGCATATGGTGTGTCAATATTTATAAATTGATCAAATTTGTAACATTGTAAATACGGCGTAAGTCTATCATACACGCTGAAACAGTTCTCAAAACACGTGTGAGAAGTTGTGAATGACCATAATTTTTTTGCGAATAAGCGCGCGCATTAACATGGCGAATGTTGTTGTTTCAAACTACGATAATAGAGATAGACAGGTTTGATGGTGTTTTACTCTTAAACGAGCACGGTGACTTATATTTTTTATTCCATAATTTAAGTGTACAAATTATCCCCTTTAAAACAAAAAAATTAAAAAAAAAATTATCAGAAGGAAAAAAAGGTATAGCTAAAAACGTACACAAAGCCCCTTACCCAGGGATGCAAATTATGATCTTGAAAACAACGACTGGAGAAACGTTTTGAGTCGACGTCGTTTTAAGTTGAGTGGTTTTTCCATAAACTATATAAGACAGTGTTCCATAAGCTCCAGACTGTCTACCTATCAGGTGTTTTTCAAATGTTACTTTAAAAACCGCAAAATGTACTCTCAGCCGATGAAATAACGCGCGTGATTAGTATCAGTACAGGCACCAATGGGGGTAAGATTGGCCAATTATATCTCAAGCAAGCAAGCACGGCCACATATCTTTTTTTATGTAATGTTTAGAAAACGAGCAGCAGTGTTTTTAGACCCGATAAAATACGTGCTGCTCGTTTTTTGAACGGCTTCAAAAACATTCCACAAAGAGCGTGTCCCTCTGGACTCAAAACAATGGTTCAAGTTGTGAGAGATGAATATTAGCATACAAGAGAAACAAGCTATGCCTTATTAGAATTCTTTAAATAAAGAATACTAACGAGGAGTGTTTTATTAGGATATAAAGCTAATACAGGTGACGTTTTATCAATGTTTTGATAGGCTGTTAGGCTCATGAATTATTTAATGCATTTTTGAATGTAGTTTTCAAAACAGGAATTAGTAGGGAACATTCAGGGAAGTTTCAAGAAAATAGTTCGACAACTTTTTTCTTTTCTGATGAATCACCTCAACATTCTGTCTGAAAGTAAAAGTTTTAAGGCCCGTGCAAACGATCGCAACATTGTTGGGCCCAACATGTTGCGAGCATTTGCACACCATGTGGTGTGTTGTTGGAAGTTTGAAATTGGTCAAACTTCAGAGCCAACAAGTGCCAACATTTCTATTGTTTCGCAGTCATCGAAGCGTGGTCCAACAATGTTGCGTTCGTTTGCACAGCACATCCAACAATGTTGCGCCGGCGCACGCGCACTACATGCCACGTATCGACACAAATACACGCGAACAAGAAATCAACATGTCGTCGGAGATGGAAAACGTCCCAGAGTCCTTTGTATTCTCATCTAAAGACCCAACATGTTGTGACTTGTTGCGAGCGTTTGCACACATCTGCTAACATCGCGCAACAAGAGACAACATTGTTGGGCCCAATAATGTTGCGTGTTGTTGCGAGCGTTTGCACTGGCCTTTAGGCCACAATAGACTCAGTAGAGTACACCCAATGGTATAAAGCCAAAGACATCCCAGTTTTGTAAAAATGAAAATGAGCTGAGCAAGAAAAACCATTTTTTGATAAAGACCAGCTTGGTTCGTTTTCAGGTTGACTTTGTAAGCATATCTTAGAAAATGGGATGGGAATTGATCCATGTGGCCTGATAATTGCTTGAAATGTATTCATCAGTGAAATTACGCCTTTGTTTTTACGACCGACTGGTTCACTCTCACTGTGGCTGACCAATTGAGTGTTATCCTTGAAATAACCACGCAGCATGACGCAGAACTAATGGTAGATTCCGAATAATTTTCATGGGAATAGGGCCAAATTAAGGGATTATTTTTCTTAAAGCGCCGTAATATCACAATGTTGGGAATAGTCAGAAAACTCCAAGTTTGGTTTTTTTCAGAGGGCGGCAAAGGAACCGAAACTGTTTACCCAGGAATAGAGAATGACAACTGATTGTTTATTATCCTTTCCTGATTGTTCCTTCACTATGATGACTGGTAATAGTAAAAAATAATAAGAATTGATGTTGTGGTCTGATTTTAGTCAATCAAAACCATAAACATAATCGATCAAAAAAAATGCCAATACCTGGCTTTAATTGACCTCTAATATATAGATTTAGCCAAGCCTAAAAGCGGAGCTCCCGGCTTGTTTATTCATACTGGCTGTAGCATTAGTGAAAGTAAAAGGCTTTGGAATTGTCCGCCTTTTGGTTTTCCCGGATATTGCTTAATTATGTCATTTTCTTCGCTGCCTAACTACGGTTAATTTCACCTGAAAAACCGACTGATTGCACGAATAACGAAGGGATGAGTGTGATATCTGTTTTTCCAGCGGAATTTACTGTCGAATTCATCAGTTAGGCAAATAATTTTTCTTGAATCGCAAGAGTTTTAAAAGAAAACAAGCAAATCCTCAGCAAGCGAACGGAAAAGGAAAGAATCCATTTCAGAGTGGACTGTCAAAAGCCAGCGAATAGGAATCACGCTAAACTTAGAAATCACAGACGTACAAAACCTCGTGATGTGACAGATCGTCTTTGTCGGTTCAAGGTCAAACAAGGAGTTTTATTGATGTACTTTATTTATTCCTCTTTATCTCTGAAAACGAGATCATTCAGCGGATACACGTACCTTGTTTTTACAGGTGTCAATTGAACATAACATTGATGTCCAATATCGAAGATGTATGCTGTAAACTAGCTCGAGTGCTGCTAGAGTGTCAAATGGAGTATTGCCTCCTCGATGAGCTCTAAACTTGAGCCCGTGATATGGTTACGTGATACTGGTCACATTGGCATACATGGAGGGGCGGACGTACGTACGTACGTACGGACGTTTATGACGTCATGGCTATAAAACCAAATTTTCTCGCATCGATGGGTTACCATATTTTCTTATCTATGGTGCTCCGCGCGCGCGCGGAACTCCGCTATTATTATAAACTCAACAGAATATTGCATTTCTGGTTGGTCAATTACCAATGCATAATACGTTTCTCATAATAAGCTCAATAATGCTGGCATTTTAATTGGTTCTCACCCATGATCTATTTATTAGACGACAGACCCATAGCTGACGTCATCATCAAATACTTTTAATACTTCATTATATAAAAGAAACATGTTAAGTTGCAGAGGGTCCGTTCAGGAATAGGTCACAGACGTCAAAATGTGGAAAGAACATTACTGGCAAACGAGGCGACCCACTCTTTGTTTTTACCACATTTAAACGTCATCTGCAAGCGGCATGTTCACCACCGTGTGCTGACATCAAACAACAGACCTTAGCGTCAATAATTTCACGTTGTTGTTGCTGTTGCTTTCGAATATCCGAAGATTTACAAGGTTCTAACATTATACTTTCCTTTAACTGAACATTCTCTTACAAGATTTTCATGATATAAAAAAAAGAAGAAGGAAAACTGAGCAGTTAGATGCAAAGAACAGAAAAAAAACGATACTAGACAGTAAAAGAAATGAAGGAACGTAAGCATCTAGCGGAAACACCCAGAACAAGGCTAAAAGAGCTTTACAAGTTTCCAATGTGTGGTTAGTTCCTACACAGCGGTTCCTTGGTGCGCACACCGACTAAATAATGATTTATCCACCTTCTGAACAAGTGAGGCCTGATAAAAAAAGGTGCATTTGCTGGTTTTTTTACTTACTTGCTTCCGAGCACAAAACTGACGCATCTTCACCGTGGCCACAGTTGTTGTTACCCCATCCCCTGTTCCCGCATTCTGTTAAAGAGCTCTCGGATCCGGTACAGTTTACATCATCTAGCCATATGGAACCGCTACCTTGCCCAAAACGAGCGCTATGTGGAGCAGAGATAGCAAAGAGGAATCCAAGTTCGCGACAAACAACATGAGCATCGTTTATATCCCAGTGATCATCACAAACTGTTCCCCAGGCTCCATTATGATATACCTCCACTCGTCCTTCACTTCGATTTCCTCCAACAAGTCTTAGCGCTTTATCTGTGAGTAAAACAGTAACAAACTAAAAGTGTAAATTTCATTTTATTAACAAGCATTAGTGTATAACAAAACAAACAACAGGAAGTGCGTGTTAATAATTGACGAGCTTACTTGATGCTGTAGTTGTTACTGTCACTGAAAAGAAAAAAAAAAACCAAACAAACAAGAGAATAATTTTTAGGGTTTCTGTGGTTCAATTTCTCCGTAAGTAATTAAACTTAATACTTCAATATTTCAAGGTACGTTTTACATTTTAATGCACTTCTTTACCAGACTAGTCTCAAAGTTTACATCTGCGAGTAAAACAGTAACTTGTAAACAGAATTTTACCGCTCGTGCCCAGGCCTTAGGCCGCATGAGCAAAGCTCACTTTCGTCGTATTTGCGGAGGCGGTGACTTTTTTGTTCTCGATACCAGAGTTCTTGTCTTTTGTGGGCACTTATAAGATCAATGATGAAATGATATATGAAATGGATCATATATGAACTGCGGATATGAAATCAAGCTATAATCCTCGCAGTTAAGAACGCAACTTTTGCAATAGGACATTTGCATGATGACGCCATTTGACTACAAGTACCAGAATCCTTCAGGTTTCGCTTGTCTCATGTTAATTAGAGCTATTGTTATTTTTACCCCACTGGGAATACGAAATTTAAATATGAAAAGAAAAACAAACTGAATTGTGATAGTTGTAGTCAAATGACGCCATCGTGAAAATTGCCTACTGCGTAGAGAAGCCTCAAAAATTCAGGACTTCAACGGGGTTTGAACCCGTGACCTCGCGATACCGGTGCGAAGCTCTAACCAACTGAGCTATGAAGCCACTGACGTTGGGAGCTGGTCATTTGTGGGTTTCCTCACGGGAACATTAGAACCCACAAATGACCAGCTCCCAACGTCAGTGGCTTCATAGCTCAGGTTTGAAACACTGAATAACAAAATGTCAACAATTCTGGAAATAATCATTCATGATAAACTTAAATAATTACAGTACCCATTTCCCCAGTTCATATTTCATATCTCATTCGGTGATACAAAACTAGAGAAAAACAGTCAGAAAATTAACGCAAACGAGAAATGTGACAAATAATAAAAAAAAGCGTCAAATGTCTAGGTGGCTCAATCTCTTCTTTATTGCAAATGGATTCTTTCTTAATGTTTGTTCTTTGGAACATGATATAAAGGCAGCGATGTCCTGTCAAAATCTCCAAAGCCCGAGCAGAAGTGGCTCTTATCCTGAGTAAGGCCCCAGGAGAATAAGGCGAACGTTGAGGATGAGAAAGTAAAGGAAAGTGTCTAGTCGTTCTAGCGCTCGGGCACTAAATTGGGACACTGTCAACTGAAATTAACAATTAACGCAAATCAAGTCAAATTTGTTTTTGAGGAGGGGGGAAACCCGGGGTACCCGGTGAAAAACCTCTCGGTGCAGAGTAGAGAACCAACAAACTTACTGCGCCATCCCTGCACCCAAATGTCGTGCGCTGCGCAAATGCCAGAGAGGAGTTCTGAGAGCGGCAAGGATTCTGCCGCTGCTTACTCTGTTGAAGCAGTTGTTCCCCAGTTACATCTACTTGGAGATAGACCAAATAAGCCAAGAAATTTATCAAAACCTTCCAAGACCTACGGCAACAGGAAGAGGTCTTTCCAATCGAAGTGGTTTGATCAGCACCCATGGGTGCACTAAAGTGAAAGTGCAGGTAATGGGATACGACACCTCCCGATTCGACATGGCTGATCTGCTGGACTCTTTTAAGTCACTCGGAAGTGATCGCAAACTCCTACTGTGTGAGATTTGCACTCTTGATCAGCGAGTACTCGTTCTCTAACTTAAAGCGGGTCAAGACCGACCTACCTACGTTCAACCACGGGACAGGCCAGACTTAACCACCTCATACTTCTGCGCGTTCAAAAGGACCTCACAGATGGTATGAACATGGTGGGGGTCGCAAGTTTGTCCGTGGGGGACAACCAGCGGCGCAAGCACTTGTTTCAGAAGTTTTCAAGGAATTGCCTCTGAGGCAACTCAGACCGTCTAGTGCAGGTAATGGGCTCCTGGTATTTACTATAATGACTCTTACAGGTGAAACACTTGCTGGTTTCAAGATTCAGGCAAAGTCCTTACTTTCTTTTGTAATTTTTTCAATATTCATTGGTTTTCTGAGGCACACAGGAAGTACTAATGAATTGACTGTTATGTTTCTGTTGAGCAAGACGGTCGATGATTTTTTTGTAACCCACAATAGATCTTTATTGGGAATAACAGGGATAGTGTAGTTCCAATAAGGAATCCATAAAATAATAATATTCACATTTTGTGATCACGCATAATTACTTTACTAAGTTCCTTGGATCATTGAAATGTACGTACTGTGCTTTTGTTTAAGTTATAAAGAGTTTTCATATATCAAAAAGGTGAAATTTAAAGGTACCAAATGCTGGGAAATGCACTTTCTGGTGTTCCGTATTCAAATATTTACATTAAGGGGGGGGGGGGGGGGAGGGGAGAATCACCCCATGCCCCCTTCTCCCTACATGTGTCCCCAAAACTCATAACCCTTAGATTTCAAAACACAAGTTACTTGAAATCTTGGTGCCCCCCAGTTTTTCCGGGCTTGCTACGGCCCTGATTAAAATACGATGCACTGACGACAATGCATTTTGCAGTCATGTAAATCAAGACATTATTCCAGTGAATTCCAGTTAAAATAGAGAAAGGAAGACGGATCTCGTTTTGCTACATTTTTGTATTATAGTAGTTTTGACTGTGTATGCTCATGTGAAAGCAATGCGTCAACTAGACGACGTGATTGTGAACCCAGAGAAGAGCAGAAAACGAAGAGTGTTGTCTGGAAAGCGATTCTTAAGAACATTCCATTGTCGTCAAAACTTTATCCTTACATCAAATAGAGGCTGAGAAGTCTAAATATAACCAGGCGAATAAGGTGTGAGGTGTGTACAAGAACTGAGGAAAAGGCAGCTGCCTTTTTATGCAAATTACACAAAAACCTTTTAATTGCCTTAGCACACATAGACCACTTTCATAAATGGCGATCTCCTTGACATTCTTTTGTAGTTATGTTCATTAGGCCTACTGCCCTTATTCTGAAACAAATGTTCTGATGAAATTTGGTCGTCGTCGAGAGGCTAGAAAGGCTTGGCCGCCATTATGAAAGAGGTCTATACAAGAAGACGGAAAGGTTTAAATTTCAATAAACATCGACTGATAAAGATATCTAAGGGGCCCACTAGTGTGCACAAGAATGATGAACACATGAATGGGTAATTGACATGTGTTATTCTTCAACTGTACCGGTAATGACATAAAAACAAATCCTGGGTCTCCTAAACATGGTGTTGATCCAACTTTGACAACAAGGGCACCATAATTAAAGTCAAGGTGAAATAATAATGTTTGGTGCCAGTGCAGGGAAACAATTAATGTGCTGCTATGAGCTTGTGCAAATGGTATATCATGTATCTGTGAAATGAATTATCTTCTGCATTGTCATAATCAAGAGGACAGTCCTTTTTAATCAGTGCTAAATGAACTGCTTGTATCCATACAAGTGGTAAGGTTTAACTTAGAGGAGTGCATCTCTATTATTAGGGTATTTCTTGTCGTTTAATGTCAATCAAATTCGTTAGTTTCCAGTCCGTTAAGTTGTATATTTGACTTTAAATTAATCTGTAACTGAATAACAATCACTTCTGATGGTGTATGAAAAGTTTATTTTCATAAAAAGTTATGCAAGAAAATGTTTGTAAACCGCTCTTTGTGCTTTATTGTTATTGAAACTTTAATGTTCCAAGTCAAAGAATCTTTATAAGATTTATTATACGTAAAAACAAAAAGAGAAAAAAGCAATTAGGTACAAAGAACAGAAGAAGACAATCTTAGACAGTAAAGCCGCGGCTACACGAGTGAATTTTTACTTGTGATGGTGATGCGATTCTTTTGAATTGTCGCGTCGCCAACGAGCAGTAGTGGCTACACTTGGCGACAAATTTTTCGCGATTCGCCCTTGTAAGATTGGGTAACAAAAATTGTTGGATGGCGAAATGACCTTTTGATGTACGAAGAAAAACGTAAGCGCTCTAAGCAAGGAGGAGATAAGCGCCCTGCTCGAAGTGAATACGTCCGTGGCTAGCCAGGACTGAGGGGCCAGATTTTTTCCATCAACCTGTTCAGGAAATTTCTGTTGCGAACACTCCTGCGTCCGCCTAAACACTGATGACGTTCTTGCATCTGATTGGCTGGATAACCCCTGGACGCGTCAAAAATTGTTACGAATGCAGGCAAAATGTTAACGTTGCAACGCGGCTACACGAGTGACAAAGTTTCAACTCATTCACTTTCTCGCGATTTTTTCAGCTGTCGCATCACCTGTGCGAGGGCGGCTGCACGGGGTAGCCTGCGAACGCATACTTATTTCCGGCGGTCGTTTCTCTCCCCCGGAAATACGTCTGCGTTCGCAGGCTACTGCACGGGTAATTTTTACCGCGCGCTGGCGACGCGACAATTTTTAGAAAAAAATGCACCACCATCGCAAGCAAAAATCGCTCATATAGCCGCGGCTTAAAAGAAAAGACGGGACTTTTCATTGTGCCGTTAGTTCATAGGCAGCTGTTCTGCATTGCTCAAGCCGGCTGGATAATACTTTATCCAGTGGATACCGGTATCCACCTTCTGAACCAGAGAGGCCTAATGAAGAAAGGTCCCTTTGTTGGTTTTTACTTACTTGCTACTGAGCACACGACCGACGCATCTTCACCGTGGCCACAGTTGTGGTTACCCCATCCATCGTTACCACAATCTGTTAAAGAGCGCTCGGATCCCGCACAATTTACATCGTCTAGCCATATGGAACCGCTACCTTCCCCGAAATGAGCGCTTTGTGGAGCAGAGATAGCAAAGAGGAATCCAAGTTCGCGACAAACAACATGAGCATCGTTAATATCCCAGTCATCATCACAAACTGTTCCCCAGGCTCCACTGTGAAATATTTCTACTCGTCCTTCGCTTCTTCGAGATCCTCCTACCAGTCTTAGCTTTCCATCTGAAACAGCTAAAAGTGTAAACTTCATAGTATTAAGAAGCAGACAACAGTGCGAGTTAATAATTTATGAGCTTCCTTGATGCTGTGGTTGGTACTGTCGCTGAAAAATCGAAAGAACGCAATTTCTTTGGGCTTCTGCGGATCACTTGAATTTCTCAGAACGCAGTTTGGAAACCGTTATAATATCTCAAGGTATGTTCTTACATTTTAATGCACTTCGTTACCAGACTAGTCTCAAGTTTACAGCTGCGAGTTAAACAGTTGCAAGACCGAGCTACTTATTTTCACTGTAATCAGAAGCAGAGTTTCAATAATTGCGCAAATGGGGGAATCGGTTGTCTGGTGACCACACAGCGATGATTTCGCAATCCCCGATGCCTTCAACTCGTAATAGAGGACTTAGAACCCTGACCAAACTAGCATCGACTGGAGCAGAGTGAGTGAAGAGGAATCCAAGCTCCTGACAAACGATCGACTTGTGCGTCTTTCATATCCCACCCATCCCCACAAACAGTTCTCCAGCTTTGACGATGATATATTCCACTTGCACTCGCCCTACCCCGTTGTTGAGTTCCTCCGACAAGTGTTAAAGAGCCACCTTCACCCAACAGGCATTGCGTGCCGTGAAACAATTTTCATATATGAAAATCTCGCCAAAGCTGAAATTCATCCAATCAGATCGACGGTCGACGGTCGAAAAGCCTGTCGGTTGAAGGTGGGCCTTTAACATTCTGTCTAGAAGTAAAAGTTTGAGCCGAGAGTAGAGCTAAACCCCAGGGAGGAATAAAGCAAAACAGATCACATTTTTTTTATTACCATGAGTTTAGCAAGAAAAAAAATTCTGACCGACTTGCCTGGCAACAACAACAACACCAACAACTTTTATTACATACAATACTGGTTACAATGAAAAGTTTGTCCACTCAAATCTAGCAAACTTAAAGGACCACCTTCAACCGACAGGCATTGCGTGCCTCGGAACAATTTTCATTTATGAAAATTCCACCCGAATCCAAGATTCATCCAATTAGATAGCTGCGATAAGAAATACGAATTTCCACAACAAAAACAAACGGTCGAAAAGCCTGTCGGTTGAAGGTGGGCCTTTAAGCTAATCGAGTTGGGTGGAGCAAAGATAAATTAGTTAATTAATATATTTACAATGACAGAGATTACGAAAGGAAATATTTAATATTTAAGAACAATTACAATGTACAAGAGCGACTGAATGTTTCTATTATGAAGATGTGAGGTACTACAGTGGAATGCAGATTGAGATTCTAGTTAATTGATTGCTGATAATCTTAAGATTCAATAATATTTGACCAAATTGGTTTACCCTATATGAAGGTTATCACAAACATCAAGTTAAACTGTAAAACGAACGAAAATTCCGACGTTTCGGAGTAGTCATGACTCTATTATCAAGGAAGAATTATATCGGACGATGCAAATGGGCCATTTCCGAATTGCTCTTTGTCTCGCTTTCGAAGTGAGTCTTGGTGCTCAACTATTGAAAGGGAAATGAGTTTGATTTGCATAAAGAATACGCTTTGAAGCTGAGGCATGTAGCAACTCGGAAATGGGCTATTACAGTATTAATAGTATTAATAACATACATGAAAAAATTACTCGATCCTGATTGGCTGAGAGCAGTGCAGTTCAAGTGTAACACAGTGCAATTACCAGTGAAAATTACACATCGAAATTCTGGATTATGATTGGCTAATAAACAATAGGGTTTGGTCAGAACCAATGAAATCTTTCGTTTTCAAATCAAGCGCGCTCCTCCTTGAATGGCGCAATTTATGGTGCAATTTTTCCCTGATTGCGTGATACGCGTGCGTTTCTTCTGCTTAACCCGCTCGATTTTTTTCATGTACATTATTCATAAGTAATCAGATGAATTTTCTCGTGCAATTTGGAATAAATAAGCACTTGTAAATGTTTTCAAAGACTACAAATTGGTCTCCTAAACATGGTGTTGATCCAACTTTGACAACAAGGGCACCATAATTAAAGTCAAGGTGAAATAATAATGTTTGGTGCCAGTGCAGGGAAACAATTAATGTGCTGCTATGAGCTTGTGCAAATGGTATATCATGTATCTGTGAAATGAATTATCTTCTGCATTGTCATAATCAAGAGGACAGTCCTTTTTAATCAGTGCTAAATGAACTGCTTGTATCCATACAAGTGGTAAGGTTTAACTTAGAGGAGTGCATCTCTATTATTAGGGTATTTCTTGTCGTTTAATGTCAATCAAATTCGTTAGTTTCCAGTCCGTTAAGTTGTATATTTGACTTTAAATTAATCTGTAACTGAATAACAATCACTTCTGATGGTGTATGAAAAGTTTATTTTCATAAAAAGTTATGCAAGAAAATGTTTGTAAACCGCTCTTTGTGCTTTATTGTTATTGAAACTTTAATGTTCCAAGTCAAAGAATCTTTATAAGATTTATTATACGTAAAAACAAAAAGAGAAAAAAGCAATTAGGTACAAAGAACAGAAGAAGACAATCTTAGACAGTAAAGCCGCGGCTACACGAGTGAATTTTTACTTGTGATGGTGATGCGATTCTTTTGAATTGTCGCGTCGCCAACGAGCAGTAGTGGCTACACTTGGCGACAAATTTTTCGCGATTCGCCCTTGTAAGATTGGGTAACAAAAATTGTTGGATGGCGAAATGACCTTTTGATGTACGAAGAAAAACGTAAGCGCTCTAAGCAAGGAGGAGATAAGCGCCCTGCTCGAAGTGAATACGTCCGTGGCTAGCCAGGACTGAGGGGCCAGATTTTTTCCATCAACCTGTTCAGGAAATTTCTGTTGCGAACACTCCTGCGTCCGCCTAAACACTGATGACGTTCTTGCATCTGATTGGCTGGATAACCCCTGGACGCGTCAAAAATTG
>NC_090871.1:14100225-14115225 GCF_036669935.1 Montipora foliosa
GGCCGATTACGGGCTTGCAAAAACAAAGCAAAAGGTAATTAAAAAACCATGTAATAAACTACTTACTAACCGAGCTACAATCTTGGACAGAATAAAATGGAACAGAAATGCCCCCTCTCGACCAAATCAAGGATGAAGGTGCGTGAAGGCCAAAACGCGCCATTTTCCCATCACTGATTTTGGGGGGAGGGGTGGTCTCAATGTTCCATTTAATTTGTCCAAGATTGTAGCTCGAGCCGTACTGGGGAATATTGGCCCTGGGTCGTTTTTGTACGGACCGAGCGCATCGAGGTCCGTACTGCCACGACCTCGGGCCAATATTTCCCTGGCAGTACGGCCCTCGCGCTCGGTTAGTAAGAAGTTATTAAGGGGTCACCCAGAAGTCATACCAGCAGAGGCCCTTTGGCTCACAGGTCCTCACACATTCGTACGACGAAACAGATCCTTTTCTGAGGTTAAAAACCTGGCTACCGGCCTAACTCTTTTTCCTACTTTCCCAACCGCGAGAAAACCGCGGTAAATCAGCCATCGCCAAAAAATGTTTTTTTTCCTCAAAAAATATTTAAAGTTAGGGGGAAAAAATACATCATTTTAAAGCTAAGAAAATAAGCTTTCCAACAGCGTTGATTACGAATTTTTGGACGCAAAACTAAGATTTTCTGCAATTTATCTGCTTTCTTGGACATAAATTCGACCGAAAACTGATGAGGCACGAATATTTTTAGATTTTAAGGAATAATAGATAACGTGGATTCAATGCGTAATGTGATAATGCGATAAAAGTGTCAAATTTGCGACCCATTGCTAACGGCAACGGAATGGATCGCATTACGAATAATTAACCTCTGTTGCCAAAAACAACCCAAATAACCGGTCAGTGTAAAACGCAGACTGCAGACTGCAGACTGCAGACCAGGGATAAAATGCAGACAGAGGGTAAAACGCAGACTGCAGGTTAATAAAATAATAATGAAAAAAGAGTTATAAGAGTGTTAGTAGCCGTTTGTACTTTCACACTGAAACCCCAACACAGCTCCCATCGCTTTGGTTGCCCCACCGCATGTTTTAAATCCGGATTTTCATCGAACTCTGTAAGAATTGAAGCTGTTTGAATCCTTGTTGTTGTTGGAAAAAGGATAGTTTCGTTAAGTGAGTTGCTTTTAGGCAAAGAAGTCACCACCCCGTAATTCAACTGTCCATTTTGCTGCACTGAACAAAGTAATCGAGTAATTACCCAATAACTCAATTTATTTTGGCACGCATGGCTACAATACCAATTAACAAAGAAAGAGATAACGTGGATTTTGCAACCATTTAACGTTTCAATTCGGTCGGCTTAAGCCAGTATGACTGAGGCGTAAAAATTTCTTATTAGGATCCTTTCATTCGCTTTCGTGTACGTTATGTTTATCCCTTAGTTCACAAGTTCGTTTGTTTTGCATCTGGAAGATGTAATTTTCTATTATAACCTCTCCCTAGGGGTTATCACGCATAGCTTAACCAATGAAATCCCCGCGTCCTAATTACTCGGAATACATGAAATTCTTTGTGCATTTAGTTGCACCGAAAAAAAACAACCGAGATTATTCAGGTATTCGAAGTAATAATTGTTGGTTTTTCGATCGATTTCCCTCGATGTACCGGTGTGACAAATAATTTGGAACATTGCAATGCACCTGGAAGCGCAAAAACAAAGCACAGATGATTTCAACGCGTTCGATCGCATCCCCAAAAGGTGCAGCGACCCGCAGTCATGATAATGTGAGTTGTTGACAGATGTAAAACAGGATTGTCTTTGAAACAATCTTTATTTTATCCTTATGACTCGTTTTTTTTATTATTAATATTTATTTTACCCTCAGTCTGCATTTTACCCCCGGTCTGCAGTCTGCAGTCTGCGTTTTACACTGACCGCCCAAATAACCGATTTTTCGACGGAAAATTCATCCCAGAGGATAAAACTATTCACTGGACATGTAATAAAGGTAAATATGTTCGAGCGAAAGCGAAAACAAGCGAATATTTTGACGGAAAACACAATAATGTGAGATCAAAGGAACATGTGGTGAAGACACGCAATTGCGGCATCGCTTCGACAATAATCTTACCTTTTCAGCGATTTTAACGCGTGAAATTCCATTCAATCCACCTAATCTAGTCTTTGAATTCACTATTATCGCTGCCCTGCGAATCTTCAGTGTTCTACATAACAGCACACTTGGTAAAAGACGGCTCGACGGGCGACAGATTGTTGTCGATGTTGTCGCCTGTCTTGTTCAGTATCCAATTGATTTGCCATTATTGAGCTTCGTAAGGGTATATTTTGTTCAAAGATCTACTAAAACGCCATTCGCGCTACATGACTTTCGACGCCATTGCCGGTTAAGTTAATCGTTATAATGTGTCCACCAGAGAAATCTACGCATTTCCCACTACCCTCTCGATCCTAAGAAAATACGCGCAGCAGGGCTCCATGCACAAAGACACCACTTAGCAGGGGAGTGACAGGCAAGACTTTTACCGACATGGAAAAAAATAAAATAAATAAAACGGAGAAATGTACCCATTTTCCGACTGGGATTGCCATAGGGCAACCCAGTAAAAAAATAGATCTTATGTTCCCGCCCGTGTTCCCGCCTCGTGCGTCTGTTTAGCTATAGGGAGCTTAAGCACGCGCGTTTTTGAGACGCGGACGGAAACCGGAAGTGAGCTGTTTTCTCTTTAAACTTATCTTCACACAATCATATTTACATTGCGAAGAATCTTTTCTCCATTAGAGATGATTAGTATAAAAATGTGCGAGACACCACTTTACTGGAACGCGAAATGTTCTTTTCCGGTTAAGCTCGCTAATAGGTCACAGAAGACGTCAAAATGTGGAAAGAACACCACTGTCACACAAGGACTGTTCTTTTGTTCTTACCTCATTTTGAGGTCATTTGCAAGCGACATGTTCACGTCCGTGAGCTAACATCGTACAAAAACCCTTGCCTTCAATCGTTTGTTGTTGTTGTTGCTGCTGTTGTTTTTACAAATACTGGTACAGTTTACAAGGTACTGCATTATGATTTTCCATAAACTAAAGATTCAATTACAAGATTTACATTTATTTGTATAAAAACAAGAAGAGAAAAAGCACTTAGATACAAAGAACCGAAAAAAGCGATAATAGACATTAAGAGAAAAGAAGCGACGTGTCCAAATCAAAGCTAAAAGAGCTTTCCAACTTTCCATAGAGTAGTTAGTTCCTACAAAGCGGTTCATTGGTCCGCACACCAGCTGGATAATGATCTATATAATGGCAAGAGATTATGAAGGTAAGAGAAGTAATCCCTCATACTGGCCCTATTCCCATCGTAATCCCTCTTAGGTTATTTTTAGATCTCCTGCGAGATCCGGTATTCCCACGAGGGTTAACTGATAGCCAATCACATGTCCTCATTTTTACCAATGTTGACAGCTGAGCAAATTCCCACGCAATGATTCGCGTCGTTCGCGATTTACCATCCAACAAAAATGGCGGAGGATCTTGAGACAAACGCGTATATACATTTTGTGGACGAACGTGACTTGTTGACTTCAGAGTTAAGCGATTACAATGACTTATGTTTTGAAACCTGTATCTTGGAAGGAACGAGTTATGTAACCGACAGGATTTTGTACAGAATGGCAAATGGAAGACTATAGTCGATAAGTACGATCTCTCTGACTTTAATAAACGCATTCTCGGTTTCCTTTGCGGGATTAAAATATGATGACTTAATTCTTATATGGTGATAAAGTAGACAGATAGAGCTTTACAACAGTACCGAACATGAAAGGAAAACTTGAATCAAGCGTCCGATAAAAATTTTTGAACCCGTGTTATCGGATTCAAGTGAATTTGCAAAAGCACGTATGTTAAAAAATAGTTGTCTCCTTAAAAAAAGATTTAACCCGGTTTCGTATATGGCACAACCTTGAATGTGGTATCATTGAAAACTAGACAATTAAGCGATTTCAGTTATAGATGTTTGAAACTTGTATCTTGAAAGGATCGAGTTTTATAAGCGATAGAATTTTGTAAACATTGGCAATTCGCAGACTACAGTCAACAAGTAATATATCGCTGACTTGGTTAACGCGTTCTTGATTTTCTTCGCGGGATCAAAATCTGACGACTCAATTCTTAGATATTCATAAATTAGACAGATATCAGACAGTGCGATAAAAATGTATGAACAAGTGGTATTGCATGGAAGTCAATTTGCAAAGCACGCATGTTAAATATACCTGCATCTTTCAAAATTATTAAACTCGGTTTCGTACATTGGACAGTGTTGAAATTGGTGTCACTGTAAACAACACAGTTAAGCGATTTGAATGATATATCTTTGCATCTTGTATCTAGAAAGTAACGAGTTTTATAGGCGACAGAATTTTGTACACAATGAAATATCGCGGACTACAGTCACCAAGTAACATATTCCTGACTTGGTCAACGCGTTCTCGATTTTCTTAGCGGACTAAATTAAGGTGACTTAATTCTATGATATTCATAAATTAGACAGCTAACGCTTTCAAACAGTACCACACATGACAGGAAAATTTCAATTGACCGCACGATAAAAATTTTTAAAACCGTAAGATCGGATTGAAGTCAATTTGCAACGCACGCGTAAAATATAGCTTCTTCTTACAAAATAATTAAAATGGTTTCCTACATTAGGAAATCGTAAAATTGGTATCAGAGTGAATTATACAGTTAACCGATTTCCATGATATATGATTGCAAACTGTATCTTGACAGGGACGAGTTTTGTAAGCGACAGAATTTTGTAGACGATAAGAAAGTGCGCACTAAAATGGACAAGTAACGCAATGCAACCAAGGTAAACATATCTGCATCTGTCAAAATTATTTAACACGGTTTGATAGATTGGAAATTCTTCAAATTGGTATCACTGTAAACTAGACAGTTAAGCAATTCCAAGGATGTATGTTTGAAACCTGTATCTTGCAGACAATGAATTTTATCAGGCCATGAAACTCAATTTTGAAAACGGAGAGTGGCATCGTACAGAATTTGCTGCACTTTCCCTACTCCACGAAACTTCCACGTAACGCGCGCGGTAACATTATCCGCGGGAAAATTGATATCATCTAAAAATAACCTATAAGAGGGATTACGATGGGAATAGGGCCAGTATGAGGGATTACTTCTCTTACCTTTATAATCTCTTGATAATTGATAGCGGTATCCACCTTTTGAGCAAGTGGGGCCTGATAAAGAAAGGTTTATTTGTTGGATTTTACTTACTTGCTACGGAGCACACGACTGACGCATCTTCATAGTGACCACAGTTGTGGCTACCCCATCCATTGTTTTTACAATCTGTTAAAGAGCGCTCGGATCCCGCACACAATACATTGTCCATCCATATGGAACCGCTACCTTTCCCGAAATGAGCGCTTTGTGGAGCAGAGATAGCAGAGACGAATCCAAGTTTGCTGCAAACAACAAGAGCATTATTGATATTCCAGACATCATCACAAACTGTTCCCCAGGCTCCATTATAATATATTTCCACTCGTCCTTCGCCTCTTCGAGTTCCTCCAGCCAGTCTCAGCGCTCCATCTGTGAATAAAACAGAAAGAAACCAAAAGTGTAAATTTCATTGTGTTTAGAAGCAGCGGGGTACAACAAGACAAACAACAGTGTGAGTTAATAATTTATCAGCTTACTTGATGCAGTAGTTGTCACTGTGGCTGAAAAATCAAAAGAACACAAATTCTTGAGGCTTTTCTAGATCATTTTGTTCACAAGTAGTTTGGAAACTTAACACCTCATTATTATCTCAAGGTAAGTTTTACATTTTAATGCACTTGTAGTCTCAAGCTCCCAAGAGCGAGTAAAACAGTTGTAAATAACGGCTTATTTTCACTTTAATTAAAAGCAGAGACACAAATACTGAACAAATGGGGAATCGATTGTCTGGTGACCACAAGGATTGTTAAGCAATCCTAGATGCCTACAACTCGTAACAGAGGACTCAGAACCCTTGCAATGCACATTCCTTTGCCATACCTGAACCAAAACTGGCATTTATATATATTGGAGCAGGGTAGGTGAAGAGGAATCTAAGCTCCCGCGAGAAACGATTAGCGCGTCCTTCATATCCCACCCATCCCCAAAAACAGTTCTCCAGCTTCAACCATAATAATTTCCACCCGCCCTTCCTTTTTTCGAGTTCCTCCAACTAGCCTTAACATTCTATTTGCAAGTGAAAATTTGAGTCGACAATAGAGTTAAACGCAGGCATAAAGCCAAACAGATCCCATTTTTTCATATAAATGAGTTTAGCAAGAAAAACCATTCCTGATACAAACCAACTTGCTTCGTTTTGCTGTAGACTTTGTAGTCAAGAAATAGGGAAGTGATCCCCGTGGCCTGACAATTACTTGTAATTTGTTCACACATTGATCCTTTGCTGCGAAGTTTCTCTGACAATATGGTTCATTTTGACTCTAATTGATCAACAACGAGACGTCCTTGAAATAAGGACGGAGAACTAATGGTAGATTCCAAATAATTTTTATCAGAATAGGTCCAAATGTGGGGGGTTAGTTTTCTTAGCGCACCGTAATCTCCCTTGCACAATGTTGGGAATAGTGAAATAACTCTAAGTTTGGAATGGATATCTTTTTCAGAGGACGGCTAAGGAACCATATTTTCAATAGAAGACGAGAAGTAATTTTTTGGTATCCTTTCCTGGTTGTACCCTTTACTATAATGATGACTTAAAATGTTATAAAAGTACGAATTGATGTTTTGGTTTGATTATTGTCAATCAAAACCGTAAAAAAAAATCGATCAAACATAAAAAAATGTCAATACCTGCTCTAAGTAATGTTTAAAAACGAACAGCAGTGTTTTATCTACGCCATGTGTTTTTAGACCCGATAAAACTCGTGCTGCGAGTTGTTTGAACGGCTTCAAAAACATTCCACAAAAAGGGTCTCCCTTTGGACTCAGGAAAATTGTTCAAATTTTAGGAGGAGATTATTAGCATACAGGTAAAACAAGGTAAGCGCTTTCCGAGCCAAGTGGCCTAACACGCCAGAGCTTATCCCCGGTTTCCTTAGCATGAAGCGACAAGGAGTATTTCTACTCCTCCCTGGATGGGATGCTAGTCCATCGCAGGGTTACCCCCAGCCTTGAATTCACCGGTACCCATTTATACACCTGGGCAGAGAGAGGCACCGTGGGAGTAAAGTGTCTGGCCAAAGAACACACAACACAATGTCCCCAGCCAGGACCCGAACCCGGACCACTTGATCCGGAGTCGAGCGCACTAACTATGAGGCCACCGCGCCTCCCACAAGTAAAACAAGCCATGCCAAATTAGTGTTCTTTATATAGAGAATACTAAAGAGGAGTGTTATATCAGGATGTGAAGCTCAAGCACGTGACTTTTTCAGTGTTTTGATAGGCTATTAACCTCATGAATTATTAATGAATGTTTTAATTGACCTTATTATATACTCAGCAAAATGTCGCCTTTCTGATTGGTCAATCACGATTGCATAATAGGTTTGACGTAATAAGTTCAATAATGAACTCGGTGTGCCCAATAAATCATGCATACGCAGAACCATTTCACCCGGTTAATTGGCAGGCCAATCTCTCCCTCAGTCAAGAGAAGAGCTCTGGGGAACCCTGAAACAAAGTGTCTTCTCTTTGGTTTTCGTGAAGAACAATCAAAAGCCTCTCTAATGGGTGCATTCATGTAAGCACGAGGAGTGAGCAGGTGCCGTAAGATTCAAATCGCCAATTTTTGGCTATGAGAACCCTACGGCGCATGTTCTCCTACATAGAGTTTCCCAGACCCGTGGGTCGATCCGAGGCTCTGGTGACTAGAATGTTGCCAACCATGGACAGCTGTTTCGGCTTTGTTGGGCCGCATTAGCATGGACTTGCTACTTAAAGGGGTGCCTAAAACACCCTCCAGGTATGTTGGCTATGCCATGCTGATGAGATGCAACATGGCCGAATTGCCAATTGACCGCGTGATATGGTTGTGCGCATGCGTGATGTGTTGGCCACACCGGGTTGTTAAACCGGGTTGTTGTTTTGGTGTGTCACCTTGCTTTTTTTTTGCATTTTAATTGGCTTTCTCCTATGACCTTTTTGAGGACAGACGCATAGCTGACGTCATCAAAAAAACAAACTAATTTTATGTTGCCGTGCGTCTGTTCAGGAATAAGGACTTGAAGATATACGACGCGACGGCAACGAAAACGTCACAATTTTTGCATATTTGCACGCTCTGCGCGTGCATTTTTCATTTTTGTACTTTTTTTTCAAGGTGAACTTAAGGCAGCGAATTTGAATTTTCTGTCGCAGCTTCCACACCGCACCTCCCAATTCAGTTCCTGGAAAGTTGTGCTAGCTTTTAAAAGTTAGAAAAACCGACATAATGACGAACAGATTAATAAACCTGAACTTGCAATTTGAAATGACGATTTCGTTACCGTCGTGTCGTAGATCTTAAACTCCGTAGTATGGAACTTAAGCAACGACGACGGCAACGAGAACGCCATCTCACAATATAAATTCGCGTTAGTTTAATCACTTCGTGACTTTTTCAACCTTTTTAACATTATAAAGGTGTGGTTCCTCAAGAATGACATTGGTCAGAACGGCGCTTAATTTAAGGCAGAAAATGAAAATTAATCTTCAAGTACTGACGTCCTTCATAAAACCTCACCTTGTTGTTTTGCAGACGACGACAAAAAAATGGACAAAAGTGAAAACCGCACGTGCAGGGCATGAAAAGCTATTGTTTTTGCCCACTAAATATGCAAATTTGTAACGTTCTCGTTGCGGTCGCCGTTAAGTTTCCTAATAGCGATATTTCTTGTTTACAAACATTGACGTCACATTTCTTTTGATATTCCAATTTGGCAACCACGGAACAAAAAAAAGGCATTGTTTTAACAGCCAATTAGGTTCTGGTTAGCATATTAATAATGGGTGAGGTCACGAGAAACAGCGCTACAGGTTACAGAAGACTTCAAAATGTGGAAAGAACTTCATTGACGCACGAGGCGATCCACTGTTTTTTTTCCTTACTACATTTTGACGTCATCTGCAAGCGATGCAATGATTTCACGTTGTTGTTGTTTTTACAAATAGACCTTATTCATAAATGGTGGTCACATTTATAATTCTTTTGTCCACGTACAAATTAGCCTACCAAGCCTCATTTTAGAGCAAGAATTCTTTTCAATTCCCTATATGGTATCGAGGCTTGGTAGCCTAATTTGCACTTCGACAAAAGAATTATAAATTGACCTCCATTTATGAATAAGGTCTATACCGGTACATTTTACAAGGTCAGTTTTAACATGTTTAACATGATGCCTATAAATTCTGTTAGAAGATTCATATTACATAAAAAAACGGAAAGAAAAAAAATCACTTATTGATGCAAAAACAGAATAAACGATAATAGACAGTAAAAGAAAGGAAGAGACATATCCAGATAAAAGCAAAAAGAACTTTTTAACTTTCCATTGTGTAGTTTGTTCCTACACAGCAGTTCTTTACAGCGTTCACTCGCTGGATAGGGAACTATCCAGTGGATAGTGGTATCTACCTTCTGAACCAGTGAGACGT
The DNA here is from genome assembly GCF_036669935.1 of Montipora foliosa. Lineage (NCBI taxonomy): Eukaryota > Metazoa > Cnidaria > Anthozoa > Scleractinia > Acroporidae > Montipora > Montipora foliosa. The sequence goes on from NC_090871.1 coordinate 14,109,887, forward strand.
GATAATGAAACATTGCTTTGTTGGTTTTTACTTACTTGCTTTTGAGCACACGACTGACGCATCTTGACTGTGGCCACAGTTGTGGATACCCCATCCCCTGTGAGGACAGCGTGTGAAGGAGCTCTCAGGTCCCTTACAATTTACATCGTCCAGCCATATGGAACCGCTACCTTGCCCAAAACGAGCACCTTGTGGAGAGGAGATGGCAAACAGGAATCCAAGTTCGCGACAAACAACATAAGCATCTTTGATATCCCAGTCATCATCACAAACTGTTCCCCAGGTTCCATTGTGATATATTTCCACTCGTCCTTCGCCTCTTCGAGTTCCTCCAATCAGTCTTAGCGCTCCATCTGTGAGTAAAACAGTAACACACCAAAAATGTAAATCATTGTATTAAGAAGCAGCAGAGTACAACAAAACAAACAACACTGCGAATTAATAATTGATGAGCTTACTTGATCCTGTAGTTGTTACTGTCTCTGAAAAATCAAAAGAATACAATTTCTCCCTTAGTAGTTTGTTACGTAACACCTTAATGTCTCAAGGTACGTTTTACATTTCAATGCATTTCCTTAACAGATTAGTCTCAAGTTTCCAACTTCGAATAAACTGACAGTTGAAAACAAGACAGTCTAGAGGTTATTTTCACTCTAATTAGAAACAGCTGCACAAATGGGGAAATCGATTTTCTGGTGACCACAGGGATGATTGAGCAATCACTGTGCCTACAACTCGTGACAGAAGACTCAGCATCAATCCTTGCGCTGTACTTTCCTTTGCCTCACAGGGTTACTGTGTTAATCAAAACTCGCATTAATTAGAGCAGAGTAAGTGAAGAGGAATCAATGATCCCGAGAAACGATGATACATTTCCACTCGCCCTTCTTCCCCATTGTTTAGTTCCTCCAATTCGTCTTAACATTCTATCTGCAAGTGAACGTTTGAGTCGACAGTAGGGCTAAACGCACGCATAAAGCCAAGCAGAACCCATTTTTTAAATACGGTTAGCAAGAAACTGTTTCTGATACAGACCAACTTGTCTCCTTTTGATATAGACTTAGTAAGCATTTCTAAGAGAAAGTGATCCCAGTGGTCTGATATATAGTCACTTCAAATTTATTCTTACGTTGCGCCCTTGCCGCGAAGATTATTTTTATCGGATGTTTCTAAGACTGCCTGGTCCACTTTCACTCTAACTGACCAATAACGTAACGTCCTTGAAATAACTAATTGTAGATTCCGAATAACTTTAGTCGAAAATAGGGCACAATGTTAGGAACAGATAGAAAACTCCAAGTACTAGTTTGGAAAGGGTATATATTTTTTAGATGGCGGCAACGACACCAAAACTGTTTACCCGAAAAATAGATGACAACTGATTGTTTGTTATCCTTGCCTGATTGTACCCTTTACTATGATGACCGGAAACCGAAACAATTTGGTTTGATTAATGTAAATCAAATCTATTAATGCATTCGTGATTGACCAATCAGAAATGCGATATTCTGTTGAGCGTGTAATAGGGTCCATTGAAGAAGGTAATAATAATAATAATAATAATAATAATAATAATAATAATAATAACAGGAAAAATACACAGAGCTACGTGCAGGCATCAAACAACTTTATAAGAGCACATGCCTTAAACAAATCAATATTGTTTTTAACTTTCTCGAAGGCTACCATGAGGAGCTAAGGAAAGGACTAAGCTCAATAACGAACACTGAAAAAGAGCTGTCCTTCCTGACTGAACGCTGTCAGAAATGGATTATTTTCCAGAACGCAAATAAAGTTAAGAAGTTCTATGAATATGTATAAACTGTTTGAATGTAAAGAAAATGATAAAGGATAACGTAACTAGCCCAGACTCATGTCCGCAAGTTATGTAAATGATTCATGCAAACAAAAATGAAATCTTCCATCATCATCATCATAATAATAATAATAATAATAATAATAATAATAATAATAATAATAATTCCAGAAAACCATTGACCATGTCGTGGCAGGGCGCCCTGAGCTGGCCAAAACTGAATCCCTACACAGACATGACAAAGCCGCCACATACCTACACTGGAACATTTGAAAAGAGCTAAATATAGACATAGAAGAGAAGTGGTATGAGCACGAACCCCATACAACAACAGAAAAAGACAACATCACAATCTTGTGGGATAAATTGTGCCAATACAGACAGACCGTGAGATAAAGGAGGAGAAAAGCTGCCTACTCACTGATATGTCCATCCCCACTGAAAAAAACACCTCAGTTAAAGTTACTGAAAAGTTGTAAAAATATATAAACCTCGAAATCGTGGTTAACGAATCTGGGGGATGAATGTCACAACGATTCCAGTGGTGATTGGAGCACTGAGATTTATAAAAAACGGCTTGGAGAAATACATCAAACAAATCCCGGGTAATATCAAAATTACTGAACTACAGAAGATTACACTACTACTAGGATTACACTAAGAAAGCCACTCTCCATCAAGTAGACTTTTACCTCATTTTAGCCCCAGGCCCAAGGAATAGGCTCGGCTATTATGTTGTAATATGACATAAAGTTAAATGAGATATATGAGCATAATAATAATAATAATAATAATAATAATAATAATAATAATAATAATAATAATAATAATAATAATAATAATAATAATAATAATAATAAAATAATAATAATAACAATAATAATAATGATAATAATAATAATAGTAATAGTAATCATCATCATCATCATCATAACAAAATCCTCAAAGACATCGATGGGAAAACCACTCAAATAAATTCACGAAGCCCACACGCCATAAAAGACCTTCTACGACAAGCACTGCAAAAGAAATACATAGAGAATGTGAAAGAGCAAGCATTGCTAGATGCACTAACCACCAAACACCTCGAAGACCCCGACATGGCACCGAACGCAAACCAAGTTTTCAGAAAATGAAAAAACATTCCGGACATCGTGTATAGTGACAACAAAGGCATCAGACAGCAACTCTCACCAACAAGAACTTATCAACAGACAAAACTTCAAACACAAGTCCCAAATACGAAATGCAGAATGTGCGACTCTCAGACAGAAGCAACATCCCATACATTAACTGGATGCAGCAAGATTGCCCAAAGCCTTTACAAAGCTAGACACGATGGAATGCTGCGGTCAATCTACCACCACCAACTACAGAAATACAACTTCCAAGAAAATAACAACGAAAAACCTTGGTATATGCGATCAATACCAACAGCTGTCGTGGAAAACGCAAACGCCAAGATTCTAATTGGACAATCCCTTTCAACTGGAGAGTGTCCCAGAAAATGGTACCAACAAGATCGGTTTAGCCGTATTGGACAAACAAGGCAACTAGTGGCTGATAATCGAAGGCACTGCATGCCAGGTAGGAAGAATCAAGGAAAAAACATCAATGAAGCAAGAAAAGTACATTGATCTAAGGAAAGGAATAAAGAACTTATACAAGGATCACACAGTAACTCAAATCAACGAAGTATTCGACTTGAAAATGGAAAAGGAACTTAACAACATCACAGGAACAGGCAAAGAAACTGAATATGTTATTATTAAATGCCAAAAGTGGCTCCTTTCACAAAACAATGAGATAGTTAAAAATTTCTACGGGTATATATAACTATTATAACAGTGTTACATGTATCGCAGAAACAACAAAGCATAGGTGTCACCTGCATTGTTGTAAAAGAAGATACATTGAACGGCGAAATAATAATAATAATAATAATAATAATAATAATAATAATAATAATAATAATAATAATAATAATAACAATAATAATCACGATGATGATGATGATGATAACTTTATTTGACTGTCAATGGATTTAGCACAAGAGCACTAGTTGAAGTCACCAATGAAATTAACTCGCATCAAATCAAAGATCGATATCAGGTATTGATGTTGTCGGTCAAATCCGTCCTCAGACTGAATCCGTTTTTACCTAGGTTTAATTCGTGATCCACATTTTTTTTACTTAGGTTGAATATGCACTCTACCTTGCTTAAAACAGCAATTTCACCCCCTTTCCACCCCCTTCCCCCCAAAAAGAATTGAAAACGCCTTTACCTTCCCTCAAGCTCTGTCTTAAGCATCTCAGCACATCTTCTTAATGTTTCATATCATCTTATCGGTTTCTGTATTCATACACTTCCATTTAGGATCAACATTGCGACAGAGTTGGGGAACAAAGAACTGTACTGACCTTCCAGATCTACAGTCCTGTGTCTTCACCACTACACTACGACGACGAATATGTTCAACCAAACACAGTTCTTGTCATTATGCACTTTTCTATGTATAAAAACCAAAACTAATTCTAACCTGACCATAATTTTCTCTACGCTTAATTTAGGCTCCAAAAAAGTTTCTTCAATCCATGTGAGTGCGTATTCAACCTAGGTAAAATGAGATCTGATCATCAATTTAACCTAGGTTAAAACGGATTCAATCTGAGAACGGATTTTACCCACAACACTGACACTTTTTGATATTTACGTTTTTTATCCATTATGTTTGTGGTTTTTATATGGAAACTCAATTATGCAGGCATTTTTAGTGGTCCTCACCTATGATCTATCGGAGGACAGAGGCGACGCATAGATGACGTCAAATATGTAAAAAAAAAAAAAAACGGATTCAAACGGTTAAAACGGATTCAATCTGAGAACTGATTTTACCTACAACACTGACACTTTTTGATATTCACGTTTTTTATCCATTATGTTTGTGGTTTTTATATGGAAACTCAATTATGCAGGCATTTTTAGTGGTCCTCACTTATGATCTATCGGAGGACAGAGGCGACGCATAGATGACGTCAAATATGTAAAAAAAAAAGCAAAACGGATTCAAACGGTTAAAACGGATTCAATCTGAGAACTGATTTTACCTACAACACTGACACTTTTTGATATTTACGTTTTTTATCCATTATGTTTGTGATTTTTATATGGAAACTCAATTATGCAGGCATTTTTAGTGGTCCTCACCTATGATCTATCGGAGGACAAAGGCGACGCATAGAGGACGTCAAATATGTAAAAAAAAACAAAACAATCAAAGGTGATGGGGTTCTATTTGTGGTGGCTTATTTGTTCTCTGAAAGAGGAGTGAATTGGGCGTCAACACTGGAAGGTCGACGTCTTCTTCAACACAGCTAAGTGGTCGATTGTTCAAGGCTATCTCAACATGTAGCATGACTTCACATAACTCCTTAAAGCCCATCATTCCATTTCCGATAGCTTTGTAAAGCGACGTTTTGACCATCCCGATGAGGTTCTCGAAATTCAGTGATCTCCCTACC